>NC_090376.1:75872297-76173539 GCF_036365525.1 Heterodontus francisci
CTCGGTCAAATGCTGCCTTGATGTCAAGGGCAGTGACTCTCACCTCCCCTCTTGAGTTCAGCTCTTTTGTCCATGTTTGAACCAAGGCTGTAATGAGGTCAGGAGCTGAGTGGCCCTGGTGGAACCCAAACTGAGCGTCACCGAACAAGTTATTGCTAAGCAAGTGCCGCTTGATGGCACTATTGATGATGCTTTCAATCACTTTACTGATGGTTGAGAGTAAGCTGATGGGGCGGTAATTGGCCAGTTTGGATTTGTCCTGCTTTTTGTGTACAGGACATACCTGGGCAATTTTCCACATTGCTGGGTAGATGCCAGTGTTGTAGCTGTACTGGAACAGCTTGGCTAGGGGGCAGCAAGTTCTGGAGCACAGGTCTTCAGTACTATTGCCGGAATATTGTCAGGGCTCATAGACTTTGCAGTATCCAGTGCCTTCAGTCGTTTCTTGATATCACGCGGACTGAATCGAATTGGCTAAAGTCTGGCATCTGTGATGCTGGGGACTTCAGGAGGAGGCCGAGATGGATCATCAACTCGGCACTTCCAGCTGAAGATTGTTGCAAATGCTTCAGCCTTACCTCTTGCACTGATGTGCTGGGCTCCCCCATCATTGAGGATGGGGATATTTGTGGACCCACCTCCTCCAGTTAGTTGTTTAATTGTCCACCACCATTCACGGCTGGATGTGACAGAACTGCAGATCTTTGATCTGATCCATTGGTTATGGGATCACTTAGCTCTGTCTATCACATGCTGCTTACGTAGTTTGGCACATAGGTAGTCTTGTGTTTTGGTTCACCAGTTTAACACCTCATTTTGAGGTATGCCTGGTGCTGCTCCTGGCATGCCCTCCTGCACTCTTTATTGAACCAGGGTTGGTCTCCTGGCTTGATGGTAATGGTAGAGTGGGAGATATGCCGGGCCATGAGGTTACAGATTGTGATTGAGTAGAATTCTGCTGCTGCTGATGGCCCACAGCGCCTCATGGATGCCCAGTTTTGCATCACTAGATCTGTTCGAAATCTATCCCATTTAGCACGGTGATAGTGCCACACAACACGATGGACGGTATCCTCAATGTGAAGGTGGGACTTTGTCTCCACAAGGACTGTGCGATGGTCACTCCTACTAATACTGTCATGGACAGAAGCAACTGCAGCAGGCAGATTGGTGAAGACGAGGTCAAGTATGTTTTTCCCTCGTGTTGGTTCCCCCATCACCTGCCGCGACCCAGTCTAGCAGATATGTCCTTTAGTACTCGGCCAGCTCGGTCAGTAGTGGTGCTACCGAGCCACTCGTGGTGATGAACATTGAAGTCCTCCACCCAGAGTACAGTTTGTGCCCTTGCCACCCTCAGTGCTTCCTCCAAGTGTGTTCAACATGGTGGAGTACTGAGTCATCAGCTGAGGGAGGGCGGTAGGTGGTAATCAGTAGGAGGTTACCTTGCCCATGTTTGACCTGATGCCATGAGATTTCATGGGGTCCGGAGTCGATGTTGAGGACTCCCAGGGGAACTCCCTCCCTACTGTATACCACTGTGCCACCACCACTGGTGGGTCTGTTCTGCCAGTGGGACAGGACATACCCGGGGATGGTGATGGCAGTGTCTGGGACATTGTCTGTCAGGTATGATACCGTGAGTATGACTATGTCAGGCTATTGCTTGACTAGTCTGTGGGACAGCTCTCCCAACTTTGACACAAGCCCCCAGATGTTAGTAAGGAGCACTTTGCAGGGTCGACAGGGCTGGGTTTGCCGTTGTCGTTTCCAGTGCCTAGGTCGATGCCGAGTGCTCCGTCCGGTTTAATTCCTTTTTATTGACATCGTAGCGGTTTGGTACAACTGAGTGGCTTGCTAGGCCATTTCAGAGGGCATGTAAGAGTTAGCTACGCTGCTGTGGGTCTGGAGTTGCATGTAGGCCAGACCAGGTAAGGACAGCAGATTTCCTTCCCTAAAGGACATTAGTGAACCAGATGGGTTTTTACAACAATCAAAAATGGTTTCGTGGCCATCATTAGACTAGCTTTTCATTCCAGATTTATTAATTAAATTTAAATTCCACCTTCGGCTGTGGTGGGATTCGAACCCATGTCCCCAGAGAAATACCCTGGGTCTCTGGGTTATTAGTCCAGTGATAATACCACTACGCCACCGCCTACCCCTGGTGAGTATTACTACAGTGTTTTTTTAATTTAGTGTAATTCATTAAAGACTTAGATTGTGCTGGGTAATGTTTGGAGTAGAACAAGGCCCCTAGTGTAATTAGTATTTTTTAATTAAGGGAGTAACTAATTAATCTAAAGGTAAGTCATGGCAGGAGAGCTCGCACCCGTGATATGCTCCTCCTGCACTATGTGGGAAATCAGGGACACTCTCAGTGGCCCTGACGACCGTGTGTGCAGGAAGTGTATTCAGCTGCAGCTACTGGCTACCTGCATTACGGAGCTGGAGCTGCGGGTGAATTCACTGTGGAGCATCCGCGATGCTGAGGACGTTGTGGGTAGCATGTTTAGCGAGGTGGTCACACCGCAGGTAATAGCTGCATAGGCAGAAAAGGGATGGGTGACCACCAGGTGGACTAGTAGGCACACGCAGATAGTGCAGGAGTCCCCTGTGGCCATCCCCCTCTCAAACAGATATACTGCTTTGGATACTATTGGGGGAATGGCCTCCCAGGGGAAAGCAGCAACAGCCAAGTTCGTGGCACCAAGGATGGCTCTGCTGCACAGCAGGGCAGGAAAAGGGGTAGAAGAGCTATAGTGATAGGGGATTCTATTGTATGGGGTACAGATAGGCGTTTCTGTGGCTGCAAATGTGACTCCAGGATGGCATGCTGCCTCCCTGGTGCGAGGGTCAGGGATGTCACGGAGCGGCTGCAGGACATTCTGAAGGGGGAGGGCGAGAAGTCAGATGTTGTGGTACACATTGGTACCAACAACATAGGTAGAAAGAGGGATGAGGTCCTGCAACAAGAATTTAGGGAGCTCGGTAGCAGATTCAAAAGCAGGACCTCAAAGGTTGTAATCTCTGGATTACTCCCGGTGCCAAGTGCTAGTGAGTATAGGAATAGGAGGATAGAGCAGATGAATGCGTGACTCAGGAGATGGTGCAGGAGGGAGGGCTTTAGTTTCCTGGACCACTGGGTCTGTTTCCGACAAAGGTGGGACCTGTACAAGTTGGTTGTACCTGAACCGGAATGGGACCAACATCCCTGCTGGGAGGTTTGCTAGTGTTGTTTGGGGGGAGGGTGTTTAAACTAATTTGGTCGGGGAATGGGATACAGAGTGGAGGTCCAGTAGGGGGTAATGTACAGTCAAATATCGAAGAGAAACTGAGTTATTCTGGAAGGCAGAGCAAATATAGACCTGTTAAGACACAAGTAAAAAATGCAAGGCTGGATTGTATCTATTTTAATGCAAGGAGTCTTACTAATAAGGCAGATTAATTAAGGGCATTAATTAGCACTTGGGATTATGATATTATTGCTATCACAGAGACATGGTTCAGGGAAGGACAGGACTGGCAACTCAATATTCCAGGGTATTGAATCTTCAGGCATGACAGGGGAGGGGATAAAAGAGTAGGTGGCATTGCACTGTTGATCAAGGAGTCAATTACTGCAGTAAGGAGGGATGATATCTTAGAAGGTTCCTCAAATGAAGCCATATGGGTAGAACTTTAAAACAAAAAGGGGGCAATCACTTGGCTGGGCGTGTACTGCAGGCCTCCAAACAGTCAGGGAGAGATTGAGGAGCAGATATGGAGGCAAATTTCAGAGAAGTGTAAAAATAATAGGGTAATAATAGTAGGGGATTTCAACTTCCCCAATATCAACTGGGATCGTCTTAGTGCAAAAGGCTTAAAGGGGCGGAGTTCTTAGAATGCATACAGGAGAGCTTTTTGAGCCAGTACGTAGAAAGACCTACAAGAGAAGGGGTAGTACTAGACCTAATCCTAGGGAATGAAGGACAAGTGGTAGAAGTGTCAGTGGGGGAGCATTTCAGGAATAGTGACCATAACTCTGTAAGATTTAAGGTAGTTATGAAAAAGGACAAAGACAGGCAGGAAACAAAGGTACTGAAAACAGCGGATGCACTAGAGGAGTATAGAAAGTTTATGAGGGTACTTAAAAAAGTAATTAGGAGAGCGAAGAGGGGACATGAAAAACATTGGCTGGCAAGATAAAGGAAAATCCTAAGGCATTTTATAAGTATATTAAGGGCGAGAGGATAACCAGGGAAAGAGTAGAGCCCATTAGGGACCAAAGTGGCAATCTGTGTGTGGAGCCAGTGGACATAGGTGAGGTTTTAACTGATTAATTTTCATCTGTGTTCACTATGGAGAAGGACGATGTAGGTGTCGAGATCAGGGAGGGGGATTGCGATATATGTGAACATATTAGCATTGAAAGGGAGGAATTATTAGATACTTTAACTGGTTTGAAAGTGGATAAATCCCCAGGCCCAGATGAGATGTATCCTAGGCAGTTATGTGAGGCAAGGGAGGAGATTGCAGGGGCTCTGACACAAATTTTCAGATGCTCTCTGGCCACAGGAGAGGTGCCAGAGAACTGGAGGACAACGAATGTGGTATCATTATTCAAGAAGGGTAGCAGGGATAGACCAGGTAATTTCAGGCTGGAGAGTCTAATATCAGTGGTTGGGAAACTATTGGAAAAAATTCTGAGGGACAGGATTAATCTCCGCTTGGAGAGGCAGGGATTAGTCAGGGATTGTCAGGATGGCTTTGTCATGGGGAGATCATGTCTAACTAACTTGATTGAATTTTTCGAGGAGGTGACTAGATGTGAAGATGTGAGTAAAGCAGTTGATATTGTCTACATGGACTTCAGTAAGGCTTTTGATAAGGTCCCACATAGGAGATTGGTGAAGAAGGTAAGAGCCCATGGGATCCAGGGCAATTTGGCAAATTGGATCCAAAATTGGCTTAGTGGCAGGAAACAGGGTAATGGTCGAGGATTGTTTTTGTGAGTGGAAGCCTGTGACCAGTGGTGTACCACACGGAGCTGTGCTGGGACCCTTGCTGTTTGTATTGTACATTAATGATTTCAACATGAATATAGGAGGGATGATCAATAAGTTCACAGCTGACACAAAAATTGGTGGTGTCATAAATAGTGAAGAGGAAAGCCTTAGATTACAGGACGATATAGATGGGCTGGTAAGATGGGCGGAGCAGTGGCAAATGGAATTTAATCCTGAAAAGTGTGAGGTAATGCATTTTGGGAGGGCTAACAAGGCAAAGGAATACACAATGGATGGTAGGACCCTAGGAAGTACAGAAGGTCAGAGGGACCTTGGTGTACTTGTCCATAGTTCAAGGCAGCAGCACAGGTAGATAAGGTGGTTAGGAAGGCATATGGGATACTTGCCTTTATTAGCTGAGGCATAGAATATAGGAGCAGGGAGGTTATGATGGAGCTATATAAAACACTAGTTAGGCCACAGCTGGAGTACTGTGTACAGTTCTGGGCACCACACTATAGGAAGGATGTAATTGCACTGGAGAGATGCAGAGGTGATTCACCAGGATGTTGCCAAGGCTGGAGCATTTCAGCTATTAAGAGAGGCTGGATAGGCTAGGGTTGTTTTCCTTAGAGCAGAGAAGGCTGCGGGGGGATCTGATTGAGGTATACAAAATTATGAGGGGCATTGATAGGTTAGATAGGAAGAAACTTTTTTCCCTTAGCAGAGGGGTCAATAACCAGGGAGCATAGATTTAAGGTAAGGGGAAGGAGGTTTAGCGGTGATTTGAGGAAAAAAAATTTCACCCAGAGGGTGGTTGGAATCTGGAACGCACTGCCTGAAGGGGTGGTAGAGGCAGGAACCCTCATAACATTTAAGAAGCATTTAGATGAGCACTTGAAAAGTCATAGCATACAAAGCTACGGGCCAAGTGCTGGAAAATGGGATTAGAATAGTTAGGTGCTTGATGACCAGTACAGACACGATGGGCCGAAGGACCTGTTTCTGTGCTGTATAATTCTATGACTCTATGACTAGAGTACAAGGACACCCAGGTCTCGTTGCACCTCCCTCTTTCCCAATCTATCACCATTCAGATAATAATCTGCCTTCCTGTTTTTACAACCAAAAAGTGGATAACCTCACATTTATCTACATTATACTGCATCTGCCATGCATTTGCCCACTCACCCAACTTATCCAAATCACAGTGAAGCCTCTTTGCATCCTCCTCACAGCTCACCTTCCCCCCCAGCTTTGTGTCATCTGCAAACTCGGAAATGTTACATTTAGTTCCCTCACCCAAGTCATTAATATATATTGTGAATAACTTGGGCTCATGCACTGATCCTTGCGGTACCCCACTAGTCACTGCCTGCCACCCGGAAAATGACCCGTTTATTCCTACTCTCTGTTTCCTGTCTGTCAACCAATCCTCAATCCATGCAAGTATATTACCCCCAATCCCATGTGCTTTAATTTTGCACACTAATCTCTTATGTGGGACCTTATCAAAAGCTTTCTGAAAATCCAAATACACCACATCCACTGGTTCTCCCTTATCTATTATACTAGTTACATCCTCAGAAAAACTCCAGTAGATTTGTTATGCATGATTTCCCTTTCGTAAACCCATGCTGACTTTGCCCAATCCTGCTTACGCTTTCGAGGTGTTCTGCTGGTGTTTCTTTACTAAGACATTTATAATACCTCAATTAACATCTTAATGAAAACATTAAAAAGTATGCAAGGTAACTGAGCAGATATTGGTCTGGATTTTATGGTTCTAATGATGGCTAAACTCTCAAGCATTCACTATCATTTCTCAGTGACTCTGACATCTACTTCTTGTGTCTGCACATGTGTAGTTACACACAGAAATCCAGAAGTTGCTCTCAGTGTTTCCTTGCTCTTCCATAGGGTGTGTTGTTGAAGTCTTCACAGATGGAAATCAATTTGAAATCACTGAATTGACAAGAACTTCGACTTTTTATGCTAATATTCTCTCTGTAACAACTCTTGAAAAAGTTTAACTTATTGAATGAACTGTAACTGTCGTTTTTAACAGTACACTAAGTCATAATTACTGCTGAACGTCATCTCTGGCCCTGAAAAACACATTTTATATTTGTGGATTGTCAAGTTTCTCAATTCCATAGATTTTTAAAATTTTCTTTAAGGTTTGTCATTTCAGTTATTACCTGAATCTTATGCGTATGTTCCAATCTTTA
Organism: Heterodontus francisci; assembly: GCF_036365525.1. Classification (NCBI taxonomy): domain Eukaryota; kingdom Metazoa; phylum Chordata; class Chondrichthyes; order Heterodontiformes; family Heterodontidae; genus Heterodontus; species Heterodontus francisci. The sequence continues at coordinate 75,879,514 of NC_090376.1, forward strand.
TTTCACTTTCTGTAAAATTATAAAAAGTAAATGTTAAAACCTTCTTTTTACTTGCTGAATTACTGTCTTTGAGAATTCCTTAATGTGACTGGATGCTTGGTGACATCACTGTTGGTGGACACCTGGAGTTTGTAACCTGACTAAATACTCCACATTTCTTCGAGTTACATTTGCAGGGTTAAGACTTTTGAGAATTGCCATCATTTCTACTTTAGTACTTGACATGTTTTGTGCTAGCTAACTTACAGTTACCTTTTATTGATTTTTTTTGTTTTGCTCGCATCATTTCTAATTGGCTTACTGGCAATTTGTTTGCTGACAGCATGGACTGGATTTTCTTACTTGTGGTGGAGCAGGGCTTCCACTCATCCCTCCAACTTTACTGTCATGCCAATCCATTTTTGGAGTCAGTGTCATTGGCCATCACAAGTTGCCTGCGATAACAAAAGAAATTCAGAAGTGGCAAACAGGATGTTACAGGAGTCTGTTAATACCAATGTAGAAGAAACGGAGCCACTAAATATTTTTGCAGATTTTGCAATTAGCATTACCAAAATAGAAACAGCATTAGATTTTAATGTGGTATCAGACCTTTAGAACATGTGCTTCTGACAAAATTAATTCTGTTGGCAGTGCCATGCTATGCCCCTACCTGCTAAGAATGAGGCACATTAATTTTGTCATGAACATTGATTTTAAACTATCGCTGGAGTGAGAAAATGACTTGTTAAACAGATCAGCCGTGGCTGGAAAAACACATTTGCATATTAACAGACATTGCTTCGAAGGACAAAGGACCATTCCCTGTCACATTCAACCCACAATGGACCTTGATCACCAGGTATTGTGTGCAAGAGGAGCACTCCAGAGACTGCTAGGGTGATAGAATCCAGGACTGATTAGACCAGCTGGTCACATGACTAACTGGCTCCAGGGTCTTTTGAACTATCCCCAGAGAATTTGAACTCAGAAAGACTGCTGTCTCCTGGACTGAGAATATCCCTCTCCTGTCTGCTCCCATCTCTTTCTCACAAGCCTCTGAATCCAATGAAGACACATGACTCCCAAGAGAGAAAGGTTTCCTACATAGAACAAGGTTGAAGAAGAATACTGGGCCCCAACGAAAAGCAAGATATACCTACCATCAAGGACTCTACAGTGAGCTCAAAGAAGCATAACACAAACTCTTCAGATATTGCCTCAAACTTTTCCACTTTATTTTCCTTCTGCTCTTTTCTGTCTCTATTTGCATGTGTGTATCGCGTGGCATGCTAGCGTGAGCGCGTCGTGTATCTGTAGGCATCAACCAAATTAGAGTTTAAGTTCAAGTTTAATAAATTTCAACTTTTCTTCTTTAAAGCTTAGAAAACCTGTTTGTGCTGTTTTTTGATGCCTTATAATTGAAAAGTAATGGCAGAGCTAAAAATACAGTGTGTTTAATAATAAAACCCTGTTAGGGTAAGACCAGGTGAAGGCTGACAGGAACCCCTGGACACCTTTCTCATCTCGTCATAATAGAAATTTGGGGGCTATCATCCTGGATTTTACCCACAGCCAAACAAGAGAAATTGGAACTGGGAAGCCAAATTGTTCCCAATCAAGAAAGAGCAAGATTTCAATACAGGTTTTCTTGTGGTTGTGTGTGCTTGAATACTAACTTGTTTGCAACTGAAGCTAGCAGCTCCCCAAGACAGGGTGAAGTAACTTGGGATAAGTTAAAAGCACTGTCTATGGAAGAGTTGAGGAAAATGGCTGAGCAGTGTGGGATCAATGTACATGGCAAGGTAGGAAATCTGAACTCCTGAGAATAGTGGCCAACCATTTTTCCCTTGAATCTGAAGAAGCAGAAACAGAGTTAGAAGCAGACTCCGAGAGTATTGTTAGCAAAGATACAATGGAACGGAGCAAACTTGAATTTAAGGAGAGAGGGAGAAAGAAAGAGCCTTCCAGAGGAATGTGAAGAAAATGAAAGACAAGAGAAGGAAAGAGAGAGAGAGGAGTGAGAGAGAAAAAGAATATTCCAGAAAGAATGCAAAGAAAGAGCTGAAGCGGCTTGAATGAACCACGGAGTGACAGAGTAACCCCAGTGAAAGCATGGCCAATATGGAAGAGCGTAAATCAGGACTGGGTACAGAATTGCTAAAGCTAGCTCAACGAATTCCAAAACTCAATGAGGAAGATGTAGAAGAATTTTTGTGTCCTTTGAGAAACTGGCAAGGGAGCTAAAATGACCAGCTGAGACCTGGCCTCTTTTATTACAAAGCAAGCTAACTGGAAAAGCCCATGGGGTTTATTCCCTGTTGCCAGATGAGAGTTCATCAAATTATGAACTGACCAAAAACGTTATCCTCGGGGACTATGAATTAGTACCTGAAGCCTCGTGCCAAAACTTTAGAACCCTCAAGAAGCAAGCTAATCAAACTTATGTGGAGTTTGAAAGAAGTAAGCAGCTGGCTTTTGACCAGTGGCTGAGGGCTCTTGAAGTACAGTTCAGCTATGAGAATCTCAGAGAAGTAATTAAGCACTCTCTCCCACTCTCCATAAAGATCTATCTAGAGGAGCAGCGGCTCCAGAGAGCCTGGCCGGTGGCTGTTCTGGCCGATGAGTTTGCTTTAATTTATAAGTCAGTTTCTCAGGGGATAACCTTTCCTAGTCACCCCCACAAATCTGAAAAGGACAAAAGCTGGTAAAGTGATAGGAGCCCAAGCAGTACTGGGAGAGAAATGAAAACAGGAGACACAGGGGGTCCTCCTCTAGCCAAAATGGAAGGTACTGTGAGCAAGACAGACCTGGAGACCTGTGTGCTTCCACTGTAATAAAGCAGAGCATTTAAAAGCTGACCACTGGAAACTAAAGGAAAAACCTGTAGGGTTAATCAGGGCACACCCGCTCAGTGAAGAAGGGACCCTGATGAAAGTACAGCAAACAAGCTGTGGCTTTAACTGCAGTAAGAGTGAGATCCAGGAAGTGTACAGGTGCAAGTGCAGGAAAGTTTAATAGTATTCCTGAAGGTTAGCAGGGCTTTGTGTCTGAAGGGAAAGTAACCCCATACTCTTCGAGTGGGTCAAGCAAGCCCATAGTGATTCTCAGGGACACAGGGGCCACTAGATCCCTTTTACTGGGAAAAGGCCTGACCTTTCCTCCAGAGAGTGCAGTGAAAATCAGAATGGTGGTGAATGGTATTGGAGTGCAGTGTATGCCTGTACCTGTACACCGGGTGCACCTAGAGAGTGACCTAGTTTCAGGACCAGTGACCGTAGAGATTGCCTCTAGTTTGTCTATGGATGGGATTGACCTGCTCCTGGGTAATGATCTCAGGGGTGAAGATGGTAGCCCCCCTAGTAGTGAAAGAAAGACCGCAGGAGGTCAGGGAGGCAGGGCCATGGCAGGAAACGGACTCCTGCAGTTTCCCTGAATGTGTAGTAGATCAGGTCATGATCAAACCAGCTCCCCCAGAGGAGACTTAATTGGCATTGGAGGCTTTGACTAGATATGTCTCTCTGAGACTTTTGGAAAGTTAGGAGACCCAGGGAATGAATTAAATGGATTTTCCCGAGGTGAGCCTCAGTGAACCGACCCAGTATTGCGAGAGTTAGCACAGGCTGCCCAGTCTGAAAGTGAAGCAAAGCGAGTCGCTGATTGCTACTATTTAAAGAATGAGGTACTGATAAGGAAGTGAAGTTCTCCTCACAGAGCTGAGTACAAGGAGTGGACAGTAGTTCACCAGTTAGTGGTGCCGCAGAGGTACCGGAGAGAAATATTAGAAAGGGCCCACATGACCACAGTGGTTGTACATGCCGGTATAGGAAAGACCAAAGCCCGCATAAGACAGCAGTTTGACTGGCCAAAACTCCACACAGATGTGGTGGAGTGCTGCAGGAGTTGCCACATGTGCCAGGTTGAGGGGAATCCCCAACCTACAGTGACACCTGTACCCCTAAGTCCTGCACCAGTGTTAGGAGGGCCCTCCAGCAGAGCGCTGGTGAACTGTAAGGGACCCCCACTGAGAACAAAAAGGGACAGGCAGGCACAAGGCTGGCAAAAGGTTAGACAAGGAAGGGGAAAAAGTGACCAAGAGGGCATGTTAAAGGAAGTCCGGGAGGAATCCTGGATGAAAACCCCCACTGTCTGGTTAGCCAACCCTGAAAAATGTGAAACGTTAGACCCCACATCCTCGTACCTAAATGCAGACACTAGAAGCATCCCACCAGAGTTGCTAACAGCATTTACAGGAACCTGCAGAAACAAAGAAAGACCTCTAGGGGGCACAGAAACCATGAGGGTGATGCCTCACGTAGTCAAAGTGCCACAGGGGAGTGCAATAGAGTCTGCACAAATACCTGCAGGCAGAAGTGTCCTCTGGGACAAGGGGAGATTAGCAAAGAATCCTCCCCCACAGTCAAAACCAAAGAGAACCACCCATCCCCCAACGTCAAAAGCCTGTGCATGGCTCAGCAAAACACTGAAAGAGTGTTCAGGATAGACCTGCCCACTACTGACTCTCCTGAAGAAAAAAAATTATCTCAGCAGGAACAAAGACCCTAGGCAACCATGGAAATGGGCAAATGAAAGAGAAACTTCCCCAAAAAAGAACGACATGTTTATTGGGATGCCAAAATGGGGGCGATTTTAATAAGTTTTAGGATTTGTGAATGAATGAGAGAAATGCATCTTTTTTTTCTGTATTTTATATTTTCTCTTGACCGTTTTAATGAAGGCTGCAGTTGGTGACAATGCAACCACTAGGTGGCGCTGTACTGGCACATGCGCAAATTCAGCCTGTTCCACTTAAACATCTTAGTCTGCGACGTTAAGGCAGCTGCCAGGACTAAAGATGGCGCTGCTCAAATAATCACAAAATGGCAAAGTAAAGTTATGGCAGCACGCAATGGAAATCAAAAGTCCAGAACCTCTGACAGTGCTGCACAATTCTAATTGCTTTCAGTGCCATTCCGCTCTGACTGCTCACTCCCTGCCTCCTGCTTTCTTCCCGCACCCCACCGCCCTAAGAAGCAAGGCGATGTAGGAGCATGTGGCAGAGAGGAGGGAAGGGACGCGGCCTTGAGCTAGCATCTGGAGGGATGGGGGAGAGCAGGTGGCGGGGGAGAGAGTGGGTGGTGGGGGAGAGAGCGCGTGTTGGGGAAGAGCGCGGGTGGCGGGGAGAGCGTGGGTGGCAGGAAGAAAGCGAGGGTGGCAGGGGGAGAGGGTGGGTGGTAGGGGAGAGCGGCAGGGTGGGGGATGGAGCGGAGCGGCAGGTTAGGGGATGAGTGGAGTGGCGGGGCAGGGGATGGAGCAGAGCGGCAGGGTAGTGGGTGGAGCGGAGCGGCGCGGCCGAAGAGATCGGCGGGGTAGGGGATGGAGTGGAGCGGCTGGAGAGCGAGGCGGGATAGGGGATGGAGAGAGAGGCGGGATAGGTGATGGAGCGGAGCGGCCGGAGAGAGCAGTGGGGTAGGGGATGCAGTGGAGCCGACCAGGCGTCTTGCATAAAGATGTACTCGTTACGTGATAACGTTGTCGGCGCATGCGCTAACCAGTCCTGGCAAGTCGGACCGCCGCGCACGTGCAGAGAGCAGGAGCCCTTCTGCGCATGTGTGCATCTTGGCACAGACTGATGATGTCAGCAGCCGGCTGCGTTGTCAGGAATCACTTTGTTTAATGAAATGCGCGTTTCTCAAATAGAATTTCTTTCCGCTGGGTGTGGAGGTGTCATGCTAGGCCCCCACCTGCCAAAAATAAGGCACATTAATTTTGTCATGAACATTGATTTTAAACTATTGCTGGAGCAAGAAAATGCCTTGTTAAACAAATCAGCCGTGGCTGGAAAAATACATTTGCATATTAACAGACATTGCTTGGAAGGACAAAGGACCACTCCCTGACACATTCAACCCACAAAGGACCTTGATCACCGGGTATTGTGTGCCAGAGGAATATTCCAGAGACTGCTAGGGTGATACAATCCAGGACTGGTTAGACCGGCTGGTCACATGACTAACTGGCTCCAGGGTCTTTTGAACTATCCCCAGAGAATTTGAACTCAGAGAGACTGTTTGCTCCTGGACTGAGAAGATCTCTCTCCTGTCTGCTCCCATCTCTTTCTCACAAGCCTCTGAATCCACTGAAGACACATGAACCCCAAGAGAGAAAAGTTTCCTCCAGAGAACAAGGTTTCAGAAGGATATTGGGCCCCAACGAAAAGCAAGATCCACCTACAATCAAGGACTCTACAGTGAGCTTGAAGAACTGAAACAAAAACTCTTCAGATATTGCCTCAAACTTTTCCACTTTATTTTCCTTCTGCTCTTTTCTGTCTCTATTTACATGTGTGTATCGCGTATGCATGCTAGCGTGGGCACATCGTGTATCCGTAAGCATCAACCAGAGTTTAAGTTCAAGTTCAATGAATTTCAACTTTTCTTCTTTGAAGCTAAGAAAACCTGTTTGTGCTGGTTTCTTTACCTTATAATTGAAAAGCAGTGAATAAGGATTCACCAAGGCGGAGCTAAAAACAATGTGTTTAAAAATGAAACCTTGTTCGGTAAGACCAGGTGAAGGCTGAGAGGGACCCCTCGACACTTTTCTCACCTGGTCGTAACAGAAGAAACAATTATTTTTTCCTTATCTGTTTGCTAAACAACACTTGTTTGCCTAATATAAAATCAAGGTCAGATCATATCATGACATTTGTAACTGTTCATTCACTAGGTGGAGATTTAACCAGTCTTGTACATGGTGTGAAGTCAGTTTGTGTATGTTACACCCTTGTTAGCAATGTTACTTGGGCATTTCCACAACTTATAGCTGTGCGCAAAAATACTCGGGAGATTCCTCTAAGTTCAATTGGGGATCAGTGTCATTGGCCATGCAGGTGGCCTCCCAGTGGGATTTTGGCCACCAAGGCACAGTCTGCCACTGCTGGTGGCAAAATCCCAGGGGTGTTGCAATAGGAGTGGGACTGTTTCATCACAACAGACAATCAGGTGATTATGTGGATAAAAGAGCCTCAAAGATAAAATGCTTTTGAGTATTCAGCTGAGCCCAATGCCTTAGAAGGTGAGACTTTCAGATGAAGGTGAGCCTCTCTCTCCATTTGCAAATGTTGAGGTCATTGCTGTCACTACTGTGGGTCTACACCACTTTCCAGTGGGTAATCAGAGAATGGTGGGAAGATGGGAGAGAAATGGTATGACACAAATCCTTACAAGCGCCAAGTTAGCCAAAATAAATACATAATTTAAAACTGAGTAAAGTAAGTTGAAAATAATTCAAAAACATACATGGAATGTAGGCAGTATGTTCCATTAAACTGCATGCTTCCCTTTGGTGATAGCTTCAACAGACATGAAGTCAACCTCTACATATACTCTGATTACACCTAGCTCTATCTCTGCATCACCTCTATCAACCCATCCCCTGTCTCTGCTTGTCAGACTGCTTGTCCAATATCCAATCTTTGATGAACCGCAATTTCCTCCAGTTAACTTTAAGAGGACTTGAAGCTATTATCTTTGTCCCCCATCACAAACTTTGCACTCTCACCACTGACTCCATCTCCTTCCATGGCTATTGTATTAGTTTGAACTAGACTTCTTGCAATTTCTCTGTCCTATTTGACCCCGAGATGAACTTCCCACCCCATGAAATCTCAGTCACAAAGACAACCTACTTCCAAAACTCCAATTCCCATATACTATCCCACAGCAAGTCTTGCTTGCCCATCACCTCTGTCTTTGCTGTCCTATATTGTCTCTCAGTCCCCCAAAGTCTCAAATTTAAAATTCTCTTCCTCCTGTTTAAATCCTTCATAGCCTCACCCCTTTCTATTCCAGTATCTTTTTATAAGTCGAAAACACACCCGCCCAACACCCTGCAGCGCCACCCCACCGCCCCCCACCGCGTCTTGTCCCGCAGAACTCTCCATTCCTCTGTGTGGCCTCTTGTGTGTCCACCTCGTCTCTCCCTTTGCCCACCAATGGCAGCTGTGCCTTCAGCTAGCTGAAATTCCCTCCCTTAGCCCCTCCTGCCTCTCCACCTCACTCTTTCTTAAGAATCTCCAGTAAACACACTTCTTTGGCCAAACCTTTGATTACGCCTCCTAATAATCTGTTTTGTCTTGGTGTTCCTTGATATCTGATTACACACTGTGAAGTGCCTTGAGCTGTATTACTATGTTGAAAGCACTATATAAATGCAAGTTGTTGCTAAATTAAAAGGTACAGTCTTGTAATTTATAAGTGAAACCTTAAGAGAAACATTTAGAAACAGTGTACTTCGAGAATAATGCCACTTCAATTCTATTATTTCTTTCCTTTCTTTTCAGGATATGGGTGTCATTAGCCAGGCCAGCATTTATTACCATTGGTAGTTCCACTTGAGGAAGTGGTGGTGAACCCACTACTTGAACTGCTGCAGTCCGTGCAATGAAAATACTTGCACAAGGCTTTTAGGGAGTTCCAGGATTTTGACCCAGAGAGGAGGAAGGAACAGCAATAGATGTCCCAGTCTGGATGGTGCGTAACTTGAAGTTGGAGATGTTGGTGTGTCCATGCATCTGCTGTCCCTGTCCTTCTAACTGGTAGAGGTTGTAAGTTTAAGAGATGCTGTCAAAGGAGCCTTAGTAAGTTGCTGCAATGCATCCTATAGATAGGATGTATTAGCACAATGTGGCTACAATGGTGGAGACAGTGGATGTTTGAGGTGGTGGATGGTCTATTGATCAAGCAGACAGCTTTGTCCTTGATAGTGTCAAGCTTTTGTGAGTGTTGTTGCAGCTGCATCCGTCCAAGTAAGTGGAGAGTATTCCATCACACTCCTGACTTGTGCCTTGTAGGTGATGGAAAGGATTTTGGGAATCAGAAGGTGCTTCACTCATCGTAGAATACCTAGTTTCTGACCTGCTATAGTCACTATGTTATTTATTTGGTGGTCCAGTTGAGATTCTGATCAATGAAAACTCCCAGGATGCTAATAGTAAGGGATTTAATGATGGTAATACCATTGAGTGTCAAGGGGAGATGCTTAGTCTCTCTCTTGTTAGAGATGGTGATTGCCTGGCATTTGTGTGGTGTGAATGAAACTTGACACTTAGCAGCTCAAGCCTGGATGTTGTCTGGATTTTGTTGTATGCAGGCATGGACTGATTCAATATTTGAGGAATTGCGAATGGAGCTGAACTCCTCATAATCATCAGTGATGAACTCCACTTCTGAACTGATAATGGAGGGAAGATTATTTATGAAGCAACTGAAGAAAGATGAGCCTAGGACACTTCCCTGAGAAACTCGTGCAGTGATGTCCAGAGCGGAGATGATTTCCCTCCAACAACCATCTTCCTTTGCACTAGGTATGACTCCAGCCACTGAAGAGTTTTCCTCCAATTCCTCTTGACTTCAGTTTTACATGAACCCTTTGGTGCCACATTCCATCAAATGCTGTCACAATATCAAGAACAGTCACTCTCACCTCAGCATTGGAATTCAGCTCTTATTTTGTCCATATTTGGAGCTCAATTCTGGAGCTGAATTTCAAACTGAGCTGAACCCAAACTGAGATCCCGCCTTGTTCTGGTGAGACCTTCCTAATCCTGATGTTGCACTCACATGAAATATGAATCCTACTAAGGAAAGACTGGAGGAACTTGGGTTTTTCAGCCTCAGAGGCGATCTCGTTGAGGTATATATGACAGAAAAAGTTCCTTTGAAAAATTACTTTAAGAAGTGGGTGTACGACAAGGGGGCACTGATTCAAATCAGCAAAAGGTAACTTTAAGACTGATATCACAAGTCCTTTTTAATGTACAGAATGGCCAACAGTTAGAATAGACACTGGGAATTGGCAGAGAGGTGGAAGCGAAAGCTCTGGAATCATTTAAGAAACTTAGTTGCAGCAGAGTGTATGGTTGTTCTGGATGAGTGAATTAGCATGGGCCGAATGGCTTTCCACATCGATATATATATAACAATCTTGTTTAGATTGTTCTTATTTTCTGATCTTAGTTTTTAAATCAAGTTTCTCTACCAATGTCAATAAAAGTTTTAGCACTGAGGAATGATCCAATTGAAGTACTTTCAGTCACTTATGAATTGACATGTAATTTCATTCCATTATAGTAAGCTATCTTTAAGTTTATATTCTGCTAGGTGGTTACTCATATAAATCAATGCTGTACTGCACACAAAAATCTCAGCACGGTATGCAATTAACCATTGACATATCATTTCATTCTTCAACAGTAAACCTCTTTAAATTTATTTTCAGCAAATGTGGCTGGTGATATAATCAATGTTGGACCAGAACACAAGCATCATAACACAGCATGTACTTGCATTCCTCTGTGTTTGATGTATCACAACTAATATCTATCTGTAATGTTTCAATTTACAGTACAACATAATATTGATATTTTTTGTTTAACATTATGCTCAGTTTGAGGTGCAAAGAAGACAAGACTTTTTCTGTTTAATAAATGCTGTCATTTGTGATTTTTTTTATTGTTTATGCTTTTTAACGTGGCATTGAGGGATGCAACATTTCTTACCAATGGTAGCAGCAAGCACTCCCAAATAAAGTCTAGGCCAGGTTATATGGACCGTAAAATCCTTCTATAGTGTTCTAGTGTCAATCAGCCTTGCCAACCTCATACTCTACAGGTGCCAGTCTGAGACTATTACCTGCAACTAACCTGGCTATTGCATTTTGAGATTTTTGAACATTTTTCACAAAATTCTTTGCATGACTTTCTATCAAAAATGTTTGGCAGGAATTTCATTTTAGAAATGTCTCAACATTCTGTTTGCAGTCTCCTACTGCAGGACCAAATGTATAGTGTTAATTGCCTGCTGTAGCCTCCAGATCTTGTTGTCATTTTGGTTCAAATTTCACAGTAAAATAACAGTGAGGCTATCAATTACTATTATTTAAAGAGTAAATTGGACAGGAACTTCCAGTGACCGCACATGTGCAAGTAAACATCAAAATCAAGAAGTTACTGACAAATCATGCTGCTCCTCCAGAAGCTGTTTGATAGATATCTTGCTGAGAAAATTGGCATTGAATTACATGAACCAATGAAGTTGGGATACCTGCATGACCTTCTTCTTTGGCCTCCTTGTCTCGAGAGACAATGGGTAAGCACCTGGAGGTGGTCAGTGGTTTGTGCAGCAGCGCCTGGAGTGGCTATAAAGGCCAATACTAGAGTGACAGACTCTTCCACAGGTGCTGCAGATAAAATTGGTTGTTGGGGCTGTTACACAGTTGGCTCTTTCCTTGCGCTTCTGTCTTTTTCCTGCCAACTTCTAAGTCTCTTCGACTCGCCACACTTTATCCCTGCCTTTTAGGTTGCCCGCCAGCTCTGGCGATCGCTGGCAACTGACTCCCACGATTTGTGATCAATGTCACAGGACTTCATGTCGCGTTTGCAGACGTCTTTAAAGCGGAGCCATGGACGGCCGGTGGGTCTGGTACCAGTGACGGGCTCGCTGTACAATGTGTCCTTGGGGATCCTACCATCTTCTATGCGGCTCACATGGCCAAGCCATCTTAGGTGCCGCTGGCTTAGTAGGGTGTATATGCTGGGGATGTTGGCTGCCTCGAGGACTTCTGTGTTGGAGATACGGTCCTGCCACCTGATGCCAAGGATTTTATGGAGGCAGCGAAGATGGAATGAATTGAGACGTCGCTCTTGGCTGACGTACATTGTCCAGGCCTCGCTGCCGTAGAGCAAGGTACTGAGGACACAGGCTTGATACACTTGGACTTTTGTGTTCTGTGTCAGTGTGCCATTTTCCCACACTCTCTTGGCCAGTCTGGACATAGCAGAGGAAGCCTTTCCCATGTACTTGTTTAATTCTGCATCGAGAGACAGGTTACTGGTGATAGTTGAGCCTAGGTAGGTGAACTCTTGAACCACTTCCAGAGTGTGGTCACCGATATTGATAGATGGGGCATTTCTGACGTCCTGTCCCATGATGTTCGTTTTCTTCAGGCTGATGGTTAGGCCAAATTCATTGCAGGCAGCCGTAAACCTGTCGATGAGTCTCTGCAGACACTCTTCAGTGTGAGATGTTAATGCAGCATCGTCAGCAAAGAGGAGTTCCCTGATGAGGACTTTCACTTTTAGATGGGCAAGGTTGAACAACCTGCCACCTGATCTTATGTGGAGGAAAATTCCTTCTTCTGAGAACTTGAATGCATGTGAGAGCAGCAGGGAGAAGAAGATCCAAATAGTGTAGGTGCGAGAACACAGCCCTGTTTCATGCCACTCAGGATTGGAAAGGGGTCTGATGAGGTGCCGCTATGCTGAATTGTGCCTTTCATATTGTCATGGAATGAGGTGATGATACTTAGTAGCTTTGGTGGGCATCCAATCTTTTCTAGTAGTCTGAAGAGACAACTTCTGCTGACGAGGTCAAAGGCTTTGGTGAGATCAATTAAAGCAACGTACAGGGCCTCTGTTGTTCATGGCATTTCTCCTGTAGCTGGTGAAGGGAGAACAGCATGTCAATGGTGGATCTCTCTGCTCGAAAGCCACACTGTGCCTCAGGTTAGACATGCTCAGCCAGTTTCTGGAGCCTATTTAAAGCTACAAGAGCAAAGACTTTCCCCACTATGCTGAGCAGGGAGATTCCACGGTAGTTGTTGCAGTCACCACGGTCACCCTTGTTCTTATAGAGGGTGATGATATTGGCATCGCGCATGTCCTGTGGTCCTGCTCCCTCTTCCCAGCACAGGCAAAGCAGTTCATGCAGAGCTGAAAGTATAGCAGGCTTGGCACTCTTGATGATTTCAGGGGTAATGCCATCTTTCCCAGGGGCTTTTCCGCTGGCTAGAGAATCAATGGCATCACTGAGTTCCGATTTTGTTGGCTGTACGTCCAGCTCGTCCATGACTGGCACAGACAGGGTTGCATTGAGGGCGGTCTCAGTGACAACATTTTCCCTGGAGTACAGTTCTAGGTAGTGTTCCACCCAGCGGTCCCACCTGCATGACCAATACACACTAAATTTGACAGAAACATTAGGGTTTGTCCATTTCAGATTAAGTGAATTTTTAATGTCATAGTAAGTCTTAATGATTGACAAACAACCCCTCTGGCACCAAAAATTTACAAGTGTAGAGCCACATTCCTTCAGATTTTAATTATTGTTGGAGATTTAAAAAGAATAAAAATGTAAATACTTTTTGAAATTTTTCTGTCTGTCTCATGCCTTTTTTAATCATATCTTTCTTTTCATCTGTTTATTTTGCTTTCTGTGTGTGATTTGACAATAAATTCACAATTCTAACTGGCTCTTTCTGGTCCAGACATTTAAATTTCACCCCCTAAACTTGTGGGTTGGGAGTAGGTGGGGGTGTGGGGGGGGTGGTAAAAATATTTGTAGCACAGCTCTACTCCATTGTGCCCACTTTCGCATTTAATGGAAGTTCATTTGGATGCCAACAAAGATGGAGATTTTCTAACTGAATGCCGGCTGGTTGGCACAATTGGCACAATTTACATTTTTATGAGCGAGATAAAAATGAGGTGTTTTTAACTTGGTGCCAAATTTCATGGTTGGGGTCAGGTGCCGATCAAGTGAATTGTTTTGTCCTAGATGGTGTTGAGCTTCTTGAGCATTACTAGAGCTGCAATCATGCAGGCAAAGTATTCCATCACGACCCTGTCTTGTGCCTCGTAGATGGTGGGAAGACTTTGCAGAGTTGGGAAGTGAGCCATTTGCTGCAGAATACGCAGCCTCTGACCTGCTCTTGAAGTATTTGTTTGGATAAATACTTTTGTACACTTGGATAAATAATATGTGCACTTTGGCTTGCCATACACGTGTGACCTCTGATGTTATGATATGTAAATAAAGGCTTTTGGCAGTAGCCATTTTATGCACCACATGTAACATGGTATCAGAAATGAGCAGGTGGGATTTGAGAGGTGTTATGAATGCTGGACTTTGTAGTATGGTTATGTTTTAAAAACTGTGATCTTTAATGCAGTGTAAAATGGATATTCAGAGGAAATGTGTGACCTCATACAAAATCCGCCCAGAGACAAGTCTTGGTTACCATGAGCAAGGAACCCAGATCAAAGACCCTTTTGAAAGCAAGGTGCAAGATTGTAACACCTAAAGGACAATGGGTTTTGTTCTTCCAGGCTCTCAGATTGTAAACAGGGAGCCAAGGGCTCTAAAAAGCAGATCTGAGTTGCAACTTTTAACATCTGGAAACAAAGGAAGGCCCAGGTGGTTTTGCAATGGTCAGACTTATGGTTACTTAGAATTGTCAAAGGCAAACAACTATTGACTGTTAATCTGGATAAATTCAAGAGGCTTTCCTAGGTCTGGAGACTGAAATGAAGACACAAAGGTCAACAGTCAGCTGCGCAGCCTAAAGCGAGAGGGAGAGGGAGCTATTTCTGGGTAAACAGCTGCTCTCAGATCACCGATACAGCAAAAAGGCTGCTAAGATATGAACCTGGTTCAAAGGCTCGAGGTTTGTGGAGGAAAAAAGACCAACGGAATCACCAGAGTTTGCCTTATTAACGGATGTCCGGTCGAATGCGATTGGAAGAAGTGAGCAAATAGGACATTGGCTGAGAGAAGGTCACTGGGAGATCCAACCCATTGCAGCTGGGGCGAGTTTGGGACTTTCAAGTGCAAGGATACTTTTTTTTTTGCTGAGAACACTGTGCAATATATAAATGTGGTGTGGGGTCTTTGAGTGTTAATAAGTTAATAAGAAATACCTTTCTCTGTAATTTAGTGTACTAGCTACCTACTAAGTATTGTTTAATGTTGATTTTTCATTTGGGTGTTACAGTTAAAGCCTTAAAATGTGAAATCTTGTCATGCAATTCTTTAATCTGTCACTGGAAAGTTCATATCTCAGTATTCAGTGCACCTTAGTATTCTTCTCTGATATTTCCTCCTTGTTCCCACACCCCTGCCAAGTTAGTTTAAACCCTCGCAAGTAGCACTCGCAAATCACCTCGCAAGGAAATTTGTCCCAGCTCTGTTCAGGTGCAATCCGTCTGTCCTGTACAGGTCCCACCTTCTCCAGAACTGGTCCCAGTGTCCCAGGAATCTAAAGCTAATATAAATTCTCTCTGGGTAAAGCTATACAAATATTCTAAAGAATAAGTTAAAAGCTTTGTTTCCAAAATTCCCACATGAATTTAAAATTTTTCTCATTGAATAAAAATAGCTAAGAACCAGCTTACCAAATTAATTTACTACGTATTACATGCTTTGGAACAATAATAAAAATGTTCACAAAAAGTGTCATTCAGAAACTTCACATAATAAATACAATTGTAACTTTTTCTTCCCCTTGTGAAAAACAAAATGACACCCCACCTTTCCATGAATTCCAACATAGGAAGCACATATTCATCAGTTCGAACTTGGAATAAAATTGCCAGGTCTTCAACAGAATAACTTGTAAAATTCATGTATTGTTGCAAATGCCAACCTGGCAAACATATGTATTTTTCAAGGAAATAGTGAGATAGTTTGAGCCTCATGAGCACTTCTTTCAAAAAAATGAAACATTTTGTTAGCAGGTTCACTTTACTGGCTGCACAAGAAATCCTGTGTGGAGGCTTTCTATTTTGCTTCTATACTTTAGTGTATGCACCGTTCTTTTGAGATTAATTTTGAAATCTGTACCTTTGCAGGGCTACTGGGAAAGGGTGTCAAAGTGGGACTAGCTAAATTGTTCTTACTGATAGCTGGCACAGACACGATGGGCCGAATAGCCTTCTTCTGAATTGTAACCATTTTATGATTCTATGAAACATTCAAATACGTAAAATAAGAATGCTTTGTTAACTTTCTTTATCCTTTGGTTTAATATTCTGACAAAAATATATAAGCTCTTCTTCAATACTTATGGCAACATGATTTCCAACAGTGTGCATAATCTCAAATCTCAGTCTTCAGAATACTGAACTATATCCATTTGTATTAAGTCTGCATACATCATAGCCTCTGGTAAAACAAGACGAGCAAACTCGCATTCAATGTGACATCCTTCCACTTTCAAAGTGCATGTAATAATCTTTTGAAAATGTATCAACTATTAAGACAGATGGTGACCTTCCACTAAAAATTAAGCTCACTCTAAATAAATTCCTTCCCTGTCACACTGTTCATTGATTCGCAAAACAATTACAATTCCAGATTTTACGATGGTTGCTGATGTTATCACTGTGTTTTGCTATAGGCTTATATAACCTCTGCTGGATTAACCTATTTTCTATTCTGTAGCCCAATTGTAATTCTCTAGTGTTGTACTTGAGAAGCAGTCCTTCACGAACAGAATCAGACTGTTAGACCTCAGCTCTGAATTCCCAAAGCCATGGAAGAAGCTTTTAAAGTTTTTCAGACTCTGATACATTTGACTTCACTTAGGCTCAACAAAAATATTTAAATGAATGTAAATTTATTGGTTTTGAACAGGTCTGTGTGAGCCCTTCAATACAGCCTCCAAAGAGTGTACTAGATGGTCGAAACCTACTGTACATGACATAACCTGGCCTTGCAGCATGGACAGCAACCTGAAACTGAAGCTGCAACAAGACCTGGAATTATATGATGATGAAGAGCCGAAGCATTAGTAGTTGGTAGCAAGAGCTGTTCAGGATCACCTCATAGGCTAGCGCTACAGTGACATTATGCCCACTCCATAGCCCTGCTTTAGATTTCTGCCAAACGTCTTCACCAGTCATTCCAGCCTCTAAAGATGCACTTTCAGTTACTAATCAGTAATAATATAGATGGCTCCTGACAATGCAGACTCAGCAGCTTTCGGACCACTCTGCAAACTAAGTCGGATTTTCAAAAGGTCTATTTTTTCATGGTTTCAATAACTGCCACGAGACAATATATTCCTGGTGTAATCCTGCAATGCCTTTTCTTTTAGCTAATGGCTGGGTACTGGAAAGGCTGGCGATGATTAGGGTAGATATATCACCTGGTCCAGATGGCTCGCATCCCAGGTTGCACAAGGAAGTGGGGGTGGAGATAACAGAAAGAGTTTCCAAAATCTTCCTATCTTCCCTAGCTATGGGGGAGGTGCCAGGGGTTGAAGAGTGGAAAATGTGACACTTTTATTCAAGAAAGGGTGTAAGGACATTCCTGGTAATTACAGGCTGGTCAACTTAACATCAGTGATGGGTTAGGTTTTAGAAACAATAATCAGGGAAAAAAAGCAACAAGCATGGAGAGGTTTGAGTTAATTAAGGATAGGCAGGTCAGATTTGTAAAATGCAGCTCATGTTTGACTAATCTAATTGAATTTTCTGATGAAATAACACAGAGGATTGATGAAGGAAATGCGCTGGATGTTGTCTATATGGATTTTGAAAAAGTGTTTGATAAAGTATCAGATAAACGGCTGTTTAACAAAACTGAGGCTCACAACATATGAGAGTCAGTGTCCAATTGGATAAAATAAATGGCGTAAGGACAGAAACCAGTGATAAATGGTTGTTTTTCGGACTGGAGGATGGTAGAGAGTGGTGGTCCCCAAGGGTCAGTGCTAGGACCACTGCTTTTCTCGTGTATATTTTTATGAAAGTGATTTGCTTTTTAAAAACATATTTTTAAAGAAATTTATAGTTCAACTGAATAAATGTTGGATTAGCTTTTTTCTTTCAAAAAAGAGAGCCATCAAGGGGGCACTGAAGAAACTGGATTAGCAACAATGTTACTGGTTGTCACATGACTCAATTTAAAGATAGAATAGAAACCCTGGGAACAGGGGCAGAGAAGTAACAAACGTCCCTGGATTGGACAAGCCCAGTAGCAGCAGAGTGCACCTGGGATGGGCAGAAAACTCACAAGCTTTTTGATTGTGGGTCAGCGTGTGTTTTACCTTCTGGAGTGAGAGGCTGATAAAGTCAAGTCTGCTGAAGAAGTGTAAAAAGGAGAGAAGATCACAACCGAGCTCACTTTCCAGCATCTCTGAAGGGCCCTGAGAAGTCCACTGTGTCAATTCATCTCATTTCCTGTCTTTGAAGAAAGCCTGCTAAATTACTTTTCAACGCTGCCTGTAAAGAACTGTTCTATAAATACCGTGGCTACAAGAGCAAGTCAGAGGCTAGGAATCCTGCAGTGAGTAGCTCATCGCCTGACTCCCCAAAGCCTGTCCGCTACCTATAAGGCACAAGTCACTCTCCACTTGCCTGGATGGGTGCAGCTTCAATAACAATCAAGAAGCTCGACACCATCCAGGACAAAGCAGCCTGCTTGATTGACACACCATCCACAAACATTCACTCCCTCCACCACCGACGCACAGTGGCAGCAGTGTGTACCATCTACAAGATGCACTGCAGCAACACATCAAGGCTCCTTAGACAGTACCTTCCAAACCCATGGCCTTTACCACCTAGAAGGGCAAGGGCAGCAGATGCATGGGAACACCATCACCTGCAAGTTCCCCTTCAAGCCACACACCATCCTGACTTGGAACTCTATTGCCATTCCTTCACTGTCGCTGGGTCAAAATCCTGGAACTCCAGCACCTACCCCACATGGACTGCAACGGTTCAAGAAGGAAGCTCACCATCACCTTCTCAAGGGCAATTAGGGATGAGCAATAAATGCTGGCCTAGCTAGCGACACACAAATCCCATGAACAAATAAAAAAATGATCTCAATGACTTGTCTACATGCACTCAGAAGTTAGACTGTATGCCAGTTTTGAAACAACGTATTTCATCTGATGTTTTCTTCAAAAACGAGCAAGTAATCTGCCCAATATTTTTTGTCTGTAACAGAGCTCTGAATTTATCAAAATCACTTTTTTTTCAGTTAACCAGTGTATATGTGCGTGTATGAGTGTGAAGGGACTAAGGTAAAAAAAAGAACTTTAAAATTTCAATCTGTGTGCTTATGTTTTACTTCATCACTATTTAAGATTTGTTTTATAATAAACTGATAATTTTGTTGTTCATTAAAGAAACCTGGTTAGTGTGTACTATTCCGGGAAAAATAGAGTATATGATTGAGCGCATCGATAAGTGGGAAAATTTAAAATAATATGTTGTGACCTGTGGAGAAGTGGGACTATAATAAACAGTGCACTCCTCCCGTCTCGGTCATAACATGCTAATTGGGGGCTTTTTTGCCGGGATAAACCCAACGCTAACAATGTACAATTGTAAGTGGGATAATAATAATTGAAAAAGAAAAAAATAGAAGTATTTTTCTTGTGCAATTGAGTAAAGTTTACACCACCGGAATGTCTTCAACAGTTGCTATGACTTTTCTGGGGAAAGAGAATGCATCTCTGAGTGATTTGCGACACTTTATTTATTTTATTTAGAGCTACAGCACTGAAACAGGCCCCTCGGCCCACCAACAACCACCCGTTTATACTAACCCTACAGTAATCCCATATTCACTACTACCTACCTACACTAGGGGCAATTTACAATGGTCAACTTACCTATCACCTGCAAGTCTTTGGCTGTGGGAGGAAACCAGAGCACCTGGCGAAAACCCACGCGGTCACAGGGAGAACTTGCAAACTCCGCACAGGCAGTACCCAGAATTGAACCCGGGTCCCTGGAGCTGTGAGGCTGCAGTGCTAACCACTGCGCCACTGTGCCACCCCCAAGGTTAAACTGAGGATTTGGCAGAATTGTTGGTGATAGAGTTAATACCTGGAGCTATGTAAGCAGACATAATTGAAGTAATAGCACACCATTTGAAATTGGAAGAAGGAGAAAGTAAACCAGTGGGTAGTGTAGTTGAATGAGTTAAAATTTAGTTACAGCTGAAGCAGGTTTAGCTGGAATAGGTAACAGAATTAAGAAAACTTGAGCTTGAGGAAAAATTGACAATCAAAACATTTGAACTAGAATTGCAAAGAGAGAGAAGAAAGGGAAGTTGTTATTAGAAAACTGGAATTAAATCAAAAGAGTAGTCTTGACTCCAGTGAAAATTCTGGTGGGGAAAGATCTGTCTCCAGCTCAGGACCCAGTGGAGAGCTGTTTAAATTTTTGCAAGCCCTCTCTAAATTTGAGGAAAGGGATGTAGAGGCATTTTTAATTACTTTTGAAAAGATAGCCAAAAAGATGAAGTGGCCAAAGGAAATCTGGACATTGCTTATGCAAAAGCAGGTTGATGGACAGAGCTCATGACATTTATACCATGCTTTCTGAAAAGGCTTTTGCCGTTATGAAATGGCAAAAAAAGCTATTCTCGCTGCATATGAGTTAGTCCCTGAAGCTTACCGACAGAAATTTCAGAACCTCTGGATATTATCTGGACAGACTTATATAGAATTTGAGAGGGTAAAGCAAATTAATTTTAATCATTGGAAACAGGCACTAAATATAGAGGCCATGTATCAGAACCTTAGGAAATTAATTCTCCTGGAAGAATTTAAAAATTCACTCCCTCCATTTATAAGAAGCCATTTAGAGAGCCAAAAGGTTTCAATGGCCCGACAGGCAGTGGAAATTGCTGATGATTATGAGCTTGTGTATAGCCCAAACTCTTTGTCCATCGTCCCCACAAACCCGACAAGGATAGTAGGTGGATGAGCGAAAGAAAGGCAAGTAGCCGGGGAAAAGAAGGGACAGCTGTGAACACCCCGGGATCTCCTCCTCAGGTCAGAAAAGAAGGTGCTGATGGTAGAAGTGAGGTCTGCAAGACTAAATGTTATGATTGTCATAAGGCGGGACATCTTTGTGCAGAATGCTGGAAGTTGCAGGGAAAACCCATGGGACTTATTGGGGTGCATGGAGCCAATGCAGAGAAAGGGGCCCTGACTGAGAGTATGGCAGATCAGGCTGTAGCACTGACTGCAACTGTAAGGCCAAATACAAAACCCAATGTGAGTGCAGGGGTTGTAAATAAGATACCTGAGAGTTATAAGGAATTCTTGTTGAAAGGAAAAGTAACTCCTTATCCCTCAAGTGAGGCAGGTAAACCTATAGTTATACTTAGGGATACAAGAGCTACCTAAACTCTTTTGCTGGGGAAAGGCATAACATTTCCTTCAGAGAGCGCACTGAATGCTAAAGTTTTAAAGAATGGTATTGGAGTGGAGTATATTCCCATACCTTTGTATTGGGCGCACCTCGAGTGTGACCGAATGTCTGGAACAATAACTCTGGGAGTTGTCCATAGCTTGCCAGTAGATGGAGTTGACCTACTGCTGGGAAATGATTTGGCTGGAGCAAAAATCATCGCTTTGCCAGCAGTCATGGAAAAACCAAATGAAGCTAAGGAGACAGAACACTTACAGGAAAAGAATCCAGGAATTTTTGCTTCATGTGAAGTAACCTGACCAATGGCTAAATAAGTTCCATTGTCGGAGGTCAAATTGGAACCACAGACAGACAGCCTTATATCTGAAACATTCTTTGGGGATTTGGATAATCCAAAGGAAATATTTAATCAGTCTTCTCTGATCAGGGCTCAGCAAGCTGATCCAGAGTTAAATAAAGTGATCAAGAAAATTGATGAAGTAAATTATTTGGTTGACACCCCAGAATCACTGGAAAAAGAATTGGCTGTGTCATATCAATATGATAACACAATATTATTGCCAGGAGGAGGATAAGCAAGCACAGATATGTCAGGTATTAGGGACTATGAAGGATGAAAGGGATAGTGAGGAAGAGGCAAAAGGAAGCCTAGACAATTCCCAAATTGCACTTCCTGCTATCCAGTTAGCAAATACTGAATTGCTAGGGAGGTTAGACACTATGCTTTCATATTTATATTTATTTAATTCAGAGATACAGCACTGAAACAGGCCCTTCGGCCCACCGAGTCTGTGCTGACCAACAACCACCCATTTATAACTAATCCTACATTAACCCCATATTCTCTACCACATCCCCAACATTCTCCTACCTACACTAGGGGCAATTTACAATGGCCAATTTACCTATCAACCTGCAAGTCTTTGGCTGTGGGAGGAAACTGGAGCACCCAGCAGAAACCCACACAGACACAGGGAGAACTTGCAAACTCCACACAGGCAGTACCCAGAACTGAACCCAGGTCACTGGAGCTGTGAGGCTGCAGTACTAACCACTGCACCACCCAAATGATGCCAACCAAGGAGAAGACCTAACAAGACTACTCACAGCATTTAAAAGAGTCAGTAGGAATAAGCCAGGATGTACAACTTTAGCCACACATGATGCGGATATAGGGAAATCTGTTCTTATAAAACAACACCCTTATCCCTTAAGTCCAGAGAAACAGGCCCAAGAGTGGCAATTACATGGGAACACCACCACCTGCAAGTTCTTCTCCAATCCACACATCATCCTGACTTGGAACTATATCACTGTTCCTTCACTGTCGATGGGTCAAAGTCCTAGAACCACCTTCCTAGCAACTCTGTGGGTGTACCTACCCCATACGGATTGCAGTGGTTCAAGAAGGTGGCACCTTCTCAAGGTTAATTAGGGATGGGCAATAAATGCTGTCCTAGCCAGCGATGCCCACATCCCATGAATGAATAAAAAAATACATGCTGGAGAATCACCTTATGGAACCCAGTCAAAGCAGCTGGAGTTCCCCAACAGTATTATTGCTTAAACCTGATGATTCAACCAGTCTTTGCATAGACTACAGAAAGGTTAATGCAGTAACAAAGGCAGACTCCTACCCAATCTCTCGCTTGGAAGACTGTATTGACAGAAGGGGCAGTGTCATGTTTCTTACAAAAATATATTTGTTAAAGGGATACTGGCAAGTTCATTTAACACCCCGAGCTAAAGAAATATCAGCTTTTGTCACACTGGATGATCTTTTTCAATGCTGATTGATGCCATTTGGGCTAAAAGAAAATGCCCCAGCAACCTCTCAGAGACAAAGGAAACAAGTGGTAGCCAGTATTCCTAACTGTGTAGTTTACCTTGATGGCGTGCTTGTCTATAGTGACACTTGGAAAGACCACTTGGAACAACTAAAAACTCTGTTCAAGAAATTATCATCAGCTGATTTAATAATAAACTTTACCAAAAGTAAATTTGCGAAAGCATGAATGACTTACCTTGGGCATGTAGTAGGGGAAAGACAAGTGTTACCAAGAACTGCAAAAGTACAAGCATTGGTGGAGTCCCTAGTCCTAAGACTAAGTGAGAAGTCATGTGGTTATTGGGGATATGTAGTTTCTACTAAAGATTTGTACCAAATTTCAGTACTGGAGCTGCACCACTGACAGATTTACTGCAGATAAAGAAAACTAAGGTAGTGCGGTCAGGGGAGTGCCAAACATCCTTTGAGAGGCTGAAAGCTATTTTGATTAATGAACCAGTGTTATCTGCTCCAAATTTCACTAAGCCCTTCAAGGTAGCAATTGATGCTCGTGACCTGGGGGACGTGCAGTCCTGTTACACGATGATGAATCAGGTATAGAAAGGCCAGTGGGATACTTTTACAAAAAGCTAAATCAACACCAAAATAGATATTAAACAGTAGAAAAAGAAACCCTCGGTTTATTATTGGCTCTTAAGCATTTTGATGTTGATGTCTGCCACGACTACAGAGAGACACTGGTACATGCTGATCGTAACCCCCAAGTCTTTGTGGAAAAATTAAAAAAACAGAATACCAGGATATTCTGATGGAGTTTACTGTTACAACCTTATCACTTAAAGATTAAGCACATTGCGGGTAAAAATAATGTTATTGCAGATGGTTTATTGAGAACCTAATTTTCTGCAA
This sequence comes from Heterodontus francisci, assembly GCF_036365525.1. NCBI lineage: Eukaryota > Metazoa > Chordata > Chondrichthyes > Heterodontiformes > Heterodontidae > Heterodontus > Heterodontus francisci. The sequence goes on from NC_090376.1 coordinate 75,903,207, forward strand.
GTTATTTGAATGAACAGAGGGTACAGAGCAGAATTGTATTGACTACAAGAAAAGAGTGAATGAGTATGAGTGTGAAAATGTGTTTTTTATTTTTCCCGCACTTTATAATGAAACGCATTTAAGAATGGTGTTTCATTCCTCTAAGGGTGGAGGTGTTATGAAAGTGATTCTGTTTTTGTTAAAAAATATTTTTTAATGAATTTATAGTTAAACTGAATGAATATTGGACTTTTTTTTTAAAAAGAGAGCCATCAAGGGGGCACTGAAGGAACTGGATTAGCAACAGTGTTACTGGTTGTCACATGACTCAAGTTAAAGATAGAACAGAAACCCTGGGAACAGGGCAGAGCAGTGACAAATGTCCCTGGATTGGACAAGCCCAGGAGCAGCAGAGCATACCTGGGATGGGCAGAAAACTCACAAGCCTTTTGGCTGCGGGTCAGTGTGTGTTTTACCTCCTGGAATGAGCCGCTGATAAAGTTAAGTCTGCTGAAGAAGTGTAAAAATGAGAGAAGACCACAATCGAGCTCACTTTCCAGCATCTTTGAAGGACCTTGAGAGGTCCAGCATGTCAATTCATCTTGTTTCCTGTCTTTGAAGAAAGCCTGCTAAATTACTTTTCAATGCTGCCTGAAAAGAACTGGTTTAAAAGATCTCAGTGACCTGTCTACGTGTATTCAGAAGTTTGACTGTATGCCAGTTTTGGAACAACATATCTCATCTGATGTTTTCTTCAAAAATGAGCAAGTAATCTGCCCAAGTTTTTTTGTCTATAACAGAGCTTTGAATTTATAAAAATTGCTTTTTCTCAGTTAACTGGTGTATATGCGTGTGTGAGAGTCTGAAGGGACTAAGGTAAAAAAAACTTTAAAATGTCGAACTGTGTGTTCATGTTTCACTTCATTACTTGTTAAAACTTGTTTTATAATAAACTGATAATTTTGTTGTTCATTAAAGAAACCTGGTTAGTGTGTTCTATTCAGGGAAAAATAGAGTATATGATTGACCGCATCGATAAGTGGGAAAATTTAAAATAATATGTTGTCAACCGTGGAGAAGTGGGACTATCATAAAAGTGCACTCCTCCTGCCTCGGTCATAACAATATAAATAACTTGGATCTTGGAATACAGAGTAGAATTTCAGAATTTGCTGATGGTACCAATCTTGGATGAGTGGCAAACAGTGAGGATGATATGAACTGTCTGCAGCAGGACACAGATAGGCTAGCAGAATGAGCAGACAGGTGGCAGATGGAATTTAATACAGACAAGTGTGAAGTGATGCATTTTTGGGAGAAGGCATAGGGTGAACCAATATAGACTTAATGCCACAGTTCTAAAGAATGTACAGGAGTAGAGGGACCTGGGGGTGATTGTGTATCAATCTTTGAAGGTGGCAGGACATATTAAGAGAGTGGTTAGTAAAGCATATGGGATTTTGTGCTTCATAAATAGAAGCATTGAGTACAAAAGCAGGGAAGTTATGCTGAACCTTTATAAAGCTCTAGTTAGGCCCCAACTAGAGTATTGCATCGAGTTCTAGTTACCACACTTCAGGAAGGATGTGAGGATCCTTGAGAGGATGCAGAGGAGATTTACCAGAATGGTTCCAGGGATGGGGAATTTTAGTTACAAGTTAGTTTGGAAAAGCTGGGGTTGTTCTCCTTGGAGCAAAGGAGATTGAGGGGAGATTTGATAGAGGTGTACAAGATTATGATAGGCTTAGATACGTTAGACAAGGAAAATCTATTCTCATTAACGGATGGTACAATGACTAGGGGACGCAGATTTAAGATTTTGGGAAAGAGATGCAGGGGAAATGAGAGGAAGAACTTTTTTACACAGTGAATGGTAATGACCTGGAACTGTCTGCCCACGAGGGTGATGGAAACGGAGACAAACAATGATTTCAAAAAGGAATTGGATGGGCACTTGAAGGAAATAAACTTGCAGGGCTACGGGGATTGAGCGGGGGGAGTGGAACTGACTGGATTGCTCCGCGGAGAGCCGGCATGGACTCGATGTGCCGAATGGCCTTCTTCTGTGCTGTAAATAACTCTATGACTCTACTGTTGTGCTTCGACATGATGCTGCCCTGTGGCTAGCGAAACATTACTGATGTTGATGAGGAACCTTGAGATGCTCATGGCCGGTGACCTCTGGGATCTCAGTTTGGAATGTGTTCAGCTGCTGCTGGGGCAGCCTGGTCCAACTGGATTCCTGACACGTGCGCATATTAGATGAGGAAATGGCGAGGAAGCAGACATGCTTTCATCCATAGAGAGGACAATATGTGTCCCCCCACCACATCCTACCCACACGCTACACCTGTCTGCGCTTGGGTCAAAACTGCCATAGCTGGTGCAACAGGCTACTGAGGTGCAGGTTTTATAGCAGAATTCACAAAGGACCTTGCGCACTCCATGGTAAACTGCAGAATGCTCACTCCTGGTACCAGAGTGCCACACAAGCCAGAGGAAATCTCCTTCATGTTGTCAGACATGACACGGCACATATTCGGCAAGCTGTTCCATGCCTCAAGCATTTGCTGCTGCAGCTGGAAAAGCTTCTTAAACGCTGAGTTGCATTTCTGCATCACCTACCTTCTACAGCAGTGTTTAGGCTCAGGCTCGACATCTGACCAGCTATGCCTACTGCTGTCCCTTCCAATCATGTCAGCTGTTGCTCACAATTGAAATTCAGACATGAAATTCATCCTATACAAACCCCTCCATTTCACACTCCCACCCAGCATTTTGATTTCTTTGCTGCTGCTTGAGAAAGATGGCACAGGTAATGGTGCATCTTCTTGAGGTTGTTTCCCCTCGATCTTTTCCGAAGAAGCATTGAGTCATGGGAAGGATGTGTAAAAATGGGGGAAGGACGAGGGTCTGCAGGTAATGGGGAGGTCAGGGTGCAGCAGATATCTGGCCATATGAGGCAGCCCCAGGTTCCAATGCTGCCTTTATACATTTTTGCTTGAGGGGAAAAATGGTAAAAGAAATAGACAGACACCCTGCTGAGCAAATCCTCCAGCCTCTCTAACTCCAGCACTCCTCACGATAGCCATCTCTAAAATCTCCTGCTACACTTGTGCATCAAAATTTCTTGTGCCTCTCATTTACTCCGACGGCTGCTCACCCATTCCAAACTATAAGCGAAAATCGATTCCTTTCTAATCTCCCAAGAACATGCCTGTTCACCATAGCAAACCTGATGCTGCTTCAAAATGACACCATCTGTGATTCAGAGGAGCACATTTATCATTGCTTTAAACATTTTTGAATGTTCCTTCATTGGAATATTTTTGTGTGTGTTTAAAATTGATGAAGAAATTAAATCAGGAAACAGTCTTTGACATTTTCCTGTATACATAATTATATCTGTGCTGAAAATGTTATTAATTTAATCAGCTGCTTTATTTGAATTCAAAATTCTGCTCCTGTTCTTACTGGCATTACTCAAAGGTAATGTTCATGCATTTGGTTACAAGTCTGTTTACCTAGAAATTTAGTAAATTGAAAGTTAAAATACAACATTTCATATCAATTCAATTTATTCTGGGGCAGTCTAGAAGTCATAGTATAAGGTGTATATGTCCAATAAAAGCGATGCATTGTATAATCAATGATGTGTGGAGCTATTCAGTTATAGGATCAATAATGTAGAAAAAACAAATAATTGAACAATATTGGACGAGAAAGCAAGCAATAATTTACTTAGCCAATTTAGGACAGTAGCAGTTAAGGATAGTTTCAATTTCCTAGCTAAAAAAAAAATGATTTTACAATATTGCTGAGAGGATCTAGCCAATTTGGAAATTAGGCAAAGTTGCTCTCTGTTTGAGAGCAGATCTGTAAGAAGATAAGGAGCCCCTAGGAATAAAGGACCAATGGCAGCATGGATCCAAAATTTGCCAAGAGACAAATCAGAGAGTGATGATCAATGGTTGATCAGACTGGAGGGAAGTGTACAGTGGTGTCTCCAAATGGGTGGCATTAGGACCACTGTTCTTTTTAATGATATGTTATTAATTGTATTTATTATATTAATCATCAGGAATTGGGTATTGGGGACATAATATCAAAGTTTGCACATACCAAAATTTTAATGCAGTGAGAAGGATAGTAACAGACTTCAGGAGAACATAAACAGACTGGTGAAATGAGCAAGCACTTGGTAGATGAAATTTAATGCAAAAAAAATTCAAGTGATCCATTTTCGAAGGAAGAATGAGGAGATGTGATATAAACTAAACTTTAGGGAAAAGTTTAGGGGGAATATGCGTGGAAAGTTCTTTACGCAGAGTGGTGGGTGCCTGGAATGCGTTGCCAGCGGAGGTGGTAGACGCAGGCACGATAGCGTCTTTTAAGTTGTATCTAGACAGATACATGAATGGGCTGGAAGTAAAGAGATACAGACCCTTAGAAAATAGGCGTCATATTTAGATAGAGGATCTGGATCGGCGCAGGCTTGGAGGGCCGAAGGGCCTGTTCCTGTGCTGTAATTTTCTTTGTTCTTTGTACCATTTTAAAGTGCATGCAGGAACAGAGAACTGGGAGCTCACATACACTGGTCTGAAAGGGTTAATCTTGAGTGCGTATAAAGAATACTTCCTACAATGATGATGTAAGAGATCACATTTGAGAGACTTGAAGCTAGATGCAGCATGGCTTTAGTGGAGTCAAACTGATTAGTGTGAAGATGTATATAGTTCTAATATAAATATCAATGTTCTAACTAACTTGGTAAGGTGGCAGCATACCAAACCAACTTACAATATGGTGATCAGTAGTGAGATCGAGACTAAAGAGGGTTCCTTCCAGGCTACACCCAGAAGAAGAATTTGAAAAAAGTTAAAGAAACTGACCTGAAAAAAGAAGAGCCAAAACTACAGGACTCAAGTGGATTGTAGAAAAGCTCCAGAGCTCCAGACACAGCGAGTCGGGGAATTGGCAATGGAAATCTAGTCCGCCGAGCAAGGCTTCTAGTCGGAAAGCCAAGCAAAGTTTGAAGATTTGGTGAGCAACCTGAAAGAGGGTAAAAATTCCATCCATATTGGTACCAGATAGGCAGCTCTGGGAAAGTTTGTCTGGCGTACCGACCTCTACCTTGCAGAGGCTGAGTGCCAAATCTCAGACACTTCTTCCTACCTCCCGCTGGACCATGACCCCACCACCGAACATCAAGCCACTGTCTCCAAGACTGTCACTGACCTCATCTCCTCTTGAGATCTTCCCTCTACAGCTTCCAACCTCATAGTCCCACAACCCTGGACAGCCCGCTTCTACCTCCTTCCCAAAATCCACAAACAGGACTGTCCTGGCAGACCCATTGTTTCAGCCTGTTCCTGCCCCACTGAACTTATTTCTTCCTATCTTGACTCTATCTTTTCTCCCCTGCTCCAGTCTCTTCCCACCTACATCTGTGACTCTTCTGACACCCTACGTCATTTCAACAATTTCAAGTTTCCTGGCTCTAACCGTCTCCTCTTCACTATGGATGTCCAATCTCTCTACACCTCCATACCCCACCAGGACAGTCTGAGGGCTCTCTGTTTCTTCCTTGAACAGAGGTCCAACCAGTTTCCATCCACTACCACCCTCCTTCACCTGGCTGAACTTGTTCTCACACATTGAACAACTTCTCCTTCAACTCCAGTCACTTCCTTCAAATAAAAGCTGTTGCTATGGGAACCTGCATGTATCCTAGTTATGCTTGTCTTTTTATGGGATATGTCGAAAATTCCGCGCTCCAGTCCTACTCAGGCCCCCTCCCTCACCTCTTTTTCCGGTACATTGATGACTGTATCATTGTCGTTTCCTGCTCTTGCCCAGAACTGGAAAACTTCATCAACTTTGCTTCCAATTTTTACTCTTCGCTCACCTTTACATGCTCTATCTCCAACACTTCCCTTCCCTTCCTCAACTTCTCTGTCTCCATCTCTGGGGATAGGCTGTCTACTAATACTCATTATAAACCCACCGACTCCCACAGCTACCTTGATTACACTTCCACACACCATGTTTCCTGGAAGGACTCCATCCCTTTCTCCCAGTTTCTCCTTCTCCGACACATTTGTTCTGATGATGTAACCAACAACACTTCTGACAGGTCTTCCTTTTTCCTCAAGCGAGGAATCCCTCACTGTGATTGACAGGGCCCTCAACTGGGTCTGACCTATTTCCTGCACTTCTGCCCTCATCCCTTCCTCTCTCTCCCAGAAACACGACAGTGTTCCCTTGTCCTCATTTTCCACCCCACCAGCCTCCTCATCCAAAGGATCATCCTCTGCCATTCCTGCCACCTCCATCGTGATGCCACCACCAAACACATCTTCCCTTCCTCTCCACTGTCAGCATTCCAAAGGGAACGTTCCCTCCACGACACCCTGATCCACTCCTCCATCTCCCCGACACCTCGTCCCCTTCCCACGCGCCTTCCCATGCAATCTCAGGAGGTGTAATACCCGCCCTGTTACCTCCTCACTCCTCACCATCCGAGGTCCTAAACACTCCGTTCAGGTGAAGCAGTGATTTACTTGTACTTGCTTCCATTCAGTATACTGTATTCGCTTCTCACAATGCGGTCGCCTCTACATTGGGGAGACCAAACACCGATTGGGTGACCGCTTTGCGGAACACCGCCACTCAGTCCGAAAGCATGACATCGAGTTTCCGATTACTTGCCATTTCAGCACATTCCCTGCTCTCATACCCACGCTTCTCCTTCCAGTAAACATTAACACAAGCTCGAGGAGCAGCACTTGATCTTTCGATGAGGCAATCTACAACCTTGCAGACTCAACCTTGAGTTCAACAATTCCAGAGCACGACAGGCCTTTTTTATATTTTTATATATTTTTTTGTTTTATTTTATTTTATTTTTGACCATATGCCTGTTTTTTTCATTTGGCAAAGCTGCTCATTATTCTGCCATTAACACTCTCTCTGGACTAATGCTTTGTCTTTCACCACAAGCATTAACACACTCTTTTCCTTTGTCCCATGACAGCTTTGTTATTTAATCGCTACTGACCTCTGCCCTATCACATACCTTCCCCTTGTTCTCTTTCCCACCAATCTCCCCGCACCTCTTCAGTTGCTTAGCACCTAATTCTTTTCTAACCTTTGCCAGTGCTGATGAACGGTCACAGATCTGAAATGTTAACTCTGCTTCTCTCTTCACAGATGCTGCCTGACTTGCTGAGTATTTCCAGCACTTCCTGTTTCATTTCAGATTTCCAGCATCTGCAGAATTTTTTTTCATTCTAGGTCCGCAGTAAGGGCCGATCCGAGATCGGCACCATTACACGTAGCGCCAGAGGAAAAAATTAACAAGCAATGTGGCTGCAAATTCTTGATTCTCTATGAGAAGAGATTTAAAAGAGATAGCAGTAATACTTATAAAATGGAGTTTAATACAAGGAGGGAAGTAATTCCTAGTCTAGCAGCGAATTTGTGAAGGCTGGAACAGCCATTGTGGGATTCTGTGTGGAACTGAGAAAAAAATGTGGAAAACTTCCAATACTGGAGGGAAGAACACTAAAGTGAAATAAAAATTAATTGAAGCAATGGAGATTAGATTCACAATTGAGGAGAAATTTGGGGACATAGAAGGACCAAATCAAACCCAAAATGGTCACTCTGGTGAAAAAGGTTCCTCAGATACTAATACCTTCTAAATTGGACAGCCAGTCTGAGGCAGAACAAGTTAACACTTTGTTATATTCAACTGGGGCAGAAGCAGATGATTTTATTGCAAGACAAGGTATAATGAAACTTATGTCAATTTCAAAGAGGTTTTATAAGCTTTTGATTCTTATTTTAATTTGCAGAGCAATTGAGATTTTAGAAAGAGCAAGGTTCAACAGAAGGGTCCAGAAATCAGGCACAACTGTTATTTTTTTTTCAATGAACTATACAGGCTTGCAGAGGGATGTGAATATGGTGAACTTGAAGCAGAATTGATAAGAGACCACATTGTAGTAGGTATTGCTGATGAGTACCTATCAAATCTATTTCAGTTTAAAGCTGACCTCACCCTGGACAAAGCAAGTCAGCTGGTGAGACAAGCAAAGGTCTGGAAGAAAAACAGATCAATCCTGAGAGATGATCAGGAAACCTCCAGCAACCCCACAGTTCCTCAATCAGAGAGCTGTGAAAGATGCACCAGAACACGGAGGCCATTAAATCTGGCCAGCAATGTGACACCATAAGTACTCAAAGATGTTAACAGTGTCCTGCAAACAAAGCAGAATGCTTCCACTGTAAGAAATTAGGGCATTTCGGTAAAACATGTCAAACAAAAATATTATACTCCCACAGATGCAAAAGAAACATCATTCAAAAATAGAGTGGGCAACAAAGTTAACCAACCTTCTTCAGGAGAACAACCACTAAACTTTAATAAAAGCAAAATACTGCACATGCTGGAAATCTGAAATAAAAACAGAAAGTGCTGGAAATTCTAAGCAGGTCAGGCAGCCTCTGTGGAGAGAGAAGCAGAGTTAACCTTTCAGGTCTATTCAAAATTATGAGGAGTTTTGATGCAGTAAATAAGGAGAAACTATTTTCATCAGCAGGAGGATCAGTAGCCAAAGGACACAGATTTAAGATTATTGGCAAAAGAGCCTGAGGGGCCATGAGGAGATTTTTTTATATATAAACATGTTGTAATGATCTGGAACGCGCACATTGAAAGGATGGTGATGTAAGAAAATCTGTACTCCCTTGTTTGTCTAATGTAAGGTAGTTAATTAACCTGATTTTCTATACCTGAAAAATGGCACTTGAAATATTAATTCTTAGTTTGAGCTGCAGATTTTGCAGAATTCATTCTGCACAGATTAGTTTTGCTGAAACTACGAATCATGGTGGAAAAGGCATTGTGGATGTGTAAAATAATGTAATCATGCAAGCGGCATCTGTTACCGAAAGGGTTTAGGGTGTGAAAGAATTGTAATGCAAAATAATAAGGGGAAGTTAAAGGTCACAAGATGCTGTGTGGTTAGAACCATAAAGGGAGATGTTTATCACAGGTCCCAGTATAACTCATAAGTGCTAAAATGGACAGTGGAAGAGCGAGGGCGTGTCTGGGCAAAGAACTTGCTGATTAGACAGCCTGGCTTTTGAAAGAATACTTCAGGATTAATGTTTAAACCTAGTTTTTAACCTCATAATGAATTGCCATTGTCTGCTGTCTGCATCGAGCTGATGAAATTAAGCTGATAGCTGTACAATGGGACCTTTTGACTAAATAGATTAAACCCCAGACGGGGGTTAAGAACTTTACAGGGTGGTCAGGGAAATAGAAGCATTGAAACTAAACATTATCTGCGTCAAGCATGGATTGAAGGAAAGATATTACCTCATTGCCCCATCATGTCTAAAGAATAGGATTTTGAGGCAAACGTTGAACGAAATTGCACAGTCGTAGTGAGGAGCCGCATCGGGGAAGAACCGACATCAACTAAGTCATACTACTCGTTGTCCGGTTCTGCGAAGAAGTACAAAGTTCAACAAGAGTTGTTGTGTGCTTGTAATGTATGATTTCTCTGTATGTTAAGCTAGCAAGAATAATATTGTGTGACCAAGAGATATTGCTTTTGATTGTTATCTTGAAGCTGTTTGAAGATTATAAGCCATAAATCCGTCACATGAATAAAGCTTGCAAGTTGGCCTCCAGTTTCAAGTCTGATTAGTTCTTGTTTTCTCGCAGTGGAATATTTGAGAGTAACTTTTGAAGGGAAATTGGATCTATACAGTCCTCGACACTTCCAATGTCTGGGTTTAAAAAAGTCAATCGTTTATATCGGCCATTAGGCAAAAATCATTAACCATTTTCATTAAGACCAATTTCAAAGTTGCCATTTATAATATCTCATGTGCTCCATTTATTCTGACCAGAAACAGCTGTGCTTACTGTGACATTGTATTGGTGAAGTATACAGATCAACTTTCTCCATTTATTGTTATGTTTCTACCTATAAAACAGTCAGGGAGCACTTCAGAGGATGAACAGTACACTCCATTCACAGCACTCTATTTGTAAAAGACTGCTTTTTGAACAAGTTCATATTCTACTGTAAGAAATATCTACTGAAGCCTTGGTTTCTAGTCTGATACATCGATGATGATGTAATTCAGTTCTTCTGATCTGGTGCAGGACCTCCCTGTCACATTTCAAATTATGAAGCATTAATGTATTTGTCACTGTTTAGTATTGAATATGCGAGCACATAAGGATAGTGAAAAGCTAATCATTGTCCAATTTTGTTTGGGGCATTACAGAGACAGATTCTCGGGCACTGGAGTGCTATACCGCCAGAGAAGAAGGGGAAATACTGGAAAGGATTGAAATACGTATGTCCTTGGTCAGGAAGTTCGTTCAGGTGAACTGAAAGAAGCTACGGATGCTGATGCATGATGATATATTTAGCACGATCACAGTATACACGCCAGTTCATATAAGGAGAATTTGTGTTTGCATGAATGTGCCCACGACAAGCAGTAGGACTGTATTTGAAAGGCAAAATTTTGCAGCTATGTAGAGAGAGAGAATGAGTGGGGCTAATTGATAGTTCTTAATAGAACCAGCACAGGCAGGATGGGCTGAATAGCCTCCCTCTATGCTGTAAGATTCCATGATTTTATGAAGAGAAGTAATTTTGCTGTGCCCATTTTTACCTGGGCATCTAAATTGTATTCACAGAAAAGAAGAACCCTCTCGAATTCAAGGTTTTACAATGTATTGTACTCTAAGGCATCACTACTTTTACAATTCAAGTGATTTAGTGATCAAATTCTTTTTGTTACCCAAGATTCAGAGGACTGAGTGTAAAATATGAGTCCCAGGTGAAAGAAAGCAATAACTTTCATTTTATAAGGTATTGAAATGTTTTCATGTGCTTGCTTTTTTGTGGCACATGAATATTATGAAAGCAATACAGTACAAGACTAGTTAGAAAATGTTAACTTAGTCTTCAATGGGTGCCTTAAATTGGCTGAAGAGGTTTATGTTTACAATGTTGATACTGTATGAAGCATTTCATTTGAGTTGTAAGCAAATATCTTGGCCTTTATATACTGTTTGCCTGTGTATTGATTAACAGGAAAGCTGGAAGTATTTGAAGTGTTTCTGCCTAGCCTTAGATGGAGGTATTTCAGCAGTCTAAGTGGTTTCCACAGAGAACATGGTGGAAACTCTTTGGAGGTCAGGTAGCTTATAAACACTCTGCAAACTCAATTTTCACAAGGACATGATAGTGTTCTAGTTATGATACTGGACAACATCCAAGCTTTGGCTTATAAGTGGCAAGTACCATTTGTGCCACCCAAATGCCAGGCAATAACCATCTCCAATAAGAGTGAGCCTAACCACTTCCCCTTGACATTCAAAAGCACATCCTGGGGATCACCATTTATCAGAAATTCAACAGGATGTCCCACATAAATGCCATGCTTACTAGAGCAGCTAAGAGGTTGGGGCTTCTGCAGCAAGTGGCTCACGTCCTGACTGCTTAAAGCCATTCCACTACCTATAACGCATATGTCATGGAGTGAATGGTGGAATATGCTCCACTTACCTGGATGCAATCTGAAGTGAAAGGGCTGAAGATCTTCAAATTAGACTGGGACAAGGATATGCCAGGTATCAGTGTAATGCTATACAACCCAATTACAGTCGGGTTCAAATGATGACATTGGGACCCAGCAAGCATGTGTAATAAAGGACCTCTTTGGACTTGTGTCATAAGAACACAAGAAGTAAGAGCAGGAGTAGACCATATGGTGCCATCGAGCCTGCTCCGCCATTCAGTACAATCATGGCTGATCTTGGGCTTCAACTCCACTTTCCTGCCCGCTCCCCATATCCCTTGACTCCCTGAGAGATCAAAAATCTGTTTATCCCAGCCTTAAATGTATTCAACGATGGAGCATCCACAACCCTCTGGGGTAAAGAATTACAAACATCCACAACCCTTTGAGTGAAGTAATTTCTCCTCATCTCTGTCCTAAATGATCGGCTCCTTATCCTCTCTGCATCTACCCTATTCACTCCCTTCAGATTCGTGCATGTTTCAATGAAATCACCTCTCATTCTTCTAAAGTCCAGAGAATATAGGCCCAATTTACTCAGCCTCTCGTCATAGGAAAACTCCATCATCCCAGGGACTAATTTAGTGAACCTTTGCAGTACCGCCTCCAATACAAGTATATCCTTTCTGAAATGTGGAGACCAAAACTATACACAGTCCTCCAGATGTGGCCTCACCAAAACCCTGTACAATTGTTGCATGAAGTCTTTATTCCTGTACTCCAATCCCCTACAATAAAGGCCAACATGCAATTTGCCTTCCTAATTGCTTGCTGCACTCACATGCTAACTTTCTGTATTCCTTGTACAAGTACACCCAAGTCTCTTTAAGCATCAACACTTACAAGTTTCACGCCTTTTAAAAAATATTCGACTTTTCTATTCTTATGACCAAAGTGAATAACTTCACACTTCCCTATATTATACTCCATCTTCCATCTTGTTGCCCACTCTCTTAACCTGTCTATATCTCTTTGCAACCTCCCCACAGCTTACCTGTCCACCTACCTTTCCACCTACCTTTGTATCATCAGCAAACTTAGATACATTACTCTCTGTGTCTTCATCTAAGTCATGAATGTAGATTGTAAATTGCTGAGACCCCAGCACTGATCTTTGCGACACTCTACTATTCATTACCTGCCAACTTGAAAATGCCCTGTTTATGCCCACTCTTTACTTCCTGTCCATTAACCAATCCTCTATCCATGTTTGTATATTACTCCCAACTCCATGAGCCCTGATCTTGCCCATTAACCATTTGTGTGGCACCTTATCTGCTGGCGCACTCTTAAGTTTGTACATTCTGTCCCTTCCTGCCATGATCTGATTATCATTACCCTGATTGTTATCTTGCTCTCTTGCCTTCTCCTCTCTCTTTAAATTATCACTTCTTCCCTCAGTTGATCCCTCGCTCCCACTGTTTAGTTTAAAGCCCTCTCTACCACCATATATAAACGGCTCACCAGAACACTGGTCCCAGCACGATTTAGGTTAAGATGGTGCCAGCATGTTTCAGGGGACGACCATCCCAATATTACAGCTCCGACTTTTCCCAGAACTGGTGCTAGTGCCCCATGAATTGAAACCTATTTCTCCCACACCAATCTTTGAGCCATGCATTTACCTCTCTATTCCTATTTACCCTACACCAATTTGCTTGTTGCTCAGATAATAACCCAGAGATTATTACCTTTGATGCTCTGCTTTTTAATTTAGCCACTAGCTGCTCATACTCTCTATGTAGAACCTCTTCCCTTGTCCTATCTATATCGTTGGTACCCACGTGGGCCACGGCAACTAGATCCACCCCTCCCACTGCAAGTCCCTCTCCAGCCCTGAGCAGATTTCCCGACCCCTGGCACTAGGCAGACCACACAGTCTTCTGGTCTCTCGCTCTTGGCCGCAGAGAACTGTGTCTATCTCCCTGACTATACTGTCCCCTACTATCACTACATTCTCTCCCCACTTGGATGGCTTCCTGTACCTTGGTCCTTACTGCCTGCTCAGTTTAGCAGATAAATATTGCAGCTGGTCATCCCATGGAGTCTCCAGAGTGGGTAGGTAACCAAAGTGCCTTTAACTGCCCACCCACCCAACTTCCACTGGGCAGGTGGGGTTAAAATCACCTCCTTAGTTTATGTACAAGCTGATCATGAGAAACCTGTATAGGATTAAGCAACATTCAAATATTTTAATAAAATGTTATTCTTTCCAACATGGACAGAATAGGATCAGGGTTCCTTTCCTTTCTTTGGACTCTAGTGACATCTGACCCCAGGAAACCAAGTTAGAAGCTCTGACAGATACAGAATACCCAGTTTATAGTACAATGCCTGAGGTTAAACATTATTGGTATGTTGCAATTTTCTCTATCTCTCTCTCCTACGTCTCACCGCCTCTCACTCGTTGGGCTGCATTTTGAAAGCCGACCGCAGAAATAGGCGGCGGGCAAAAAACATGGCGGCCTGCAATACGGGCCTCACGTCGCGGAGCCGCCGCGATTCCAAACGCATGGCTGGGTTGGCCACCCCCCCCCCCCACCAAATGACGTGAAGGGGAGGGGCGAGCTGTTCCCAGCAACGGCGCCCAGCACCAATGCACAGGCGCAGGCGCCAATGCCATTTTTAAAGGAATTAACGCCCTAAATGACCATTTAAATTTTTAAAGGAACATTACATTTCACACAAATAAAAGTAATTGAAAAACTGTTACCATCCCCTCTCACAAGCCCCCAATAGCCTTACATTAAATTAATTGCCTGCTCCCACCCCCCAAAATACTTACCTTGATGATGTGACCTTCTCCCCCGAAGGTTCATGAACTGTAACCCTCAACCCCTTCTCATCATCTTAGGAACCATTCTGAGAACCATTCTCCCCGCAGGTGTCGCACCTCATTTCCCCAAATGGTGATTCGAAGGCATGGCATTGTTGGCCGCCGGAATGAGATCTCAATTTGCTGTCAGAATCGCAGCAGCCAGCATATTATTGAAAGGTAAGTGCCCATCTGCATATTGTAATGCGGGTCCCGTTGCCGAGCAGCAGGGGTACCGCCACGAGGCCTCACTGCTGCCGCCGAAATCGGGATGGGGCCTGCCAGCGTCGGGTCGGTAGCGGGCCTCATCCATTGTGATCTTCATGCCTCCCCTCCAAGCACCGTTCCTGGCATCAGAGACCATATAAAATCCAGCCCTTTATCCTTCTCACCATGTATAGTATTAAGAATGTAGACAGGCCCCTGTAAAAACATATGCTCAATAGAGACTAAATCAAATAACCTGCAAGTCCATATTACTTCATGTAAAGATCAAATTGCTTGTAAATGGTTACATGGGTAGGATTTCAATTCCCAGGTCGGAACCCACACGTCGCGATGACTTCCGGGTTCTCACTCCACGCCAACAAACAAATGAGCACACGCTGCAATTTTGTTACGCAAGGAATTTAATTGGCTAGGAGTCATATCTGCTGCCCAATTAGGGGCGGTGAACATGGGATGAAGGCGGCTCAAGCCAAAAGTGGGCCTGATTTAAAGAGCAAGTGGAAACCATTGCTGAGGTTACTGTTTGTCCACAGAATGGCACCACAACCAGGGTAGAGGGCAGGGAGGGCTCCCTTGCCAGGGCAGGCCCCCCCCCCCCCCCACCCCACTCAAATGATTTTCAGATGATTCGCTGAAAGTCCTGCTGGAGCTGGTGAGTGTACAGAGAAACATTCTGTTCCCTGCCAGCAGCAACAGAAAGCTCTCAAGACTGACCAAGAGGGCATGGCTGGAGGTGGCACACAAGATTAGCAGCAGGGAAATGGTGAGGAGGAACTGGGCGCAGTGCTGGAAATGCTTCAATGATCAGCTTAGGTCTGGCAAGGTGAGTGGCAAGAGAGACCCAGATGGTATGCTTCCCGATCAGCTGTCACCAGGGTGCAAAAGAGTGAGTTATCCGGAAGGCACATGGAGGTCTCTTCACCATGGGAGAGGGATGTGCTCTGGTGCCTTGATGACCCACAAGCAGAGGTTAGAACAAGAGTTCTGCTGGTCAGGAGGCTGGAGTGCAGACTACAATGACATATGCAAATGAGAGGCTGCAAGTGGAGAGGGAGGGAGGCATTGTCCGAATGACGTTGCTCATCAACTTGCAGGCCAAAAGAGAGCTGAACGTTCAGGAGAATGAGAAGGCACACCTGGAAGGTGGCTGGCGCAATTTGCTGTGCTGACACGATTTGTGGGCTATGCCCTCGATGTAACCAGAGTGTCCAGCCTCAGGGACGCTGGGGAGAGAGAAGTGGGACTCTGCCGCAGACAGGGTGAAGATATCTCAAAATCTCCAGATTCAGAGAAGGCATGCCAATGCTCCCTGTGCAACCATCTGTCAATGCATAAGCTGTCATCACAGCAGAAGCATCTATTGACTGTGCTAATCTCTCATCACCATGTTTTCTAATGTCTCCCACAGGGTCAGCTGCAGAGGGGCAGGAGTCCATGCACAGAGGACAAGTTCCCGAGGAATCAGAGGAGGAAGATACCTCGGAGCCTGCACTGTTACATCTTTCTTGCGTACCCTCCACCAGCGTTGATACTTGATACCCTTGGTGGGTTCTCAAATGTCATTCGAGGTGGTGGCACAGGATGAAGCCCAAGTCATTTCAGAACAGGAGGATTTGGGGGAAGCTGAGTCGGCTTTGGGCAGTCCTCCTCAGAGGATGGAGGACAGGTGCAGCCCTGTTCAGCAGGGTGGAGATGCAGAGGCTCAGGAGGCATGGAATAGGTGGCTATACCTGGAGAATCAGCGTGTGTGTGTGCCCACATGTCAGAGTTACCTGAGACACTGCAGAGTTATGGGATGAGAATGGAGGAGCCCATTCATCTCATGTGCTCCACAATGACTTAGTGCTTTGAGAGCACGAGAGACCTTGAGAGAGTGGCTGACCTCATGGAGAGCCATGTGGGGCATCACTCAGAGTGGATGCAGAAACAGCGCACTGAACTGCACAGGATGCATGTCAGACTCAGCAGTATTGACCATTCAGTGGCGCAGATGTTGCAGAGAGGTGTGGAGTGGATGCCAGCCCCGCCGCAGCTGGTAGTCCCATCCAGGGATCAAGGGTGCCTTGAGAAGGTTGAGGAGGTGACAGATGGTGATGAGCAGGACACCCCTCATGGGGTTCCGTCAGCATCATCCACCTCCATGGCTCCTCTGACTGAGGCTGCCCTGCAGTGATGCCAATGCAGTAGCCTTTGGAGATGCCCCCCCAGCACCTCAGTGACAAGGATGGCCACCATGGCCATCTCACGCTGAGACAGGCATGAGCGAATAGCTGGCCTCCACTGTAGTATAAGGGCATCAAAGGGTTAATCTTGTGAGAATATAAAAATTACCGCCCACCATAATGATGTAAGAGATCATGTGGGAGAGACTCAAGAACATTTACAGCGTGGCTTTGGATGGAGACACACAGGCTAATGTGGAGTGTATATAGTTACTATGCAATAAAGATTAATGTTTAAACAATACAGTCTAAGAACCTCTCTGGCTAGACTATATACAGTGGCAGCATAAAGAACCAAATATATAACATCCACCTTATCCTCTGCTGCAGGAACAGCATCTCCATGGAAGCCACTGTGTCGGTAATGCCACTTTGTGGGCCACTTGGGTGTTTATAATGTCAATAAGAGTTAACTATTAAGCCATTTAACACTTGGAAAGTTGTTGCACTAAGACCGACTTGTGTGTTTACATTTCATGTTCGCGAAACTCTGGAGAATGGGGAGTAAGGGTTGGCAGAGTGATGGAATGTGCTGGTGAAGATTGTATCAGGTTCAGAATCCGGAGCCTTCCTGCCCCTCCTTTCTCACCCCTGTGTCCCTGTTGCCCGGCGGTCTGCCTTTGCACCGGCAGATGCTGCTTGTTATTGGTGGTTGGACAAAGCTCAATGAAGCTTGATAGCATTTCCTCTTGTGCCCTTCATTGTGCAGACTGTGCAGGAATTCCCCACCCACCCCACATAAAAAGTCCTTGTGTAGAGTGCAAAGATATGAAGGATATTTCTTATCACTGAGCATAACTTCTTGTCTATGAATGAGTGCCACCTCTCAGACTTCTCTCCTCAATGCTGCCTTTTGTTTCTGTCCCGCCATTGCAGATCGCTCCCCGCTATGTCACCGCCCCCTCCTCCATGTTGTGATTCTGATGGCACATCATACCAGACCATTAAAACCAAAATCTGAGTTTGTCCATTCAACGAGCTAACAACAAGCTCGTTAATATTCTTAAGTGGCCATTTAAGCAGATTTAAGCAGTTTTGGTGGGTCGCTTCTTTCAGCTCCCGTCAGTGCCTGTCTCACGTCAGGAAACTGGCACGTTAACCCAGGGGGCAAGTTTAAGAGAGTGTCCCCCACTTGCACCCCCCACCCCCCGCCACCAACCCATCCCCATGTGTGTAAATAAACTGACTGATTTATACAACTATCTGTTGTACCCAATCTGATTTTCGTGAATAAAGTTATATTTGACATTGGACATTTAATATATCATGCCACTCAGGTACAGTAAAATCTCTCTGGGAAAAGTTTAGGTGCAGCTTTTATGACCCACATTTAATGCAGTAAAGCTGAATTGACATGGAAATTACTTGGATCTGTCCTCTGTATGTAAATTTAGTGAATAAATCTGTATTGAATAACCATACTTTAGAATGTTCTACTAAAGTGAAAGATTTGTCTCCTATTGCTCTGTTATATTCAGCATGTACTTTTAGTTATTTTACTTTGAAGCCTGTGACAGGGGACGTCAGTTTAGATCTTAAGGTGTCAAATTTCTGCTCAATTCATCAATTCCTTGAAGCAAAATAAAGTTAAAATGTTAATGTTACTATAATAAAATAGAATATATTTGGGTCAATTAGAGAACTATCTGGGAGTAATTAAGGCAGACAATGAATTCCACTCAGGCCTAATTTAAATAAAGTAAGTCCATGTGGGTAGAAGTCTGGGTGCATCCTAGTCTTAAAGGAACTTGCACCATTAAAGAGGGCAGGGACAATTAATGACCAGAAGAATTGTTTTTCTCAGGCATTTGGGCAGGATTACTGGACACCGTTTGTTGACGAATATTATGTTTTTAAATTAATATATCTGTTTCCGAGTCTGTGATCTATATGTCTTGAAAGATTCTGTTCCCTGTGAATGAATGCACGCTGCTGTACTGTGACAGAGTGGTGGTACTACACTAAGCAGCAGTTTCAGCACTAATGCAATAGTAGGAGAAAGCTGGTAAGAGGATGACACCATGGTGCCAAGAAACCATGGAAGAACAGAGACAGCAAGTGTGAGGTGGAAGAATGATATTGCCGGAAGAGCTGATTTGCTGTTTTTTCCCCAAGGTGGTCTTTATATCCCAGGCCCCTTTTATTTTATCAAGAGGGCCTTTATTCACCAGGCACCCTTTTAAGTATGTTTAAATATAAATAACTTTATTAAAAATAGATAAATAAAACAAAACTCCGGATTTACTTTTATTCACCGGTAGCGTGGAGTAGATCTCCAGTCAGGGAGAGGGGTGTTTCCTACTCTGTGGTGGGAAAACATGTGTTTTTGGCTAACAAATTAACCAGGCAAATGACTTCAACAGCTGCCTTGGGAGCTTACAGTTGTTTGCCCTTGTTTATCTCCAAATCAGGCATATTGCAGGTGACACAATACAGAATGCAGCTTCTATCACTAAGTGTAAAGGGATAACAGCATTAGGGATAAGATGTACAGAAACAACAACACTATTTATTTATTTATTTACAAAGCTAAAAATAAGAGCCTTGATTGGAAATACCAGCCTGGCCCTTAAGACAAGCAAACTAGCGGCTCTGAAATCAGTAGTGCCAGGTTTTTAGGGAAAAATGTGTCCCTGATCTGCATCAGGTGCTATTGGAGGAAGTTAATGTAAAAAAACCTCTTGACATTTATTTGCATGAAATTCACATCATTGCAGCCTCCTCGGATGAAGAGATGCTAAAAATAAAGTTTGTGTGGGGTGCTATTCAGGAATAAAATGGGAGCAAAAAGTTAGCACCCATTTTTCTTCTGCATTGCTATTTAAGAGCAGCACTGAGGGAAATTTGTCCTATTTTGTCACTACAGATTTACAATATGTTATTGAATTTGCTGCACACTTGTTTATGGTTGCTGCGGTGTCAACATTAACCAAATAAGTATCCTATGCAATGGTCCTTGTCAGGAATTGTCTAAGACTATGGAAATTTACCTGTGCAGTTTCTATCAGATTTCAATCAATATGATCACAGGTTGACACAATACATTTCACTTTGGGCACGGGCGAAAAATTGATGGTAATGGATTCTTTGGCCTCCTTATCTCGAGAGACAATGGGTAAGCGCCTGGAGGTGGTCAGTGGTGTGTGGAGCAGCGCCTGGAGTGGCTATAAAGGCCAATTCTAGAGTGACAGGCTCTTCCACAGGTGCTGCAGAAAAATTTGTTTGTCGGGGCTGTTACACAGTTGGCTTTCCCCTTGCGCCTCTTTTTTCCTGCCAACTGCTAAGTCTCTTCAACTCGCCACACTTTAGCCCCGTCTTTATGGCTGCCCGTCAGCTCTGGCGAATGCTGGCAACTGACTCCCACGACTTGTGATCAATGTCACAGGACTTCATGTCGCGTTTGCAGACGTCTTTAAAGCGGAGACATGGACGGCCGGTGGGTCTGATACCAGTGGCAAGCTCGCTGTACAATGTGTCTTTGGGGATCCTGCCATCTTCCATGCGGCTCACATGGCCAATGTAATGGATTGGAGACTGTTATACACCACACCCATAGACTTCACTGGAAAGGCAGGATGTATATTGAGTGGCCGATCCACTACCACAAATTTTCCACCTATGCCTAAAGTGAAAATGACCATCTGTCTGGTCTGACTGTTGGTTAACAAAATATCTCTATCACTTCAATATTCTTTTTTATCCACTTATATACGTCAATATTTCATGTAACTTTCAAATGCTAATCCACACTGTAACCATAATTTTACTGTTTGGATAACTAGTGTATCCAAATCTTTTTCACAATTCCTTTTACTTAATGAGGGGCCCTTAATTTTTTAAATATAGCTGTTGTTTTGGAAAAAATTTATGAGAAAATTCAGCTTGACATTTGGAATGTAATGTGCCAGATTGATAGTTCCCTGCAGATCTACGTATTTCCTGTCTATCATTTGAAAGTCACACTTTGGCTCACAGCTTAATATCGTCCTATACACCTTAAACTTGGACATACTACTTCAATGTTTTATCAATCTTAATTATGAATACTGCGTAAAGTAAGATCCAAGCAATGACCCCTAAGATATTATTGGCTCATGGGAAACAAATAGTAGAGTTAGCTATCAAGCAGACAATTTGTCACTTTTATTTTTATGCCAAAGCTTTCACATTAGCCACATAGTGGTTATGAAATATTTTATATAAGAATACATTCTAAAACTCAGGAATTATATCTTCCAATACATATTACACATGTTGGCTTTACTGCGATTAATGTATCTGAACTATTTCCTTCATAACAGATCCCAATGTTGTTAACATCCCTTTCATTCCACGAATTATGCTTCTATCCTTTTTTTTTTGAAAAAAAAGGACTTCTGCATTTTCCAATATTGCAAGACCTTCTCTGTATTTAATGAGTTGTGAATAAATTCAACTGCAGCTCCACCTACCTCATTTCCTTAAGTATTTTTGGATGCATTCCATTGGATTTGTCACTTTATGAATATTCAAGCAATCTCGTTCTCTAATTGCCATGTCATTACTAATCTCTGTTTTCTCCATTAATTTGGATGTGCTTCTCATCTCTCAAACAGAAAGTGAATTACAGCTTTCTATAATGAAAATTGTTATTAAAATTTCTAGTATTTGATTCTTTCCCACCAGCTCATCTCTCCTCCATTTAAAATGTCCTGTTTTGCTGACTACAAATGCACCCTAAACTCACTCTTTATCCATTTTAATATGCTTTTAGAGTTCTTTTTAATTTCACGTTAGGTTATATTTTTAGCTGTTTTAAATTAGTTTTATGTTTTCATATTGCCACCTTTTTTCCAAATCTTAAAACAATTACAATTTTATGTTTTTTTTTCTAATTTCCCTGTTTTTTACATAGGAGTATATTTTGACATTTCCTTCTTCAATATATAACATTTATTTAATTTGCACTATATAATCTCAGAAGCAGCGCATCTTCTATACACGGAGGAGGTCAATGCATGTTAAGTGACCTTTGTTCTATCTGAAAGAGCAACTTTGAGCTCCTGTCACTTGCCAATGCACTTCTTTGTTCTGTTCTCACTTTTCAGTGATTTGGCTTATTGGCCAGAATTCTGCACAAAGGATGGTTAAGTTGTTAATGCCTGGCTAGGTGCAAAAACTTTGGGGCAAATTTTAACATTGAGTTGCATGTGGTTTTGGCAGTGGGTGGATTAAAGCCACTGTAATTGACAGCATGTCGGGAAGCCAGCTTCAATTCCCCAACTTCTGGATTTCTCTCCAGCCATTAGACTGTGTGCGCACAACCCCCTTGAGAGAGGGGGTTGGCAATTAACATGTTAATCACTCAATTAGAGAGATATTGACACTTTTTTCAGCTTAACATGAGCTCCGCGATTTTCATGGGCTTCCTGAAACTTGCTAGTGAAAGGGAGGCAAAAACACAGCAGCAATTAATCTCAGGGAAATATGGAAATAAATACTCTGTGCTCATAGTTGCTTTCCTACCTGCTAATAGGAAAGGGTGTGCACAGTAATTCTTCTGAGAGTTGACTTCCTACACTTTGGAGATTTGATCTATCAGGTCAGGAAAGATGCTGCTTATGCTGCCTTAGATTGGACCTCAGCTGAGGAGCAAAGTGAACAGCAGTACTGACCTGCTGTCATAGACCTGTAGCTGCTCAGGCAGGAGGGAGCAGCACAGAAATATAGCTCGCAGAAGGCCATACCCACCACACATGGCCTACAGGTAAATGATAAATTTCCACAACAGAATAACAGTTTCTCAGAAGCAAACACAGAAAATGCTGGAAATATTCAGCAGGTCAGGCAGCATCAGTGAAGAGAAAAACAGAGTGAATGGACTGCATTTTATTCTGGTGATGGAGGTCCTGGCAGTGGGCGGAAAGGCAGGGGGAAACCCTGCCTCAGCCCTCCATCAGACCCCTGAAGCCATTTGATGGCGGACAGCCAATTAACTGCCTGCTGTTGGGGATGCTGACCCTTTAAGGGATGAGCTCCCACCTCCAGAGCTTCCAGCCAATCAGAAGACCAGCAGCTCTGCAGTACCAGCAGCAACACTGGTAGCAGTGGCCACAGCCGGTACTGCAGGGGGTCCTGCAGTACGAAGCGAAGAGGTAGGTGAAGCTGGGGTCACCGGGGCCATTCAGGCAGGCCCTGGCGACAGGGTGGGAGATGGGGTTAGCGAGAGTGGGGGGGGGGAGGTGAGTTCCTCCTGGGGGGGTGTGGGGGGTGGGGGCAGCTGCCGGGAAACCCTGGATTGCCCCCATAGTCGGGACACCACCCCAAACCCGCTAAGGAGGCCACTAGGTTTTACTTGGTGGCATCTCCCCATGGCAGTAGGCCCTATTGCCTTCTCCAAAATTGAGGTGGAGGCAGGAAGAGGCCCTTAAGTGGCCATTAATTGCCCACTTAAGGACTTCAATTGGCCTGGAGAGGAAAGGCTGTCCTTGGCTTTCCCCCACCCTCTGGATAAAATGGCAGGCGACCTGGGCAACGTCAGGAATGATGGCCCCTACCATTATGTTTGCCCACCTACCTCTGTGTCCATCTCCAAGGGCAGAACAAAGTCCTGTGCAACATTTCAGTTTGATGATTTTGATTTCTGATGAAAGGTTAGTCATCGACCTGAAATGTTAACTCTGTTTTTCTCTCCACAGATGCTGCCTGACCTGCTGAGTATTTCCAGTATTTCCTGTTTTTGGTTCAGATTTCCATCCACAGTATTTTTCTTTTGTAATACTTTCTCAGGATTTCTCAGGTTCAGGTTGTCACATCAGGTGGTGACAAATTTATTTATTTAGAGATACAGCACTGAAACAGGCCCTTCGGCCCACCGAGTCTGTGCCAACCAAGAACCACCCATTTATACTAACGCTACAGTAATCCCATATTCCCTACCACCTACCTACAGTAGGGGCAATTTACAATGGCCAATTTACCTATCGCCTGCAAGTCTTTGGCGGTGGGAGGAAACCAGAGCACCCGGCGAAATCCCACGCGGTCACAGGGAGAACTTGCAAACTCCGCACAGGCAGTACCCAGAATTGAACCCGGGTCCCTGGAGCTGTGGGGCTGCGGTGCTAACCACTGCGCCACTGTGCCACTCTTCTAGAAGAAGGCCTGCTACCACCTGGTCCTGGTGGCCACGTTTTACCAGTGGCTGTCAAAAGCACCACCGCCCTCAACTTTTTTGTCTCTGGATCCTCGGGCTCCGCCAGAATCTTATCCAGAATCTGTCAGCCGATAGCCCAGAAATACATAAGACTGATGCACCAGACAGTGTGGTGGGCTGCACTCTGCACAACATTGGGCATCAGCAAGGTTTGGACCTGCAGGAGGAACAGAGCACAGAGCTTCTTTGGAGGATCCTAAGGAAGAGGATGAAGAGAAGGAAGGTGATGAGAGCAATGCACCACCATCTAAGCACATTGCTGCACAGAATGCCACGGGTACTCTGATGATTACAACGTCCACGTAGATTCCACCAGTGGACCATCTCACAACCACATACAACAGCCATTTTTCCACTTCCTCCTCCACCAGTAATCCAGTAGCACATCCACCCTTTCATATCCCCCTTATTGGTTGCCATAAATTCATGTCATGTTTATTATCAAACAATTAAAGGCCACTTGCCAGCCAGCAACTCAGAATGGGTAAGACACAAAAGTGGTACAAAAGAATATTTATGTGCTTCAAGTAAAGAACAGAAATTTAACAACATAACAATATCTAAGTCACCCACGTACTTACTCTTGTGCAACTCCAAATCATGAATCTTCCTTTTTCAACTGCTCTTATGTAGTGCAATCCCTGTTGCTTCAGCAAAGGTAGAGGGAGGCTACTCAGATTCCTGCTCTAACTGCTGAGATGCTCTTGGTCGATGTCCTGTGGACTTTGGAGCCTGTGAGGGCACAGCCATTAAATGCTCCACCTGTTATGGCATGTTAACCTTTATTAGAAAGGAATTGGGTTATCAGAGTAAAAGTGTCTTACTGCAATTATATAGGGCCTTGGTGAGACCACACATGGAGTACTGTGTACAGTTTTGGGCTGTTTAGTTAAGGAAGAACATCTATCTCTTCGAGGGAGTGCAATGAAATTCACTCTACTGGGATGAAGGGGTTATCCTATGATGAGAGATTGAGCAGATTAGGCCTGCATTCCTTAGAATTTAGAAGAATAAAAGTTGACCTAATTGAAACATATCAAATTCTTAAGGGGCTTGACAGAATAGATTCCAGTAAGATGATTCCCCTGGCTGGCAACTCATGAACACGGGGTCACAGTCTCAGAATAAGATGTCGACCATTATAACTGAGATGAGGAGAAATTTCTTCACTCAAAGGTTGTGAATCTTTGGAATTCTCTACCCCAGAGGTCTGTGGCTGTTTAGTCTTGAATATATTCAAGACTGAGGTCAGTAGATTTTTCAGTACTAAAGGAATCAGGGATATGCGGATAGTGCAGGAAGGTGGAGTTGAGGTAGAAGATCAACTATGATATTATTGAATGGTGATGCAGGCTCGAAGGGTTGATTGGCTACTATTTTTTATGTTTTTAAGTGAGCTGATAATGAGGTGGCTGCATTAAAAAGCCACTGACAGGTGCACTAAACATACTTCAGGTTTCCCAAATGATATTGGTCACCTCTGCTCCCAACACGTCTCCCAAATAAGATTGGGGCTATTTATTCTAATTGTCTCCTTTTCTGATTGGTTTTCAACTATTGCACATGTGAAGAGCATTTCTGCATTCTTTGATTTTACTGGACATACCATTGCTCAAAGATGTTGGCGGTTTTCATCGCCTCAACTGACTACTCAATTTTTCTAGAGCTAGCTCTTCTGCCATGTTCAGCAAAGATATATAAGCTTTTGTCTTTCTTCCTGTGATACTGATGTAACACACATCAATATAGGCAACATACATCAAAAATTATTTCTGTGACTTTCATTATTCAATGTAATTTGTGAAAGTGTAGTGTATCGCTGAAGTTGTCTTTCCATTTGTGTTGGCATCATTGGGCATTTCTTATCTGGACAATCATTTGAAAGGCAGCATAAATTGAAAGTTTTCACCGAAAGTTTTCAATTGTAAGTAGTTTTAAGTCTTCTTTGGCCTGCTTATCTCGAGAGACAATGGGTAAGCGCCTGGAGGTGGTCAGTGGTGTGTGGAGCAGCGCCTGGAGTGGCTATAAAGGCTAATTCTAGAGTGACAGGCTCTTCCACAGGTGCTGCAGAAAAATTTGTTTGTCGTGGCTGTTACACAGTTGGCTCTCCCCTTGCGCTTTTGTCTTTTTTCCTGCCAACTGCTAAGTCTCTTCGACTCGCATCCCCTCCTCCCACCAGCATCATCCTACACCTGTGTAGGGGTCCTAACAACCCCACTGCCTTGTGGGCGTCTCGGGAGAGACCAAGGCTAGGGGAGTAAACCCTAATAGAAAATCCGGAGCGGAACCCCGTAGGCGGTCATGTGTCACCTTTTGCATGTTTCCGGCAGTTCCTGCAGCCATACCGGTGCCAAACGTCGTGCTCTGCACTCCTTTGGACCCCACCAGAAAGGCCGAGAGGGGGGTTTTGACGACTGGGCAACTCTCAACCTCCATAAATTCGCCCAGGCATGCGCCATGGAGAGGTCACTCCACAGTTGCCTCACAGCGACTGAAACAACATGGAAGGCAGCAGTTACGGGTTATAAGTTTTAAGTATAATAAATGTAAAATATGAAAAACTCCTTTCTATCCTGTATCTCTATGTAC
The DNA here is from genome assembly GCF_036365525.1 of Heterodontus francisci. Taxonomy (NCBI): domain Eukaryota; kingdom Metazoa; phylum Chordata; class Chondrichthyes; order Heterodontiformes; family Heterodontidae; genus Heterodontus; species Heterodontus francisci. The sequence continues at coordinate 75,929,854 of NC_090376.1, forward strand.
AGGTGTTATTTAAAGAATTACGCTATTCTAGGTTGAAACACTCTTAAGAGAGATGAAAAAATTGTTGAAGATAGATATGGGGCCTATAATTCTCTTCAGGCAGTTGTCATGAAAACCTTACATGCCAAATGGGAGATATTAATTTCATCGGTTGGAACCTTGCCTGAAACTTTTGCTGGAAATTCTTACAAATAATTTTTTTAAATGTGCACTGGCAGCCAAGATGGCCACTGCAATTTACAAATTTGAAACACCAAAAGACCAGACTGGAGACAACGGGCTAGATTTTAAAGACCCTCCGCCGTCGGGAATGGTGGCGGGGGAGGGGCAATGAAGATTGGTATGGCAGAGGCCCGCCACCGACCCCAATTGTGGCAGGCCTTGTATTGATCTCAGCGGCAGCGGTAAGGCAACGATGCAACTGCCCCTCCGCTCAGCTCAGCTCATTAAAATATGTTAATGCCTCCTTACCAAGAAGCCCGCAGTGATTCTGCTATCTCGTTGCCATCTTCATTCTTGCTGCCGACAATGCGGCACCTTCGAATCCCCGTTCGAGGAAACATGGCCCGACACCTGTGGGGAGCAGGAGGAGGTTTTTTCTCTGTGTGGGAGGAGGGGAGCGGGTTTAGAGCAACTCGGATTGGTTGGGGGAATGGGGGGGGGGCGGTGATGGGAAGGGGTAAACGACAAAGGTGCTGAACTTCGTGGGGGGGTGGGGGGGTTCAAATTTTCAATATATGAATTCTGGTGGGGAAAGGTCAGACATGTTGTGATATGCCATTGGGGGGTGGGAGAATGCATACAAAGGTCACTTCAATCATTTTTACAAAATTTTCTATTACCTGGCCCTTTAAATTTTAAATGTCCATTGGGGGTTGTAAGCCCTTTAAAAATGACGCTGACACCAGTGCATTGGCACGGAATGCTGTGGTCAGCATTGCGGGGGTCAGGCGCCGTGGCTATGCAAATGAGCCACCATGTTTGAAAACGTGGCGGCTCCGTGATGTGGTCGCTGTGCGCGCCTACGCATTTTTTTACATTTGCAGCCTGCAGCCCAACATGACTAACTCAACCCAGCCAGAACAATAGGATGCTCTCTGATTAAACTACCTGACCTTATCAGTATGGTCGTCAAGGGCCATTGACATCTATTGACTTTGAAAGAGCCAACCCTCACCAAGTGTGACTGGACAGCTTGAGTGGTGGAGCCTTGAATATCAGAGAAGCTTCCGGAAGGACTTCATTGAAACACAAAGAGGTTTGGTAATGTCATGTGACTGCTTCTGCTGCTCTGGAGAGACTGTAAGCTTTTTCAGACGGAAAGCAGAGGACTGTAACAAAAAGCCATCAAGGAAGCAGCTTTCTCTCTCTCTCTCCAGTCAGACTGCCACTGGCAACAACCAGGGGATAAGGATCGAACCCCCTCTTCCGCCTTCAGGAGCCCTGAGAAGCAAGCCTGCAACCGTGCACATGGCCCAGCGAGGACTTCAGGACTACAATTTCTACTGAGAACTCTGGGACTGATATACCATATTGAAATTCCATTTATTCCGGACTCTACACCAACCACAAAAACTGTTTATCCCTCTGTAATCTATTTGTGTGTGCGTGACTCTCATGTGAATGTGTGCGTGAATGCGTAACGTATTTTTAGTAATTTTAACTGGTTTAGAGTGTTAAGGAATAAGAAACTTACATCTTTCCTGTTTAAACTCAAGAAAACCTGGCTGATTGGTTCTTTGACAATTATATTAGAGGAGCAGGAACAAGCACTCACTGAGGTGGTAAGTTCAATCACCGGGTTAAAAAGGATAAACCCTGTTGCGGTCAAACCAGAGAAGGGGCAAAAGGGAAGCCTGAGACCCCTCCCTCACCTGGTCGTAACAGTGTGTGCTGATTGTACCTAAACTAAACTAACAAAATAATAAACAACACACCAACCTCACTCTCACCCACATTCTGGAGGTTCACACACACAGAGTGGGGAAAGATAGATTGGTTGAGTTAGAGTCCATATAAATGGTATACAGTCTGTGGATTTTGGTGATTCAGCCGGCATCTAGCTGACTTCGGTGGTCCTGAGGCTTTTAGTTTGAAGAGGGAGATGACTGGTTCAGTGAGTCGCTTGGAGATAGCGATGTGGATGATTTCCTCCAACAGAGTTTCATATTGCAGTGGAGTATGGAAAGTCAACAAGCAGGATTTGAAAGCTTTCAAGCTGGAATAGAGAGAGACAGATAGAGAGGGACATCCTCTAGGATTTGTTCATGTCAGACTCTCGTTGCTTCTCCTCTGCTGCAGAGAAAACACCAGTTTAAAACAACAGATGGGGAGGGACTTGTCACATGAACATCACTCAGTAATTCAAGACATAGCAGTTAGCAGTATTTCTCTGCTTGCTGATAAGAACAGGCAGTTCCTTGAAACTTCCTGGGTCTTGCTCGAATGTAAGCAGACATTTTGTCTCTCTCTTCACAAGCATTGCAGTGTAGGACACAGTGTTGCAAATTGGGTAGCCAGCTTAAGCTGAAAGGATGACTCTGCTGGCAGATTGTCTTTTAAAAACGTCTTTTAAAAAAAAATAAATTCAGATCTCCAGTCAGTGGATTAAAGAAAATTATCACTGAATAAAACACATTGACGTAACACTTCCCCACCATGCGAAATGAAATGTGACAACAGGAACATTTTATTATGGGGTCACAAATTAAAAAGAAAACTGTACACACACGCTCATCAGTCTTACTGTCATGGCCATACTCAAGTTTATTTTTTTTTCATCCGGGATTGGGGAACTTCAACTAGTTTGACTGGGCTCAATCAGCTTGTGCTCCAGCATACACTGAATTTCCTCATGTATTTCTACAATATCTTCTTTTTCCAGTTCTACTCAAACTGGATTCAGAGTTGTTCAGAACTTTATGAAAATCATCCAGTGCTTTTTGTAAATTTATTCTGTGCTCATCCAGCCTGGCCCACAATTCCTCCTCAGTTAAGATACTAGACTTGCAGTCACCATCACCATCATCACCCTCCAAATCTGCCACAAAAACCTTTTTGGACACATGTTTTTCATTTTGTTTATGAGCTTTTCTGTGTCTCCCTTTAAAATTTAAATCTTAATTTTCTAGGTCTTCAGTCTGAATTTCCTCCCGAACCTGGGTCAGTTTCCTGGGAGTTAGGCGATAATGAGTTTGTTTTATGGGAGGGGTTTCTCCACATCCACATCATGTAGGGTGAGGATTATGCATCCTGGTTTGTCCCTGCAGATCCCTTTAAATGCTGTGAGCAGCCTTGTTAGGTCTCCTCTTTGTTCTGCATTTAAATAGGAGAGTACGGTGTCTAATTTCCCTAACATTTCAGGGTTAGCTAACCGGACAGTAGGGGGTTCGATTTGGGAATCCTCCGAGCCTTTCTCCAACTCATCCTCGCTGTCCCTTTCACCCTCCTGTTTCCTGACTGCTTAACAGACTTGTGCTTGTTTGTCCCCTTCCCGGCTGTGATATCGTTTTAACATATTGATGTGGCACAGCCTTTGATTTTTCTTACGGTCTGAAGTGTCAATTATATAATTCACCTGGCTAATTCTCTTTATTACCGTGTATTGGCCACTGAACTGGGCTTTCAATGGTTCTCCCTGTATTGGTAATAGCTCTAACACATGGTCTCTGGGCTGCACCGTTCAGGCCTTGGCCTGCCTTTTCATAGCTGCCTGGGAGGTTTTCAAGTGTTCTTGAGCCACCGCACAGGCTCTCGTGCGCCATTCTTGGAACATAGAGATGTAGTCTAACAGTGAATATTCATCCCTGAGTCCCAGAAACCTCTCCTTGATTAGTTTTAGGGGTCCTCTCACCTCGTGTCGATAAACTAATTCAAATAGACTAAAGCCAGTGGACTCTTGGGGTGAGTCCCTGGTAGCAAACAAAAGAAATCCCAGCCCTTTGTCCCAGTCATTGTGGTAGTCATAGCAGTATGCCCTGATCATTGTCTTTAGGTTCTGGTGGTACCGCTGCAAAGCCCCTTGTGAGTATGGGTGGTAGGCTGAGGACTTGAGCTGGGTTATGCTCAGATTACCCATGACCTTTTGAAAAATACTGGACATAAAATTTGTGCCCTGATCCAACTGGATCTCAGCAGGCAGCCCATATCAGGTGAAGAATTGGCTTAGCCCCTCCACCACTACCTTGGCAGAGATAGTTCTTAGAGGGATAGCCTCTTGAAATTGAGTAGCCACATCCATAATGGTAAGAAGATACTGGTAGTCCCCTTTTATTTTCAGCAGGGGCCCCACACAATCTACCAGCACTCTGCTAAATGATTCTCCAAAAGCAGGTATGGGAATCAGGGGTGCAGGTTTTATTGCAGGTTGAGGCTTCCCCACAACCTGGCATACGTGGCAAGTCTCACAGAACTCCACTGCATCCTTGTGAAGTTGTGGCCAGTGAAAATGCTGTCTGATGCGGGCTTGAGTTTTTCTGATGCTGATATGTCCAGCCACTGGAATCTCGTGGGCTAGTCTCAATATTTCGCTACAGTACCTCGGCGGCACCATTACCTGGTGAACCACTGTCTACTCTGTGTCTGCAGGTCTCTGAGGAGGTCTCCAGTTCCTCATCAGTACCTAACCTTTAAATAGTAGCACTCTGGAACTCCCTCTGGTTCAGTTTCAGTTTGGGCAGTCTGTGCAAACCTTTTTAACCCTGGGTTGGTTTGCTGAGCCTCTAGGTCCTCTAACTTTCCAAAGAAGGTTTCAGATAACCAGACAGTAGGGTCATCTGTCTGCAGTGCCAGTTCAACCTCCTCTGACAGAGCTTGTTGAGCCATGGACTGGGTCGTCACACAGTCAGGAATAATGTCAGGGACGTTTTCCTGTAACTCCTTTACAGAGCAAGTTAACACTTTTCTGGGTCTCCCTCTCTTCTTCCAGGCAGGTCAAAGCAAAGATTTCAAAGCAAAGCCCTTTGTCCAATTCATAGGCTTTTTAAAGGGCTCAAGGTGAAAAAGGAACCTTTCTGAACATGATCACATGTCCAGACACAGTGTCTCCCCTTATCACTCAAAGGCTGCTCTGAAGAAAGGTCAAACCCCTGTGGTTTCCTTGAAATTGCTGACTTTCCTGTCCTTGTACAAGTTCAAATTCCTTTCAAAGCACCCATAAAGTTCAAATTTTCTTATGACTTCCTTTCAAAACATTGCAGAAATTCCAACTATTTGCAGGTTAGTGCCCACTGAACAAATGAATTCCTTTTCTTAGTTTTTTAAACTCACACAATTCTAAGTATTCTTCTGGGCATCACTCCTATTCTCAGCACCTTGCCTTTTGGCCTGAGAAGGCCCCCTGTGTTTCCAGTTCTCCCTTCTTATTCATGGCTGTTCATCCTTCTATCACTCTCCCACCTTCTGTCCTTTACAGGTTTTTGGAAGTGACTAGAGAAGGGTTTTCCTGGGGGAAAGGGCTAGTGAATAAGTGCATAATCATCAGCCAGGATTGCTGCCTGCCTGGATCTTGCAACCTTTTGTTTTTCCACATGGTTTTTTATGGAAAGGGATAGCAAGTTTTTGAAGTCCTCGAGGAGGATCCCTCTCTAAGGTTTTCATTGGTGGGCTCTATCTTAAGTGCACGTATCCATCGGTCGAAAGCAAGTTGCTTAACCCTTTCAAACTCGATGTAAGTTTGTTCAGGCTGCTTTTGGACAGTTCGGAATCTCTGGTGGTACACCTCCGGTATCAGCTCATATGCACTCAGGATAGCATTTTTAATCATCTTATAATCTGATGAAGTCTCATCAGACAACAGTGAATAAACCTCATGGGCTTTCCTGTTAGTTTGCTCTGCAATAGCAGTGTCCAGCTGTTTACAGGCCACTTCAACTGTTTTGCAAGCTTTTCAAAACAGATGAAAAATGCTTCCACATCCCCTCATTGAACTTTAAGAGCTCAGCACCCGGTCCTGAGCTAGGGGTAATTCGCTCACTGTTCTTCACTGGGTAGATTGGGTCTTCAGTTCTGATAAAAGGTCAAAGACCTGAAACGTTAACTCTGCTTCTCCCTCCACAGATGCTGCCTGATCTGCTGAGCATTTCCCGCACTCTCTTTTCTTTCGGATTTCCAGCATCTGCAGTATTTTGCTTTTATTTGGGTCTTCCCCTATTCAGTTCAAGCTGCCTTAACTTGAATTCCCTCTCTCCCTTCCATTCCTGGAATTGTATTTCTTTATCCCTTTCCTGGAATTCTCTCTTCCTTCTCTCTCTGGAAAGTTCTTTATTTTTCCTGGACTATTAATTCTAATTTCCTCTGTTCTAGCTGTATCTTAGCTAACGTTACCTTGTTTCAGATTCTATGTCTATCTCTGGTACTTCAGTGTCAATTTTTAAATGGTTGGCCACATATTTTAGGATTTCAGGCTTCCTAGCTTTGGACAGATGGTAATCTCTAACTGCTCAGCTACATTCCTCAACTCTTACAGCTAGGGCTTTTCACCTGGCCCTGCTCTAGAAAGGTACTGGCCTCGAATCTGGACATTTTAGTTCTCTCGCACTGAAAACCACAAGAAGTATTGAAGTTTTTAAATTATTGCTGGGGATCAATTTGGTTTCCCGCTTCCAATTTCCCCTTAGTCTTTTGGTTTGACCTCAGACGTCAGCTCCCAAATTTCTGTTACGGGTCAAGTGAGGAATGGTTGAAGGGGTTCTCTCTTTTCCCTCTTCTTGTTTGACCACAACAGATTTAATTCTTTCTTAAAATGGATGTACTGCCAATTCAGTAGGTTTTTAATTACTTACTTGCTATGATCATAACATGAACTAATCGGACAGATTTTCTTTACTTAACAAAGAAAGAGGTTAACCTTATTGTACCTAAACTGAACTAATAAAATAATAAACAATGTGCCAGTTTTCACTCTCACACACTCCATGAAAATAGTATATAGTCTGTGGATTGTGGTGATTTGGCTGGCTTCTATCTCACTGCAGTGGTCCTGAGGCTTTTAGTTTGAAGAGGGAGATGACTGGTTCGGTGAGCTCTTGGAGATAGCAATGCGGATGATTTCCTCCAACAGGGTTTCGGACTGTAGCAGGCGTATGGAAAGATGATCAGTCAACAAGCAGTATTTGAAAGCTTTCAAGCTGGAATGGAGAGAGAGAGAGAGAGGACCCCACCCCCCCCCCCCCCCTCCCCACCCCCAAACCACTTAAGGTCTGCTCATGTCAGAGTTACTTCTCCTTTGCTGCAGAGAAAACACCAGCTTAAAACCACAAATGGGGAGGGGCTTGTCACATGACAGTCATTTATTGATTCAAAAGATAGCAGTTAGCAGTATTTCTCTGCTTGCTGAAAAGAACAGGTAGTTCCTTTAAACTTCCTGGGTGTTGTTTCTTGCTCGGACCTTAACAGACATTTCATCTCTCTCTTCATAAGTATTGCAGTGTAGGATACAATGTTGCAAATTAGGCAGCCAATTTAAATTGGAAGGATGACTTTGCTGGCAGCTTGACTTTTTAAAATGTCTTGAAAAAATATATATAAATTCAGATCTCCAGTCTGTGGATTAAATGAAATTATCATTTAACAGAACACAATTGCGTAACACTGTGCACTAAGAGATATTGTATTTGAGAATGTGGCAAAATAGAATAATGGATAATGAAGTCATCTTCCCCCCACATCAATTAATAGTAAACACCACTCATTTGCCATATATGTTGTAGTTTAAAGAGGTAGTTTTTTTTATTCATTCATGGGATGTGGGCATCGCTGGCTAGGCCAGCATTTATTGCCCATCCTTAATTGCCCTTGAGAAGTTGGTGGTGAGTTGCCTTCTTGAACCGCTGCAGTCCATGTGAGGTTGACTTAGGTACAACTGAGTGGCTTGCTAGGCCATTTCAGAGGGCATGTAAGAGTTAACCACATTGCTGTGGTTCTGGAGTCACATGTAGGCCAGACCAGGTAAGGACAGCAGATTTCCTTCCCTAAAGGACATTAGTGAACCAGATGGGTTTTTACAACAATTGACAATTTTAATTCCAGATTTATTAATTAAATTCAAATTCCACCTTCTGCTGTGGTGCGATTCGAACCCATGTCTCCAGAGCAGTACCCTGGGTCTCTGGGTTACTAGTCCAGTGACAATACCACTACGCCACCACCTCCCCACTGTTGCATACAGTTGCATACTTTATAAGGACATTTAAGCAAATATTTCAACTTATTTGGAGATGAACTTTGCTTGCGAGTGTATTGTCTAACCATCATCAAATTGACTCACCTAAAGCTAGCTAGCTAGCACTCCTAGGCCTAGAAATTGAGTTGCATAATTCTAGTTTTTTGGCTGATGTCCTTGCGTGCTGCAGTCTTATCACACATGATTTCTGGATAGGCAAAGTAAGGAAACAAAAATAGGCTTTGCATCATGAATGTAAAAACCTACCTTACATTGTAAAATTCTTCAAATTAACTCCCATGCTGAATTTTTCAGTGTCCAGTGAGTCTCTGCTCATACCACATTCCTCACCCTGGGCTGTTCTTTGGGAAACAGGCCTGCCTACTCTACCCAGCTCTTAAAGGTAGGTTGCATTCTAATAGTTATCATGATTTGGGGCATTTGTCCGGGACTTCAATCAATCACTTCAAAAGGAAATTGGATGGCCACTTGAAGGAACTAAACTTGCAGGACTGCAGGATGGAGCAGGGTATTGGGACTGGCTAGTTAGCTCCATGGAAAGCTGGAATGGACTTGATGGGTCAAATGACCTCCGTCTGTGCCATAAATGACTTTATTCACATTTCTGTTTTTCTGCATTGAGCATCTTGCATATTTGTAGAAACCTCCACTTTTGTCCTTTTTGCCTCAAACTGCATTGTACCAACATTCAGTTACATGTAGTCTTGGCCATTGCTGCTGCTATACAAAATGCAGCTAAAGCAAGGCAGGTGATAGGTATCCTTTTGGGTAATATTGCAATGACTTGAAAGAGAAGAACTAATTCATTAGCGGACACCACCTTCACCACGTTTGCTGTTGGCAATACCCGAGTCTACGGACAACACCAGCCACACCTATGGATATCCTTTGATGAGACTGTCCTTTTCACAGACATTAGACCCTTCATTTGCATATAGAATGAATCTAACACCAGTTTCAGGTTCATGCACTGGATGCCCACTGAGCAATATCACAGATGGCACACTTCTGCTGCAGAATGAACATGTACATGAAGCCTGCTGTATGGGACCCGTCATGCATGCTTTAGAAAATCGTGTCAGGAGTTGTTATGAGTGAATTTTGGGAATCCAGTGGCCAGATTACACAATCTTAAATAATATACTCTAATTATAAAATAGTTATTGTGTGTCACAAGTCTGGCCCCTTTAATATTGAAAGAACCTATCACAGTGCCACATACAACAGTAACCTAGTCATAGAGAGATACAACACTGAAACAGGCCCTTCAGTCCACTGAGTCTGTGCCGACCATCAACCACCCATTAATACTAATCCCACATTCCCTACCACATCCCCACCTTCTCTCAATTCTCCTACCACCTACCTACACTAGGAGCAATTTACAATGGCCAATTTACCTATCAACCTGCAATTCTTTGGCTGTGGGAGGAAATCGGAACATGTGGCAGAAACCCACATGGTCACAGGGAGAACTTGCAAACTCCACACAGGCAGTACCCAGAACCAGACCCAGGTCGCTGGGGCTGTGAGGTTGCAGTGCTAACCGCTGCGCCACTGTGCTGCCCTAAAACTTGTACTACTTTCACTTGTAATGAGGATTGGAAGAAATTTGTACCTTTTCTAATGACTTTCACATATAAAGAGATAGATATTAAAGTACACAATTCATAATAATAACTAACTATGCCATTGAAATCCATTAGGATTCTTAAGGTCACCTAGTAAACTGTAATATGACTGCTTTGAGATATCTGCCTCATTAACTCAACCTTTTCCTCACCCCATTATCCCCCAGGGAAAAATCTTTGGGTGGTTCTGTCCCAGGACTCAAATTCTTACGTACATTAACATTTCCAAAATATTATCTAGTATTTACTACTACCTCAAATTAACAAGTGCCCAGTCAGGTAATGGAAAACAATTATCCTTCAGTACCCCAACACCTCTTCCATCAGTATTACTGCTAGACTATCTGCAATTGCCTCCCACTCTAAAATGTGTTTGCCTCTGAGTACCGAATAATAATGGCTACACTACAAATCTTCCTACGTTCTCTGATGTGAAAGATGTGATCAAATGGAAAGCCGCTCTAACAGTCTGACTGCTGAGAAGTGCTGCTCTTCATTAGCTTCCTGCTGGTGTTTCCATTCTCTCCACTGCTGTTGTGCTCTTAGACAAAGCCAGTAGTAAATCTCCCACTGATTCTTTTACGTATTGAAATGGTAGGAGTCAGCTACTATTGCACAGTTTTTACCTTGAAATGAACAAGCAACATCAGAAAGTAAACCATCTGCAGTTTCTAATGCTAAGCATATCTCCGATGCTGATTGGTAACACTACAATTTAGTCTCATAGGAAATCAACAAAAGTCATTCTATCTACTTCAAATCCATCATCTTCCTATGAAAAGAATTATAATACCAGTGAAAAACATATCAAGATTTAATGTCCTCACTGACTTCAATGGAAATGAAAATGGGGAAAGATGTACAATGGGAGACTGAATCGTTGTTAACCATATTACACTCTCACCCAAAGTCCAGAATGTTCCTAATATTTTATACACTCCTTACATCTGGTAAAACGTAATTCATTTAACCCATATCCCAAGGCATTCTTCTTTTGTTAGGACCGAGGCAGGAGTTGTGCACATTTATTCTAGTTCCACTTCTCCACGGGTCACAACATATATTTATTTTTTCCCACTTACTGATACATCAATCATAGACTCTATTTTTATCCCAGTATAAAACACACTGACCAAGTTTCTTTAATAAACAAGAAAATTATCAGTTTATTATAAAACAATCCTTAACCAGCAATGAAGCCAAGCATAAATACACAGATTGAAATTTTAAAGTTCCCTTTTTACCTTAGCTCCTCACACTCACACATAAACCGGTTAACCGGAAAAATAAAAAGGATTTTTGTTTTTAGAGCTCTATTACAGACAAAAAACACTTGGGCTGAATACTTGCTCAATCTTGACGTAACAGCAGATGAGATATGTTGTTTTCCAAAACTGGTATACAGTCTGGCCTCCGAGTACACCTGGATGGTTCACTGGAATCTTTTAGAACAGTTCTTTTCAGGTGCCATTGAGAATTAATTTAGCAGGCTTTTCTTCAAAGACAGGAGACAAGATGAATTGACACAGTGGACTTCTCAGGGTCTTTCAGAGAGGTGCTGGAAAGCTGAGCTGGGTTGTGGTCTTCTCTTCTTCCTTGGGAATTCTCTTCTCTCCTTAAAAGTTCTCTACTCTCCTTGGAGGTTCTCTTTCTTTTTATACAGTTCAACACCAACTCAAAACAATTCAAAAGCAAAACTGACAGCAGAAGGTCAATCTTTTCACCTCTATCAATCTTGGCCTGACACTTCTTTGTAAACAACTTCTCCAGGTGTCCAAATATCTGTTGTTTATTGAGCTGGAAGTCAGGTGGTTTCCCAGAAAAGTTTTTTGTTATTGTTGGAAGTCACAGTGGCGCAGTGGTTAGCACCACAGCCTCACAGCTCCAGCGACCCGGGTTCAATTCTGGGTACTGCCTGTGTGGAGTTTGCAAGTTCTCCCTGTGTCTGCGTGGGTTTCCTCCCACAGCCAAAAGACTTGCAGGTTGATAGGTAAACTGGCCATTATAAAAAAATTGCCCCTAGTATAGGTAGGTGGTAGGGGAATATAGGGACAGGTGAGGATGTGGTAGGAATATGGGATTAGTATAAATGGGTGGTTAATGGTCGGCACAGACTCAGTGGACCAAAGAGCCTGTTTCAGTGCTGTATCTCTAAATCTAAAAAATCTAAATCAAGTGGTTTCCTGGAAAGGCTTGTTTTCCTCACAAGATCTCTCAATGCTCCTTTTAAAAAACATTTCCAGGGACTGTTTTTCAAAGCCAAGTGACCTTTACATGACCCCCTTTGAAAACCCCAATGTTTAATATTTCTTCAATCTTTCAAAAATACATCCTCAAACAATATATTTAGCAAAACAGAGGCACTTTCCTAACACTATCTACAAAGTCATCAACATTAAGGAATGGCTGTAATTCCAGAAACAAATACCATCTATGTTAAGATTGTTGTGGTAGTTAAAACATTGTCAACCACACAGTTCCACTATTGTATCTTGCCTGCATTTTCAGTCATCTTAAAAGTGGCTTGAAATTTGATTTAAAATCTTTTTTCACCCATTGGGCATTATATCAGTGTAGCTTGAGGCTGAATTTTGTGAGAACAGCAGGGACCCCAATAATGAGCCCAAAAAAGCTGGGGGCAAACCCACCTCGGCTGTGTGAAGGACCCCGGCTGCCTTTTAGGTTCATCCAGAAACTAATTAGTTGCTGTCGGAGCTCCAGTCCATTAAAGGATGAAAAATGCTTCCAGGATCTGCGGGCAAATCAGTGGGCTGCCAGCTCTTCAATCTCAGTGGCCACTGCTGGGATTGCACCCAACTGAGAGGATGCAGCAATGGACACTGCCCTCAGAACTAGGTCAGTGGGGTCACCGGGGTCTGTCAGGCAGGCGCCAGTACAGGAGTTTGTGGGGGGGAGGTGTTGGTGAAGTTGGGGGGAGCGGGGTTTGCTGAGGGAGCAGCCATTGCTGCCACAGGACCATAAAGTGCACAATTAGACGGGCCCCTGAGCCTGCAGAGAGTCTGCCAGGGTTCATGGTAGTTTCCCCACATGGTGGAGGGCCCACCCACAACTGGTAAAATGTCAGTGGCGGTGGGAAGAGGCCCCGATTGGGCCACTTAGTTTTCACAATTGGCCTCTGGGTATGAGGGTCATCCTCCACTTTACCCGCCGCTGGTAAAATGCCATTGTGGCAGGAATGCGACAGCAACTCCACGCTCACGGCTTCCCTCACCACTTTATGGGCACCTGCCTCCCAGCCCGTCCTTAGAGGGCTGGTAAAATCCAGCCCTTGTTTGATGTGAAAAATCCAATTTGTAAAATGTCTGCTGGTGTGGAACCCAACTGGATGACAGGGAACAGGCTTCTGCTAGTTCTTGGAAGTACCAATGATATTACTGCTGCAACCTTTGACAATGATTATATTCAGATACAATTGCATTTCACTGAAATCCTAGTGATAGGACAGAGAAGAAACAAGCTATTGGATACCAAGAGGAGCCCAATATTCTGTCTTATCAGACAGCAATGTTGAGGTATCACTAACCAGGTGACAGTCAAATAAGAGGGATACTCTTCCACTAATGTGCCTTTCGAATTCAAGTTTAGTACTGTAGCATAAGCAATGTTTTCCACTTTATGGATTAAATGGAATAACGTTTGTAAAATTCAGCCTGTCAGTACAACAATGTGATTGAATTGACAGCTGCAATGATGTCAACACCACAGCTCCCAAAGCAGATGGAATGAGTTGTGAGAGCACAACCTTTGCATCGATAATACCTCTTCTCAGATGTCCTCAGCACTTCAGTCAGCACTGACACTTCAATCTACAACCACACAGGTGCACACTTGCCAACACCCAATGCTGTGTTTTGAGGAAAATTGTTAAGAGGCACAGTTGTGTTCATCTGTTTATAAAGTCTGAATTTCGATTCTATTTTTGCAAAGCTGGCAATCAAGACATTAGAAAATTTCTAATTGTCCAAGCATCTCAGGATAGCAGACTGGTTGTGGCTTTGCTCACAGCTTGTCCTTCCTCCAAGACTGTCCCAACCAAAACCCGCACGAGATAAGCCTGCTACACCAATTTGGATGGATCTGGAGGGACAAAACCTTAATAAAAACACATTTTAAGTCATCAATGGTGAAACATGTGGATGAATGAGGCACAGGTATATATAGAGTTCTTCATGTTGTCTTTTGCAACATAAATGAGATGCATAGAGTATAGTTCATTGAAGATCTCTAACAGGTTTGTTAACAGTTAAACTAGTATGTAGAGTACAGAGCAAACTATTTTCAGAACCTTCGTCTGGGTGTTACAGTTGCAGAGTGACTCTGCCTTGTAGTCATATGATTATATCCTGGTCCTTAGCTCATTAGCATACTGAGATTTTAAAGGGGCATCACTCTTAAGGGCAATCATACAATATCCCCTTTCTTTCCAAAGATAAGTCTTGTATGCTACAAGTAAAAACACAAAATTAGATAACATCAAAATTTGTTATACAGGATATTGATTATAAAATTTACAAGTATAGAAGCATTTTGGTGGTTTGACAACTCTTCCAGATCTAGTTATGGTATAACCTTCTGGGGATGTGGATTTCACCCTTGGCTGTTTTTGGTTTGCAGGCATGTTGTCAATGTGTTGGTTGTTATTCTGTTGTTCCATCACACCCTCATCGTCGGAGTGTATTCTTTCAAGTCCGCTGTGTGCAGTTAGAAATTTGCACACTTCTCTTAGTTGGCTTCGGTTCCTTCTCAACACCACTCCACTAGATGTTGTAATCTCATAGAACCCCTAGGATTACTGCATACTTTGGATTCCTCTACAAGTAAATATGTTCTCATTGTGGGGTGTATGCCCCTAACCTTTTGTCCTACATGTAGCTGAGGTAGTTCCGCCCCTGCATGTTGCTCATGCACCATTTTCATTCTCCCTTGTTTTTCGAGCAGTATCTCCTGCATCTCGGTGAATTTGGACAGATGATGGTTTGGCAGAGTCGTTAGCATTTGTCTGCCAAACGTGATCCCTGCTGGTGATGGTAAGCCCATATCCATAGGTGTAGCTCTGAGGTGGAGCATAGCAACATGAAAATCTTGTTTTGTTGTCCTACACTTCAGGATAAGCTATTTAAACTGTGCGAACCATTCGCTCGGCCTGACCATTAGATCTAGGGTAATGTGGTGAGGATGTCACATGGTCTACGCCCCATTTGGCACGCATATCCCTGAAAGGTTTGCCCGTATACTGTGGTCCATTGTCAGAAATGATTTCTTCATGTGCACCGAATAGACTGAATATAGCACTCAATGTGTCTGCGACAACTGCGCTGGAAGTGTCTTTTATTTGTCGGACAATTGGAAATTTGGAGAAATAATCCGTGACTAAGATAAAGTCATCTCCATTAATAGAACTTAGATCAGTGGCAATTTTGGACCAAGGGACTGATGGAATCTCGTGAAGATGTAGAGGCTCTTTATGTTGATGTAGCTGGTGTCTCTGGCATGCCTCACACATCCTCACTAATGTTTCGATGTCACTGTTGATCCGTGGCCAATAAACAGTGTCTCGTTCACTCTATGCCCATATGGCTTTGGTGAACTTATGACAAGATGTCCTGTCAGAGAGCTTTTGGGCACAATCACTTGTTTTCCCTTGAAGGTGACACCTCTTGAGATACCGAGTTCATCTCTGTAAGGTCAAAAGCATCTGAGGGTTTCTGGCACCTCTTTCACCGTATCAGGCCAACCCTTCTACGATGACTCTCCACAGTGCCTTCATGTGTGGGTCATTGGTTGTTTCTCATTGTAGTTGGTCACATTTGTGCTAACCAAAATGCAATAAATCGATTTTGAGCACATCTTCCACCTCGATGTCCATGCTGTCCACTTGTAGATCCAGTGGAACTTCTTCATTCTTGCCCGGGTTTGACAATCTGCTCGGAGTATCTGAGGTGACCATTTTGGTACCTGTTTGTAGCAAAGGTCGAAGTCGTACCCCTGTACTTTCACTAAGAATCACTGTAGTCGAGGTGGTGCGCTTGTCAATGGTTTTGCCAGATAATCTCCAGTGCTTTGTGGTTGGTTTCCATGATGAACAGCTTACTGACCAGGTAGGTGTGGAACCTTGTGATCCCAAACACCAGAGCAAATGTTTCACGCTCTGTGTTTGAGTAATTGGATTGTGCTGAGGATAAACATTTGGACCCGAATGCAATTGGTTTGCCATCCTGCAAGATGCATGTTCCTAGCCCATTCCGTGAGGCGTCAACTTCCAAGATTGTCTTCTTCCTTGCATCATAGTCCTGCAGGGTACAGGTTTCTGCTGACAATGCTTATTTGAGAGACTCAAACAGATGCTAATGTTCCTCCTTCCAGACAAATAGTATATCTTTCTTTAACAGCTGTCTTAGTGATGATGCTTTGTCAGACAAATTTGGAATGTATGGTGCCAAGGAATTGAAAAACCCAAGACATCTCAGTAGATTGTCTTTGACTTGTGGAGTAGGCATATACCTCACATCTTCGATTTTGCCCAGCTCTGGACTGATTCCGCAACCTGAATAGATGGAGCCAAAGAAATTGATCTGACTTACATTTACCCGGCACTTCTTACTGTTAAATCAAGCCCTTCGCGATGAGCTACTGCCATCAGTGAATGAAGACTTCGATCATGCACCTCTTTGGTTTTGCCCATTACCACAATATCATCGGCAATGCATATATAACTAAGCACATTTTCTATAATTCTGTCCACATGCTGGTGAAACAGATCTTGACTGACAGACAAGCTGAAGAGTGGTCTCTGGGAACAGTATCTTCCAAATGATGTCCTGAAGGCGGTGACTTCTTGAGATTCCTTAGCTAGGTATACTGACCAATAGCCATGTTTAGCATCCAACTTGGAGAAGAATTTGGTTCCTATGGACTTTGGATTCAATTTTTCTAATATCAGAATCTTGTGGTGGCATCTCTTTAGGGAGAGATTTAGATGCATCAGATCTAGACATACCCTAATTGCTCCATCCTTCTTTAGTATGCACGTAAATGAGCTGCACCAGTCTGTGTGATGATGCACATGACGGATGATGCCATTGCATTCCACATCATCTAACTCATGCTAAAGCTTTTCTTGACTGTGCACGCTGCACTTTCTGGGAGAGTCGATTAGAGGAATTGCAACCTGTCTGAGGTGCAGTATGACATCGCTTTTGAAGTCTCATTTGGCGTCAAACCTGTCCGGGTACATTTGTTGTAGGTCATGAACTGACTCAATGCGGGTACCTTTGGTCTCTTCTGCTGTAATGGGTACCCTGGTGACCTCGTGGATAGTCATGATGTTGTGGTCCTTACACGCTGGTAGTCCTGCCACTAATGGTCCGCACGTGTCCACCAGGTAAAATATTTTTGGTTTCCATACTGACTTGCCATAGCTGTATTGCATTGTGAGTGTACCACTGCAAGGGATGAGTGACCCATTGTATGCATATAACTTTGCAGTTATCAATCGTATCATTCATTTCTAATGACTATGGTACTATCCTTCAGGATTCAGACTGCACTAGCTCCGGTGTCAATCTTCACCCTGAGTGTGTGTTTGCCAACTTTCTTTGGGCACGTGATGTTGTGATGTTAATAGTAGCAAAAGCTTCCAGTTTGACTTCATCAACATGATGTGTCAGGTTCACAATGTGAAACACCTGCTCGTCTTCTGGCTGAAAATGACTCCACTCTGAGTCTTGCCTCAGGTCTGTTTTGCTGTGTACTTCGTGTATTGGCTTACATTTGCACAGGTCTCTGGTGCTTTCCTTGCTGCTGTTGCCCTGTTGCTACACCTGTTGTCTGTTTGTCTGTGTCCAGATTTTTTGTATAGGCGGGCCCAGTGTCCTTTTGCACTGCACATCTTGCACAGATCTTGAAATGCAGGACAACTTTGTGATGAGTGGGACATACCACACTGACGACACAGCTTGCTTGTTTTTTGTGACCTGGTTATCATGATGTAGATTTGGTTGCACCTAGTGCTTGCAGATGCTGGTGTCCAGCTACAATGGCTTTGTATTTCCTCCCATCTTCCAGCAGTGCATCAATGTTATGACCTTTCTTTGTCCCCAAGAGGTCTTTTGGAAATGCTTCAATGGGTGTTGAGACAATCACCATCTTAATTCGTCGCTCTGACAGCTCAGTTGCTGAAAAATCACATTCGTTGTCCTTACTACGGCATCAACTGATGAACTGATCTATTGATTCCTGTGGCTGTTGCCAGTAGGACATCAATTCCAGGCAGTGAATTCTAAAATTCACTATTAATCGTCGGTGATCTTCTAGCACTTTCCATATCTTTGCGTGAAATTTCTGGTCCTCTTCAGATAAGCCAGAGGTATTGATTCTGTATAACCCCTCATTTCCAACTGCTATTAGTATTTTTACAGCCTGCTTCCGTAGTTCTGTAATAGCTTTGTCAATGAAGCATAGCTGCATTCATTGTTAAAACATTTGACCACAGATAGGATATCAATGGCCTTCCAGTTCATGCTGGGAACTTTGTTGTCCATCTTTCTGCTATTTTGCTTAAAACCAGCTTAAAGACTTGTTCTATGACTGTGTGATGTTTCCCCTTTAAGAAATTCTCTGTTATTTAGACTAGCTGCTTGGATGGAGGGTAACAGGTGTTAGACATTGTTTTCTATTTATTTTGCTTGCAGCACTTTAGCTTCTCTGTTTACACAGCTATTCAATTGGCAGTTGAGTTGCTTTTTTAGAGTTTGTTTATGTTCTTCATGCTCAAGTGATTTAATTGCTTTCTGGTGTGGCTGCGTGAATGGAGACTCTTACTGATGCTCGAGTGGTTTAATAATTTTTAACTTTGGTTGCGTGAATGGAGACTCTGCAGTGTTCGTAGGTTTCCTGCGCTTTTTGCTATTGGAGACTTCCTGTAATGGCGCCAACCTCAATCAGTCTGGGAGAGGAATCAGGTTTTCCCTGTTTTCTTTTTACAGAGGCTTGGAACTGAGATGAATTTTTAAGCACTTCAAAGTTTGTTTCTTTTAAAACTAGGATTCCTCGACCATCAGCACAATGACTCACCTGATCGCAGGAATTTATTTGCAGCCTGTCATTCTGTGCTTTGTCTTCCACAGCTGGAGGTAAGCTCTTTTTTTCTTTCCACTGTTTGGGCCAGTATTTATTTTGAACTTTCTCTCTAATGGCTGTCGGAAGGATTGTTTATAAAGCTGTTTTACCTGTTGTCTTCAACTTAGACTTTGTCTTTTCACCACAGCTGCCACCATATAACGTGTTATCTAATGCAACATAAATGAGATGCATAGAGTCCAGATCATTGAAGATCTCTAATAGTTTATTAAGAGCTAAATTAGTATGTACAGTATAGAGCAAACTATTTACAGAATCTTCGTCTGGGTGTTACAGTTGCAGAGTGACTCTGGCTTGTAGACACATGACTATCCTATCCTGGTCCTGAGCTCATTAGTATGCTGTGATCTTAAAGGGACATCATTATTAAGGGCAATGATACAACAATGTACATCAACGGCTGTGAAACTGAATGAAAGCTGCAGTGGGATTTGCACTCACCAGTCATCATGGCTTGCCATACCATTGGTAAAGATTGGCAATCTATCAAGGTTGTGCGGTTGTCGACTGCACACTGACTTTCTCACATTAAAAGAAGACACGCACAGTTCTCTGCAAGGGACACTGAAAGCCGAAAGGTGATGATGAGTGACATCGGAGACAAGATTGTGAAGCTGGAGGTCTCTAGTCACAAATCTGCATGTAGCCGGTGGTTGCCTGATGGTTGCTGAGCTCTTGGAATTGGGACAGAAGTAGCTCTCCGGCAGCAGCATCCATGACTGAGCAGTCCACTTTAGGGTCCCTTCTGCTCAGCTCACTTGAGGAAGGTGCTAGAAAAGGTGCCCCAAACATAGTCTGTCCCAAATTGTCCTGACCAGGAAACTGCACCTGGTGGGATCATCACCCTTGCGGTTGAAAATACACACAAGCAATATAATGCATGAATTTCTGTATTTGGAATGTATGTTACCCTATGAACAATCAAACTAGTGAATACTCTAAAAGGTGAACCACCATAGTTTCTTGGGAGTTTGTGAGCTAGAACATCAATGTTGCAGGTCTTACTGAAATGCGACTTCCTGTGGAAGGCCATTTTAGAGAGGAAGGAGGAGGATACACTTTCCTCTGGAAGGGGAAACCAGAGGAGGTTCATCACATCCACGGAGTTGGGTTCACCATCAAAACTAAAACCGCAGATATAGTTATAGAACTTCCAATTGGTATTAACGAATGTCTCATGACCCTACACCTTCAACTCAGTAGCAACCAATGGACCACAATCATCAGTGCTTATGCTCCCATGCTCAATTCTACCGATGAAAACAAAAAGCTCTTCTATGCAGATCTTGATTTTGTATTGACAGCCATCCCAAAACAAGACAAACTGATTCTAGTGGGAGATTTTAATGCCAGAGTTGGGTGCAACTACACCATCTGGAAGGGCACCATCGGGAAACAAGGAGTAGGAAATTCAAATGCCAATAGTCTTCCCCTCCTCACCAAGTGCACTAAACATAGGCTCACTATCACAAAAATAGTCTTTCATCAGAAAGGTAAACGTAAGACAACGTGGAAACACCCCTGAAGCAAGCATTGGCACCTCCTGGACAATATCATTGTCCGAGCCCGAGACAAAAAGGATGTGCACATCACCCGAGCCATGCAGGGTACAAACAACTGCTGTGCAGACCACAGACTTGTACAATCCACCATGAGCATATGCCTGGCACCCAAATGCCGAAGATCCTCAAAGAAATCCAGGTTTAACATCCACGTTCTCCTGGATAGAAAAACAAGAGAAGATTCCAGGTGCAACTTTCTTCCCGTCTTGCTCTCACAGGTTCAAATGATGCCAGTGTGGAAAGGCTTTGGGACAAAATCAAATCTGAAATGCAAAATACAGACCATCGTGTTTGAATCTCACAGGCACCAAGACTGGTTGGACGAGAATGATAAAGAAATATGCAAAATTCTCGATCGGAAATGCCAAGCCTTCATTATGTGTCAAAGTCAGCCTACATCACAGCAGAAATGAGAAGAATATTTAGTACACAAATCTGAAGCTCAGAGATTGATACGTGTCATCACGAATAAGTGGTGGGTATGAGAAAGCCAATGAAATTCAATGTTACGCAGACCTGCACGACATCTGCAGCTTCTTCCAGGTGAATTGTAAGATTTAGAAACTTATTTATAATTTGTTCTTGGACCCGACAATAAGAAATCAGACAAGGAGGCACCTGATATAGTGAGATCAGGATGATTTATTAATGCTAAAAGCTATACTTAACAAATCCAAGAGAGTTGGTATCTTCACATTTCCTACAAAGGACGAGGGGACACAGATTTAAGATTTTGGGCAAGATATGGGGGGTGGGGGTGGGGGGTGGTGGTTGGAATGTGAAGAAGAACTTTCTTAAGCAGTGAGTAGTGTGACCTGGAACTCGCTATCTATAAGGGTGGTGGAAGTGGAGACAATCAATGATTTTAAAAGGATATTGGATATACACTTGAGGAAACTAAACTTGCAGGACTACAGGGCTAGAGCGGGGGGAGTGGGACTGACGGATTGCACTAGAGAGAGCCGGCATTGACTCGATAGATTGAATGGCCTCCTTCTGTGCTGTAAGGACTCTATGACTGTATGAAAAATATCACACAGGTCCAGTATAGAAAGACCGTGCATTTATATAACGCCTTCCATTATTTTCCCAAGTGCTGACAGATAATGAATTATTTTTAAAGTACAATCACTGTTGTTATGTAGCAAATATGGCACCCAAATTGCACACAGCAAAATCAGTTTTGGTGGTCTTGGTTGAGAGATTATTATTAGTCAGACCATCAAGAGATGCAATAATGTTATGGCATCTTTTACATCAGCTGAGTAGGCAGATAGGGGCTCAGTTTAATGTCTCATATAAAAAGTTCAGCGTGAAATTTGGATCAGTAACACCTGATGGTTGACACTACAGTGTCGTTTGTCCAAAATGGTGACCCAGCTTTTGGGGCAAATCACACTAGATGCTATATTGGTGAGGGCTTTAATTCATACACAGTGAATGGGCACCAGAAGTAGGTAGAGCAGGCAGTTCATTACGTCAATCAGCATGCAACACTGAGCTGGTGCCAGCTGTGCCATTTGGAACTTGATGCTCCACCTTCTCTTAACCTCGCACAGTTGAATACATGTTCAGCAGCAGGAAGGACCCCTCCCACATTAGCATTATCTAAAGGAAACATCAGCTGCTTACAGGTTCGTTGCTGGTTCATTTCTTCTGGCTGTTGTTTTCAGTCGACAAGTGTTTAGTGTTTTCTATAGTTGTTTAATGCTGTAAATGTCTACAGGAAGTGGTGTGGCAGCTGCTTGAGGAGCTTCTGCTGACTTCAAGGCTTCTGTACAAACCAGTTGCTCCCTTGGAGAATGAAAAGAGGCCACAGAGAGCAGGACAAGTTGCTGATAGAGAGAAGCAGGTAGAGACAGCATGTGGCTTTGCTAAGATTACAAGCTTCCGCATGGTACAGAGCGCCATTGACTGCATGTACATCACTTTGTGGGCACCACATGTTCACCCCGTCTTATACCCCAACCAAAAGGAATTCCATCCCCTCAATGCCCGGTATTCCATCAGCAATCATAGTGCCTTCATTCTGCAGCAGTCTGCTGAGCCAGCTGCACTTGAACCAACATGGCAAACCAAAGGGAGGTTACACTGCTGATCAATCCACACACACACGTGCACAGCATGCATACAATGCAAGCCATGCTGACACATGAAATGTGATACAGCAGACCATTGATGTGCTGAAACAAGACTTTCACTGACTGGACCAAAGCGAAGAGCCTTACTTGGTAGAGTGGGTAACAAGACTCATGGTGGTCTGCTGCATGCTGCACAATCTCGCCATCATGAAATGAGAGCCCTTGCCACTCGATACACAGTGACCAGCTCAGGAGCAGGAGCATGAGCAGGAGGTAGGAAGGAGGCAAGCTAGACAACCCCTTTCTGGCAGGACTGACCATGAAGAACTCATCTGAGTGTGATGACAGTAAGTGTTACAACAATTCCCCATCCACCAACAGTCCCATGCCTTCCCTCATTGTGGCCTTTTGGAAAAATAAAAGCCACCACAAAATATACTTTCCAAACTAAATTTATAAATGAAATCATTCCATATTGCATAAAAAAATAAACTAACCATCCTCTGCATGCCCTGAATGCCTGTCTTCCATGTGCCTTTGCCTATCCTAGTGCTCCTATGCAGTGCTACCCCACTGTCTGCAGCATGGCTGGTGGAAGGCTGCTGACTTTCAATGGAAGAGACTTCAGATGGCTTTGCAGAACAACTTCAAGCAACTCTGGGTCTAGAAGGCCTGACTGTGGATTGTACCCTCTTGGCATGGGCGACAGCAGTCTGGGCTGGCTGACAACAACAACACTAACTTGGATTTATATAGTGTTTTTTTTATGCAATAAAGCATCCCAAGGCACTTTACAGGAGCGTTATAGAACAAAATTTGATACCGAGCCATTTAAGTAGGTATTAGGCCCAATGCCCAAAAGCTTGGCCAAAGAGGTAGGTTTTAAGGAGTGTCCTAAAGGAGGAAAGAGTGGAAGAGAGCCAGGGAGATATAGAGAGGGAAGTCCAGAATTTAGGTCCTAGGCAGCTGAAGGCACGGCTGTCAATGGTGGAGCAGTTAAATTCAGGACTGCTCAAGAGGTCAGAATTGGCAGAGAGCAGAGATCTGGGGCTGTAGGGCGAAAGGAGATTACAGAGACAGGGAGGGGCAACACCATGGAGTGATTTGAAAACCAAGATGAGAATTTTAAAATTGAGGCATTGCTGAACCAAGAGCCAATGTAAATCAGCGAGCACAGAGGAGATGGTTGAGTGGGACTTGGTGCGAGTTTGGACATGGACAGCAGAGTTTTGAATTAATTCAAGTTTGCAGAGGGTAGAATGTGGGAGTCCAGCCAGGAGTGTGTTGAAATAGTTAAGGTAACAAAGGCAGGGATGAGGGTTTCAGCAGCAGGTAAGCTGAGGCAAAGTCAAAGTCGGCGATATTACAGCAGTAGAAATAGGCTGTCCAAGTGATGGTGTGGATATGTGGTAGGAAGGTCATCTGGGGGTCAGATATAATACCAAGGTTGTGAACAGTTTGGTTCAGCCTCAGACAGTTGCCCCAGAGTGAGAGTGTCAGTGGTGAGGGAATGGAATTTGTGACAGGGATTGAAGACAATGGCTTATGTCTCCCCAATAATTAATTGAAGGAAATTTCTGCTTATTCAAAACTCAGACAAGCAGTCAGACAATTTAGAGATAAATGAAGGGTCAAGTGAAGTGGAGGAGAGGGAGAAATGAGTGTCATCAGCGTACATATGAAAACTGACGCCGTGATTTCAGATGATGTCGCTGAGGGGCAGCAAGTAGATGAGAAAAAGGAGGAGGCATAAGTATAGAATCTTGGGGACACCAGAGGTAATGGTGCAGGAGCAGGAAAAGAAACCATTGCAAGTGATTCGCTGGATGACAGAGAAAGTTTGGAGCAGAATTCGTGCTCAACCATATCAAAGGCTGCGTACAGGTCAGGAAAATGAGGAGGGATTGTTTATCTTTGTCACAGTCACTTCGGATGTCATTTGTGACTTTGGTAAAACTTTGTTTTCAGTACTATGTTAGGGTGGAAACCTGATTGGAGGGATGACAAGGAGTTACGAGAAAGATGAGCATGGATTTGAGAGGCAACAACACAATCAAGGACTTTAGAAAGGAAAGAGAAGTTGGGGATAAGCAGTAGTTTGCAAGGATGGTGGGGTCAATGGTTTGTTTTTTTGAGGACAGGAGATGACGGCAGATTTAAAGGTGGGGGGGTGGGGAGGTGGGGAACAGAACCTGATGAGAGAGAACCATTGTCAGCAAACATGGGAGCAAGGAAGGGAAGTTGGGTGGTCAGTTTAGTGCAAACAGGGTCCAGACCGTAAGAGCATCAACAAGCTGAGCTTGGAGAGAGCATGAGGGTAGATAGGAGAGAAACTGGAGAACTGTGAGTTCAGTGCTAGCACAGGGTGAAGCTTTACAAGAGGTTTGTTCCAGTAGGCTAGGGAAAGGGCGGGTAATGGCAGAGCCAGCTGATCAGATGATCTCAATCTTTGTAACAAAACATTGCATGAATTCATTGCACTTATTGTTGGAGGTGAGGACAGAGGAGGCAGGGGAGTGTAGTTTAAGAAGACTGTTAATGGTGAAGTGAAGCCGGGTGTCATCTTTGCCTTCCTGGATGATCTTTGAATAGCAGCAAGTTTTAGTGATGGAGAGCATAATTCGATAATATTTTAAATATTCCAGCCAGATCCAACGATGGATGATTAAACCAATTGTTCAGAAAGATGTTCAAGTCCAAGTCCCTTGGACTTAAAGGAGTGGAGATGAGGTGCATACTGAGGAAATGATTAGGATGGGAAAGATTAATGGTTCTAGTTGGGACATACGGTGAGTTAGTCAGTCAATCAAAAACTGCCAAGATATCATGATGAGTTAAAGACCAAAGAATAGATAGTTGTGAAGTTGAGACTGCAGAGTTAAGTGACTTGGGGAGACTTTTTTTCCAGGGTCAGACACAGAAAGAAGTGGGTTTCGGAGAGAGGAAGGGGAATGTGGGAAATTATCGGCGATTGCCTTATGAGTGATAGTTACGATGGGGGCAGTGACGCCACGTGAGATGACCAGATCGAAGGGGTAGCTGTATAATGCTGACAACAGCAAGGACACTGGTAAAGTGACAGGGGTTGGAGAATGAATGCTGTCTTGCTGAAAGGGGACAGTAGGTTCAGGTTCCATGGTGTCATAGAAACATAGAAACATGGAAAATAGGAGCAGGAAATAGACCATTTGGCCCTTCAAGCCTGCTCCACCATTCATTATGATCATGGCTGATCATCCAACTCAGTAACGTGTTCCCGCTTTCCCCCCATATCCTTTGATCCCTTTCGGCCCAAGAGCTATATCTAACTCCTTCTTGAAAACATATTATGTTTTGGCCTCAACTGCTTTCTGTGGTAGCGAATTCCACAGGCTCACCACTCTCTGGGTGCAGAAACGTCTCCTTGTCTCCGTCTTGAAAGGTTTACCCCGTATCCTTAGGCTATGACCCTTGGTTCTGGACTCCCCCACCATCGGGAACATCCTTCCTGCATTTACCCTGTCACGTCGTGTTGGAATTTTACAGGTTTCTATGAGATCCCCCCTCACTCTTCTGAACTCCAGCGAATATAATCCTAACCAACTCAATCTCTTCTCATACGTCAGTCTTGCCATCCCAGGAATCAGTCTGGTAAACCTTCGCTGCACTCCCTCTATAGCAAGAACATCCTTCTTCAGATAAGGAGACCAAAACTGTACACAATATTCCAGGTGTGGCCTCACCAAGGCCCTGTATAATTGCAGCAAGACATCCCTGCTCCTATACTTGAATCCTCTTGCTATGAAGGCCAACATACCATTTGCCTTTTTTACCACCTGTTGCACCTGCATGCTTACCTTCAGCGACTTGTGTACGAGAACACCCAGGTCTCGTTGCATATTCCCCTCTCTCAGTTTATAGCCGTTCAGATAATAATCTGCCTTCCTGTTTTTGCTACCAAAGTGGATAACCTCACATTTATCTTCATTATACTGCATCTGCCATGCATTTGCCCACTCACTCAACTTCTCCAAATCATCCTGAAGCCTCTCTGTATCTTCCTCACAACTCACGCTCCCACCCAGTTTTGTGTCATCTTCAAATTTGGAGATATTACATTTAGTTCCCTCATCTAAATCATTAATATATATTGTGAATAGCTGGGGTCCTAGCACCAATCCCTGCGGTACCCCACTAGTCACTGCTTGCCATTCGGAAAAAGACCCATTTATTCCTACTCTTTGTTTCCTGTCTGCCAACCATTTTCTATCCATCGCAATACACTACCCCCAATCCCAAGAGCTTTAATTTTACACGCTAATCTCTTATGTGGGACTTTGTTGAAAGCCTTCTGAAAGTCCAAATAAACCACATCCACTGGCTGTCCCTCATCAACTCTACTAGTTATATCCTTGAAGAATTCTAGTAGATTTGACAAGCATGTTTTCCCTTTCGTAAATCCATGTTGACTCTGCCCGATTCTACCACTGTTTTCCAAGTGCTCTGCTATAAAATCTTTTAGAATGGACTCTAGAATTTTCCCCACTACTGATGTCAGGCTGACTGGTCTATAATTCCCTGTTTTCTCTCTACCTCCCTTTTTAAATAGTGGGGTTACATAGTTACCCTCCAATCTGTAGGAACTGTTCCAGAGTCTATAGAATCTTGGAAGATGACCACCAATGCATCCACTATTTTCGGACCACTTCCTTAAGTACTCTGGGATGTAGATGATCAGGACCTGGGGATTTATCGACCTTCAATCCCATCAATGTTTCCAACACCATTTCTCTACTATTACTAATTTCCTTCAGTTCCTCCTTCTCACTAAGCCCTGTGTTCCCTAACATTTCTGGTATGATATTTGTATCCTCCTTTGTGCAGACAGACCAAAGTATGTATTTAGTTGGTCAGCCATTTCTTTGTTCCCCACAATAAATTTCCCTGTTTCTGGTTGTAAGGGACTTACATTTGTCTTCACCAATCTTTTTCTCTTCACATACCTATAGAAACTTTTACAGCCGGTTTTTATGTTCCCCGCAAGCTTACTCTCATACTCTATTTTCCCCTTCTTAATCAATCCCTTAGTCCTCTTTTGCTGAATTCTAAACTGCTCCCAATTCTCAGGTCTTTTCTTTTTTCTGGCAAATTTGTATGCCTCTTCCTTGGATCTAATGCTATCTCTAATTTTCCTTGTAAGCCATGGTTTGGCTACCTTTCCCATTTTACTTTTGTGCCAGACAGGAATAAACAATTGTTGCAGTTCATCCATGCGCTCTTTGAATGTTTACCATTGCCTATCCACCGTCAACCCTTTAAGTAATCCCAATCCATCATAGCCAACTCGCGCCTCATACCTTTGTAGTTTCCTTTATTAAGATTCAGGACCCTCGTCTCAGAATTAACTATGTCACTCTCCATCTTGATGAAGAATATTATGGTCGCTCATCCACAAGGGGTCTTATACAACTAGATTGTCAATTATTCCTCTCTCATTACACAATATCCCGTCTAGGATGGCCTGTTCTCTAGTTGGTTCTTCAACGTATTAGTCCAGAAAACCATCTCGGCTACACTCCATGAATTCCTCCTTTACGGTATAGTGACTAATTTGATTTGACCAATCTATATGCAAATTAAAGTCACCCATAATTACAAATGTTCCTTTATGGCATGCATCTCTAATTTCCTGTTTAATGCCATTCCCAACATCACCACTACAGTTTGGCGGTCTATTACAACCCCCACCAACATTTTTGCCCCTTAGTGTTTCTCAGCTCTACCCATACAGATTCCACATTGTCAGAGCTAATATCCTTCCTCACTATTGCGTTAATTTCCTCTTTAACCAGCAAAGCAACTCCACCGCCTTTTATTTTTTGTCTGTCCTTCCTAAATACTGAATACCCCTGGATGTTCATTTCCCAACCCTGGTCACCCTGCAGCCATGTCTCCATAATCCCAACTATATCATACCTGTTTACATCTATTTGCACGATTAATTCATCCACTTTATTGTGAATGCTCCTAGTGTTAAGGCACAAAGCCTTAAGGCTTGTCTTTTTAACATTACTTGTCCCCTTCCCACTATTTTTCACTGTGGCCCTGTTTGATTCTGGCCCTTGATTTCTCTGCCTATCACTTTTCTTATTCCCTTTACTGTCTTTTGTTCTTGTCTTTGATCCCCCTCCTCTGACTCCTTGCAAAGGTTCTCATCCTCCTGCCATTTTAGTTTAAACTCTCCCCAACTACTCTAGCAAATACTCCCCCTAGGACATCAGTCCCAGTCCTGCCCAGGTGTAAACTGTCCCGTTTGTTCTGGTCCCACCACCCCCAATGTTCCAGGAATCTAAATACCTCCCCCTCACACCATTTCTTCAGCCACATATTCATCTGGTATATCTTGCTATTTCTACTCTGACTAGCACGTGGCACTGGTAGTAATCCTGAGATCACTACCTTTGAGGTCCTACTTTTCAACTTACTTCCTAACTCCCTATATTCTGCTTTTAGGACCTCATCCTTTTCTTTACCTACGTTGTTTGTACCAATGTGTACCACCACCACTGGCTGTTCACCCTCCTCCTTCAGAATGTCCTGTAACCGCTCTGAGACATCCTTGACCCCAGCTTCAGGGTGGCAACATACCATCCTGGAGTCTCCTTTGCACCCACAGAAATGCCTATCTATTCCCCTTACAATTGAATCCCCTATAACTATTGCATTCCCACACTTTTTATTCCTCCCCTGTGCAGCAGAGCCAACCTTGATGCAACGAAATGGGCTGTTACTGCTTTCCCCTGAGAGGCCATTCCCCCCAACAGTATCCAAAGCAGTATATCTGTTTTGCAGGGGAATAGCCACAGGAGATTCCTGCACTGCCTGCCTAGTCCTCTTGCTCTGCCTGGTGGTCACCCATTCCCTTACTGCCTGTGGAGTCTGATCCTACGGTGTGACCACCTCGCTATACGTGCTATCCACGATACTCTCCGCCTCGCGAATGCTCCACAGTATCTCCAGCCGCCTCTCCAGCTCTGAAACCCAGGCTTCCAGGAGCTGCAGCTGGAGACACTTCCTGCACACACGCTCGTCCCAGGCACTGGAATTGTTCCCGGCTTCCTAAATAGAGCACGAGGAGCACACCACGGCTTTGAGCTCTCCTGTCATGACTTAACCCTTTAAATTAAACCTTTTGGAAGATGCTTAATATCAAATAATATCAATTACTCTAGAGCCCTTCTTCCCTGGTCCTCGTTACTACAGAACTCCCTAAAAAACACTACTTACTATATATGAAAATAAACTGTAGACCTTTCTTACCTTAATTACTAAACCAGCTATTTAGTGCTATTCCCTAACAGCAGTTACCCACCAACCAATCACCTTGCAGCTTTCCTGTGATGTCATTGTTGACTTTTTTTCAAAACTCCGCGCGCCTGGACTGCTCTCACACAGGTCCAACTGCTCTCCGCTCCTTCTGCCAGTTCCACTCAGTATCGCTCCATCTCGCTGCCGCTGCATTTTTAAACTGTGACGGTCCCACTCAGTATCACTCTTTCCTGCTGCCACTCCCTGGGGCATCTCTCAGCAATCCAAATAATCTGTTGGATGACAGATTGCTGGACTGCTTGACACCCTGCAAGCCCTTTGAGCAGTGTAATCCACTGCCAGGATGGCAGCAATCAGAACTTGCATGACAGCAAGCTGATCTTGCATGACTTCAGTCTGATTGCCCATGGCAGGACTTAGACTTCTGATGGAAACTGCTTGTGCTGTAATATGAGCCAAGATATCGACCATCAGACTCTGCATCATGGATGGGTCCACAAGTGTGCTAATGGAGTTGGCTCCCATTTCTATGCAAGAAAGGATGGGCGCCAAGGTCTGCACAAAGCTGTGTGCCAAGTTGGTGCTGTATTCCTCCATGCTCCTCAACGTTAACAGAAGACTTCCCATTGCAGCCAGAATCACAATGTGTACTCCCATTAACCTTCTTCTGTAGGCTGTCCCATCGAAGTGCCTATCTGAGTACTTTGCAGCAGAACCCATGTGCGACCTCACCTCTGAAAGCTGGCACCTGCGCTATCCTTGCCCCTGCCCTGGCTGCAGGTCACTCATGCCTGCTATCTCACCATACGCAGATCCTACCTCTATGCTACCCTCGAAATTACATATTGTAACTATCTGATCTGGTGGCTGTGAGTGTGAAACTAAGTGATGGTACTGTATCTTCATCATCACTCTTTTCTTGCTGTTCCTCCACTGCCTGTCCAGGTTGCACTTCTTGGGTATCTGAAGTTGTGATGAGAGTGGGGGGAGGCTTACACCATCTGCAGCTTGGAAACCAGAGGAAAGTGTTGTATTGTGGGGAGGTTGGGATGTCAGTCAGGGGATTAGGTAAGGGGATATCATCATCTTCAGTGGTTTCAGCTCCTCCTCTGGGCACAGCTTCAGGAATGATCATCCCAATAATGGCCAGCACCATCTCCTCCATGGAGATTTGGACATGTCGGTCCCTATGTCCCTTTCCAGGCAGCTCGTGCTGCTTCTGGTTGTGCACCACCTTGTCCTGCAAAAGAGAGAGAAGTGTGTCAGTACATGTTGTGCAATTGTTTGGCTGATGTGACTGTGATCATTGAATAGCTGGCAGTGTATGCAAACTGTGAGATGTGGGTGTGAAGCTTGCACCAGTGCTAAGTGTATGAATGTGAGGTGGAGCTATGGATGTCAGATATGAGTCATGATTGATAGAGATTGTTGGTAGGTAAATGATGGTGTGGAGTAATCAGGAGTGTCTGAGGTTGGTGTTGCATTTAGTAGGATATGGCTTTTGAAGATGCATTTACCAACTTTGATCACTCTTGTGAAGTTATTGAAGTTCTTGCGGCACTGCATCCAGGTCTTCAGGGCTTGAATCCTCGCATTGATCTCCATGGCTTTCTACTCACACTGCCTTCTGAACATGTGTTTGGAGGGTTTCATGGCCCTCTTTAAGCACAGGATATCTCTCCTCCCTTGTACCTCCTCCACCAAGGCCTCCAATGCAGCATCCAAAAACCTTGGAGCCCACTCTCTCCCATGTTGTGCCATTAATCAATGTTACCTAGGTCAGATTCAGCTCAGAAAAAAACTCCCAACACCTGCTCCAGCTACAATGCACCTCCCCTTGAGGAGGTGTAGACTAGCATTAAGCAGAGAAGGCAAGCTTGAACACAATATTGGCCCCCTGCTTCGGCCTCCTGCCAATCAGCAGTGCAGTTAGCGCAGGCTGGACTTTATATTCATGTAAAACAGGCAGTATGAAGTTGGTGTGCTGTCTGCGTTGCAGTCAACAGGTGCTGGTTAATCGCACATCATCATCCCCAAGCTCAGTTTCAGGGACAATCAAATTAAGCCCCTAGTATTTCTGACAATACAGCACTCCCTTAGTACTGTACTGATGTGTCAGCCTTGTTTATGCATTCAAATCTCTGAAATGGGGTTTTAATTTCTTACTCTGGATGCTGAGGTTAGAGAGCTACTACTGAGCTAGGCTGGCAATAGGTAGGCTTGTGAGGTTGGGGTTCATCGAGACTACAGGAGCTGAGAAAAGTGTATTATATATCTCGCCACCCCATACCTGACCCTAGAGTAAATTGGTGCTGAAACTGGGCGTTCCATTCCTCAGTGCTGACATTGCTCTTCTTGCTGGGCACAAAATATCCAAGTTTCAAGGAATTACTTTTAATATTAGCACAGAAGGGACAATAGAAAATATTTATCTTTAAGGCTCTACTTTCCTGCTTACTTTCTAAATATAAAAATGCTAGATTGACTGTGAATAAATATAGTCAAGTGATGGGAAATTAATTATATTGAAACTCAAATAGTTTTACATGTGACAAATTTTCCTGACTAATTATAATTACGATTCTTGAATATGTCCTCATCAAACTTGATAAAATTGATCGCAATGCTAATCCTATATATACTGCATACTCAAAAGCACAATAATTTCATTTGCATTTCAAAGTAAATCGGTTGGTAGCACTCTTATATCTCACTCAGCAGGTTGTGAGTTAAAATTTTATTCTAGAATTCGAGCAGGTCCTCTCGTTAACCCTACAATATCACGTTGAAAGAGTGTTGCATTGTTGGTAGTTTTGTTGTTTGAGTGAGATATCAAATTAAGACCCTGTTCATGTAAACCTTAAAGATCATTTTGCACTATCTGAATAAGAGCAGGGAGTTCTCCTGGCATCCAGCCACCATCCTTCCCTCAATTATAAATTGTTTGATTCATCTATCTGCTGTTTGCAGATCTCACTTTGTAATAAACTGATTGCTATTTTGCATATATATTAGTCACTTTATTTCAAAAATTGATTCATTGGTTTCAGACAGTTCTAAGATAAACGATAAACTGATATATAAAAATAATTCATTTTCAATATTCTCCAAAAGACCTCTCCTTCTGCACAATGTGCATTACATGTATACAAAATTGAGGAGCATGAAAGGATCAACTGGTCCATCAAGCCAATCCCACACTCATGATGGCCTGAACGTCACGAATGAGCACTTACTCCTTCCCCCCTGCACATGCACTCCACCCTCCCCTCCCTCATCACAGCCATGTAATCAATTGGGATTGCTAAGGAAACAGAGAAAAATCCAAGGCCAATGAGGGAAAATACAGTGGAAAATTCCTCTTGGACCCCCTCAGGCAATTGAAATGTCCAGGAGATTACATGGACCAAATCTTGTCCATATGGACACTTACTTTCTATATGATATGATTTCTGCCCCAGATAAGAACCAGTCCAGCTCCCTCTTGAATGTGTACAGAGTCAGCATCTGCCACATCAGCTGGCAATATATTCAAGAAACTCAGTTCTCTCTGGGAAAAAAAGAACTGCAGAACATCTATTCAACAATAACACATAGAAAATCTTGCCTGGTGGACCACAAATAGTAATTCTTGTGAATAGACACATCTGGAGATCAATTACAGGCTAGCTGCTGTTAGCGAAATGAACATGGTTAAAGGCTGATGACTGACCCTCATTGACACTTTTTAAAAATGTGATACATAAATTTACAAAGTTTGCTGCTTGAAATGTGACAGATGCATCTCAAGAAATTTACGTAACTATTTGGGCTGAAAGCTTGGTGAAAAAAATGCTAAACTGCTCAATTATGTAGCACAGTTGGTGAGTTGGGGATATGTCAGCACAATGGTTTTACTACTGGACTAACAGTCCAGAGCTTTGAGTTCAAATCATAGCTATGCAGCTTAAATATACTTTTTTATGTTTCTGGTTGTATCAGCATCACAGACTAACACTGTATTTTGCCAACAAGAACAGGGTGAAGTGGAAGTTCCCCAGGTCTATCACAGCTAGAACAGAAATTGAACCCACAATGTTAGCACTACTCTGAACAACATGCTAGCCAACTGAGCTAACCACACTAATTAGACTAATAATATAAAGCTAGTATCAGTAATGTTGACCATGCAACTTCTGGATTGTCGTTAAAAACCCGACAGGTTCCTGAATGCCCTTTAGGAAAGGAAATGTGTTGCCTTTTGTACAGTCTGGCCTATATGTGACTCCCGACACACAGCAACATGATTGACCCTTAACAGCCCTCTCAAATTGCCTAACAAGCTACTAAGTTGTATTCAAGAAGGCGGCTCACACCACCTCCTCAAGGACAATTAGGCAAAAAATGCTGGCCTTACCAGTGATGCTTATCTGAATGAATAAAAAAACACTTTCCCTGGTTGACAGCAGCAGCTTAAAATGTATTTGTACCCACATTATAAATGAAGCTCACAAGCTGCATTTGTGCTAGTATTCTCTCATTTATACATTAGTTTAAAACTGCTCAACCAGAGAAGAAGTATTACGCTGCAGAAAAATAAAACTATAATATGTTTTGCACAAAAGACACAAAAGGATATTGCAGGCACTGGAAAATGATTTGAAAACCATTATATACAATACACAATGAACAAGCTTATGAGGCAATCAACAGCTCCTATCTTCAAGCTATGCATTCATCTCACAAATATTATTGTGAAGTTTCTCTCCAATGAAAGGTGAATTTATAAAATCCACCCAATTGTGCAAATCTGGATAGAATTGTTTTAACTCATTGTATGAACAATTTTAATTCCTGTCATGATAATGTGATAATGAACCTTAATTTTAATGGTAGTGAACATTCTAAGCATGAGAAATATATCGGATTTGTGTGTCCCATGTCTGAGGATGGAAATTAAATCTTAAAATTTTAAAGCTTTAAAACTAAAAAAAAGGACTTTCAAGTTATCAATCTCAAAATAGCACTGTGGATGGTAAAGGCATTTTTAGTGGTTTTATCATTTACTCCGCAGTTACTGATGTGAATTTAAAGAATTATCACATGTGAACTAAAGGCGGGCAAAATTGGACCTTGTTTTGCCCATTTTTTGAACACAAACGGATTCCAAGTGCATCAATTTTTGTCAGAGATGGCATGAGAGTGACATAGTGGTAATGTCACTGGACTAGTAATCCTGACCCCCTGGCTAATGTCTGGGGACATGGGTTCAAATCCCAAGATGGCAGATGGTGAAATTTGAATTCGATTAATAAAAAATCTGGAATTAAAAGCTAATCTACTGGTGACCATGAAACCATTGTCAATTGTTGTAAAAACCCATCTGGTTCACTAATGCCCTTTTAGGGAAGGAAATCTGCTCTCCTTACCTAGTCTGACCTACATGTGACTCCAGACCCAAAGAAATGTAGTTGACTCTTAAATGCCCTCTGAAATGGCCTAGCAAGCCACTCAGTTTAAGGGTAACTAGGGATGGGCAATAAATGCCGGCCTAGCCAACAACGCCCACAGTCCAAGAACAAATTTAAAAAACACATGGAGGTGCATCAGTGGCTGTTTGGTGTGGGTGCCCCTTAGTTGTCTAATCATAGAATCATAGAATCATATATAAGGAGAAAGAGGGTAACTAGAGAAAGGATTGGCCCTCTAAAGGACAAAGGAGGAATGTTATGCTTGGACTCAGAGAAAATGGGTGAGATTCTAAACGAGTACTTTGCATCGGTATTCACCGAGGAGAGGGACATGACGGATGTTGAGGTTAGGAACAGATGTTTGATTACTCTAGGTCAAGTCGGCATAAGGAGGGAGGAAGTGTTGGGTATTCTGAAGGGCATTAAGGTGGACAAGTCCCCAGGTCCGGATGGGATCTATCCCAGGTTACTGAGGGAAGCAAGAGAGGAAATAGCTGGGGCCTTAACAGATATCTTTGCAGCATCCTTAAACACGGGTGAGGTCCCGGAGGACTGGAGAATTGCTAATGTTGTCCCCTTGTTTAAGAAGGGTAGCAGAGATAATCCAGGTAATTATAGACCGGTGAGCCTGACGTCAGTGGTAGGGAAGCTGCTGGAGAAGATACTGAGGGATAGGATCTATTCCCATTTGGAAGAAAATGGGCTCATCAGTGATAGGCAACATGGTTTTGTGCAGGGAAGGTCATGTCTTACCAACTTAATAGAATTCTTTGAGGAAGTGACAAAGTTGATTGATGAGGGAAGGGCTGTCGATGTCATATACATGGACTTCAGTAAGGCGTTTGATAAGGTTCCCCATGGCAGGCTGATGGAGAAAGTGAAGGCGCTTGGGGTCCAAGGTGTACTAGCTAGATGGATAAAGAACTGGCTGGGCAACAGGAGACAGAGAGTAACAGTAGAGGGGAGTTTCTCAAAATGGAGACGTGTGACCAGTGGTGTTCCACAGGGATCCGTGCTGGGACCACTGTTGTTTGTGATATACATTAATGATTTGGAGGAAAGTATAGGTGGACTGATTAGCAAGTTTGCAGACGACACTAAGATTGGTGGAGTAGCAGATAGTGAAGGGGACTGTCAGAGAATACAGCAGAATATAGATATATTAGAGAGTTGGGCAGAGAAATGGCAGATGGAGTTCAATCAGGGCAAATGCGAGGTGATGCATTTTGGAAGATCCAATTCAAGAGTGAACTATACAGTAAATGGAAAAGTCCTGGGGAAAATTGATGTCCAGAGAGATTTGGGTGTTCAGGTCCACTGTTCCCTGAAGGTGGCAACGCAGGTAAATAGAGTGGTCAAGAAGGCATACGGCATGCTTTCCTTCATCGGACGGGGCATTGAGTACAAGAGTTGGCAGGTCATGTTACAGTTGTATAGGACTTTGGTTCGGCCACATTTGGAATACTGCGTACAGTTCTGGTCGCCACATTATCAAAAGGATGTGGATGCTTTGGAGAGGGTGCAGAGGAGGTTCACCAGGATGTTGCCTGGTATGGAGGGCGCTAGCTATGAAGAGAGGTTGAGTAGATTAGGATTATTTTCATTAGAAAGACGGAGGTTGAGGGGGGACCTGATTGAGGTGTACAAAATCATGAGAGGTATAGACAGGGTGGACAGCAAGAGGCTTTTTCCCAGAGTGGGGGTTTCAATTACGAGAGGACACGTGTTCAAAGTGAAAGGGGAAATGTTTAGGGGGGATATGCGTGGAAAGTTCTTTACGCAGAGGGTGGTGGGCACCTGGAACGCGTTGCCAGCGGAGGTGGTAGACGCGGGCACGATGGAGTCTTTTAAGATGTATCTAGACAGATACATGAATGGGCAGGAAGAAAAGAGATACAGAACCTTAGAAAATAGGCGACATGTTTAGAGAGAGGATCTGGATCGGCGCAGGCTTGGAGGGCCGAAGGGCCTGTTCCTGTGCTGTAATTATCTTTGTTCTTTGTTTGTTCTAATAGTTACAGTACAGAAGAAGGCCATTCAATCTGTCATGTCCATGCCAGTTCTCTGCAAGAGCAACTCATTTAGTCCCACTGCCCTTCCTTTTCTCTGTAGCTCTGCAAATTTTTTGCCTTCAAATAATTATCCCGTTCTCTTTTGAAGGCCTCAATTGAGTCTGCCTCCATCACACTCTCAGGCAGTGCATTCCAGATTCTAACCACTAGCTGCATAAAAAGGTTTTTCCTCATGTCGCTGTTGCTTCTTTTGCCATTCACCTTAAAATCAGAGGCCTCTGGTTCTGCATCCTTCCATCAATGAGAACAGTTTCTCCCTATCTACTCTTTCCAGACCCCTCGTGATTTTGAATACCTTTATCCAGTCTCCTCTTAATCTTCTCTTCTCCAAGGGGAACAGAACCAGCTTCTCCAACCTATCCACATAACTGAAGTTCCTCATCCCCGGAACCATTCTCATGAATCTTTTCTGCACCCTCTCTAATGCCTTCACATCCTTCCAAATGTATGGTGGCTAAAACTGGACACAATACTCCAGTTGAGGCCAAACTAGTGTTTTATACAGGTTTATGATAACATCCTTGCTTTTGTACTCCATACCCCTATTTATAAACCCCAGGATCCCATATGCTTTATTAATCGCTTTCTTAATCTGCCTGCAACCTTCATTGATTTGTACGCATATACCCCCGGGCCCCTCTGATCCTGCACCCCTTTTAGAATTGTACCCTTTAATTTATACCAAAATTAATCACTTCACACTTTTCTACATTAAATTTCATCTGCCACTTGTCCACCCATTCCACCAGCCTGTCTATGTCCTCTTGAAGTTTATCACTATCCGCCTTACAGTTCACAATACTTCCATGTTTTGTGTCTGACTCATCTGCCTAAATTCAACATGGTGTGAATTAAAATATTAAAATGAGGGTCCTTAGACTGATTTAGGACCCATTTCTGAATTTGGTTTCGCCTAGTTATTTAAAAGGATCCATTGTGATCAGTCTTCAGTTAATTATTTCAGGCTGCTAGGATACTGAGTGGGCTAGCTTTAGGCTGTTTTGGTTGCAATATGCTTTAAAATGTCTCTTTCACATTTTTTTGCAGTTCAGCAGATTTTCTGATTTTACAATTGTGTACAATTGCTTCTGTCATAGGTGTTCTGTTGGGTCTACCATTGGGGTTGGAGGATGAGAAGCAGCAGCACTAGCAAAAGAGAATCTACATACCTGCAGTAGAGTATTGGCTCAGCGGTAGAACTCTCACCTCTGAGTCAGAAGGTGAGAGTCTGAGACAGAATCCCGATGAAAGGTCATTGGCCTGAAAAGTTAACTCTGCTTTTCGCTCCACAGATGCTGCCTGATCTGCTGAGTATTTCCAACATTTTCTGTTTTTGTTTCAGATTATTTGGTTGTTATCTCATTTCTCTTTGTAGAACATGCATGTGCAAATTGACTGTCATGTTTCTGACATTAAAAGAGTGACTTTGTGACTAAAAGTACTTAATTGGTTGTATAGAGCTTTGGGACATCCTGAGCTCACGAGAAATGCTATATAAATTGCAGCCAGAAGATGGGAAAAGGAGAGGAGGCCACAGGAGGCTCTACACCACATGGATGTTCAGGAACTGTGTCATACCTGAACCTCACCAGGGAGCAGTAGATCAAGTCCCAAATTTTAGAAGGGAAGCGATTACAGAGTTGTGTCATCTGTTGCAGCACCAACTGAAACCCAGCACTAGGACATGGATGGCACTGCCTGTGGCAGTCAAGGTCACTGTGGCCCGGTATTTTTACACTACAGGGTCATTCCAGGCTGCAACAGGTGACATCACAGACCTGATGTCAGTATACTGTGCACTGCCACATCAAAGAAGAAAGACTTGCATTTATATAACATCTTTAATGATCTCAGAACACCCCAAAGCACTTTTCAGCCAATGAAGAACTTTTGAAGTGTAGTCAATAAGTGAAATGTAGAAGCCAATTTGTGCACAGCAAGCTCCCACAATGATAATGACCAGATAATTGTTTTTTAGTTATGTTGATTCAGGGATAAATATTGGCCAGGAGGCCAGGGATAACTATTCTACTCTTCTTTGAAATAGTGCTATGAGATCTTTCATGTCCACCTGAGAGAGCAGCCAGTTAACATCTCATCTGAAAGACAGCATCTCTAATAGTTTAGCAATCCCTCAGTACAATCCCTCCAGTCCTTGGAGTGTCAGCCTAGATTTTTGTGCTCAGGTCTCTGGAGTGTGACTTAAACCCACAGCCTTCTGAGCCAGAGGTAAGAATGCAACTCACTGAGCCACAGCTGGCAATCTAGACATATTATGATTCCGCCAAAATTCTGCACTACAGGAGGAACAATTTTATCTGCTTCCCCGTGGAAAGAAAAAGAACTCGGGGCTTTGCAACAATTACAGGCTATCCAAGAATGCAAGGAATAATTAACTGCATCCTCATTGCCTTGCACTCTCAGAACCAAGACCCTGGCATGTATGTATGAGAGCAAGAAGGGATTGCACTCCCTCAAAGTGCAGATGTAGGGTGATGGCAGGCAGTGCATTATGCAGGTCTGTTCCTGGTTTCCTGGCAGTAGCTATGAAGTCTCATTCTGCCCCAGTTCTCTATACTCCATCTATTCCATTCAGACCATGGGGTGTCAGGTTGGCTGCTTGTAAAGAAAGGCTATTATATGAGCAGATAGATCATGATTCCCACCAGGAACCCATACTTAGATTCTGAGAAGTGCTATAATCAGAGCCATGCCTCCACAAGAGCACTGACTGAACAGAGCATGGGCCTTCTGAAGCAGAGGTTCTTCTGCCTGGACTATTCTGAAGGAGTTCTTCAGTACAGCTCTGACAAAGTCTCCAAATTTGAGGCCATGGCTTGAGTCCCCCATATCCATGAGGTCCAGGACCTATTCCTCCAGTGAGGACAGGAGATGGATGTAAGTTTGCCATCCTCCCGACTGCACCTGCTTCTGAGTATTATTCAGTGGCTTTTCTTACAAAAAAGTAAGGAGTTTATTATTATTCATTTTCAGGATGCTGCTGTCACTTGCAAGGCTGCCGTTTATTGTTCATTCATAGTTGCCTAAACTGAGCGGTTTGCTAGGCCACTTCAGATGGCAGTTAAGAGTCAACCATGTTCGTATGAGACTGGAGTCACATGGAGGTCAAGTTGTATAAGAAACAGATTTCAATTCAGCAGGTACGTAGAGATCAATAACTGGCAAGCAGGCATGAAAACTACCAATAATGGGATTTTCAGAAGAATACATATCAAAAAATGGATTGTCAGCAACAATAACCAATAAAAAAGAAGCCAAACAAATTAAGTTGCTCAAAATATTTTTTTTAAATCCTCTGGAAACCATTTTGGGATCTCCATTGAAGTTAATAGAAATGAAAACTAAGCTGCAGATTCACTACCACCCATTTTACATCAACATACAAAGACAAAATGACCTCAGCTGAGTCCCTGTTTTGAGTTGTGCCACCATGAGGAATGTGTTTCCCTTATGAAGGGAGGGATAATTGATGGACAGTCAGCTCTCAAACTCATGTTAATGGCCAATTTCAGAGGAATATTGGTGGAAGCCCAGGGGCTAATTGCCAGCCCATCCATTCAGATGTAAGAAATTCTTGAATGTCTTTTGACTCAGAGATGAGAGTGCTATCACTTAACCAGGGTTGGCCCTTTAACCTATAATCATATGATATACTCTTGTTTTCAAGTATATATAAGATTACAGAATTGTTACAGTGCAAAAGGAGGCCATTTAGCCCAACATGTCCATAGCAGCTCTCCAAATGAGCATCTCACCTAGTGCCACTCCCCTGACTTCTCCACATAACTCTGCACATTCTTCCTTTTTATTTGGCTGTCTAATTCCCTTTTGAATGCTTCAATTGAACCTGCCTCCACCACACTCTCGGGCAGTACATTCCAGACCTTGTTATAGAGAGATACAGCACTGAAACAGGCCCTTCTGCCCATTGAGTCTGTGCTGGCCAACACCCACCCATTTATACTAATCCTACATTAATCCCATATTCCCTACCACATCCCCACCATTCTCCTACCACCTACCTATGTTAGAGGCAATTTACAATGGCCAATTTACCGATCGACCTGTAAGTCTTTGGCTGTGGGAGGAAACCGGAGCACCCGGCGGAAACCCACGCAGTCACAGGAAGAGCTTGCAAACTCCACACAGGCAGTACCCAGAACCAAACCCAGGTCGCTGGAGCTGTGAGGCTAC
The DNA here is from genome assembly GCF_036365525.1 of Heterodontus francisci. Taxonomy (NCBI): domain Eukaryota; kingdom Metazoa; phylum Chordata; class Chondrichthyes; order Heterodontiformes; family Heterodontidae; genus Heterodontus; species Heterodontus francisci. The sequence continues at coordinate 75,971,514 of NC_090376.1, forward strand.
AGTGCTAACCACTGTGCCACTGTGCCGCCCTATACCTTAGCCACTTGTTTTGTGAAAACATTTTTCCTCATGTTGCTTTTCCTTCTTTTACCAATTACTTTAAATCTGTGCCCACTCCTCCTTTCACGAGTGGAAACAGTTTCTCTCTTTCTACTCTGACAAGACCCCTCATGATTTTAAATACCTCTATTAAATCACCTCTCAGCCTTCTCTTCTCCAAGGAAAGCAATCCTAACTTCTCCAATTTATCTTCATAACTGAAGTTCCTCATCCCTGGAACCATTCCCGTGAATCTTTTCTGCACCCTCTCTAAGGCCTACACATCCTTCCAAAAGTGCAGTGCCAAGAACTGGATGCAATATTCCAGCTGAGGCCGAACTAATGTCTTATACAAGTTCAACATAACCTCCTTGCTCTTGTCCTCTATGCCCCTATTAATAAAGCCCAGGATGCTGTTTGCTTTATTAACTGCTCTCTCAACCTGTCCTGGCAACTTCAATGACTTATGCACATATACACCTAGGTCCCTCTGCTCCTGCACCCCCGTTAGAACTGTATCCTTTATTCTATATTGTCTCTCCATGTTCTTCCTATCAAAATGTATCACTTCACATTTCTAAGCATTGAACTTCATCTGCCATGTGCCTACCCATTGCACCAACTTGTCTATGTCCTTTTGAAGTTCTATACTATTCTCCTCACAGTTCACAATGCTTCCAAGTTTCATATCATCTGCAAACTTTGAAATGGTGCCCTGTACACCAAGGTCTTTATCATTAATATATATCAGGAAAAGCAGGGGTCCCAACACTGACCCCTGGGGAACTCCATTACAAACCTTCCTCCAGTCCGAAAAACATCCATTAACCACTACACTTTGTTTCCTGTCACTTAGTCAATTCCATATCCATGTTTTGATACTGTCCTGTTTATTCCATGAGCTATAACTTTGCTCACAAGTCTGTTGTGTGGCACTGTATCAAACACCTTTTGAAAGTCCATGTACACCACATCAACTACATTGCTCTCATCAACCCTCTTTGTTATCTCTTCAAAAAACTCCAGCAAGTTAGTTAAACATGATTTTCTCATGAGAAATCCATGCTGGTTTTCTTTAATTAATCCACATTTGTCCATGTGACAATTTTTTCCTGAATTAATCCTTCTAGAAGTTTTCCCACCACCGAAGTTAAACTGACTGGCCTGCAGTTACTGGGCTTATCTATGCATGCTTTTTTTGAACAAGGGTGTAACATTTGCAATTCTCCAGTCCTCTTCAACCACCCCCAAGTCTAAGGGAGACTGAAAAATTATGGCCAGTGCCTCTGCAATTTCCACTCTCACTTCCCTCAGTATCCATTTTAATTGCAGACAGCCCATTCAACACCTCCTCCTTATCAATTTTAAACCCCTCTTCTGTCGGAATTACCTCCTCTTTCACCATTGCCTGGGTTGCATCTTCTTCCTTGGTAAAGACAGATGCAAAGTATTCATTTAATACCTCAGCTATGCCCTCTGCCTCATGCACAAATCCCCTTGTTGGTCCCTAATTGGCCCAACTCCTCGATTCCATATGACCATACGACCATGCGTGTTAGGAGAAGAAGTAGGCCATTTGGCCCATCGAGCCTGCTCCACCATTCAATAAGAACATGACTGATCTGTTTCTGTCTCGAATTCCACACTCCCATCTACCCCTGATAATCTTTGATTCCCTTGCCTAACAAGAATCTATCTACCTCCACCTTAAAAATATTCAATGATTCCACCTCCACCACCTTCTGAGGCAGAGTTCCAAAGTCACACAACCCTCTGAGAGAAAAAAAATTCTCCTTGTCTCTGTCCTAAAAAGGCGACCCCTAATTTTAAAACAGTGCTCCCTAGTTCTGGACTCATCCACAAGAGGAAACATTTATTCCACATCCACCTTGTCACGACCGTTCCGGATCTTAAATACTTCAATCAAGTCTCTCTCCCCTCACTCTTCTAAACTCCAGTGAAAACAAGCCCAATCTGTTCAACCTTTCCTCATTAGACAACCCGCTCATTCCAGGTATTCTGAACCGCCTCTAACACATTCACATCCTTCCTTAAATAAGGAGACCAAAACTGCCCACTGTATTCGAGATGTGGTCTCACCAATGCCCTAGTATAACTGAAGCATAACATCCTTACTTTTATTTTCAATTCCTCTCATAATAAAGGATAGCATTCCATTAGCCTTCTTTATTACTTGCTGGACCTGCATGCTAACTTTATATGACTCATGCACTAGAGCACCTTGGAATTCTGCAGTAGTTCCCCGCTTAAGAAATAATTTGCTTTTTTATTCTTCCTACCAAAGTGAATAACTTCACATTTTCCCACATTGTACTCCATCTGCCAGATTTTTACCCACTCACTCAACCTATCTAGGTCGGTCTGCAAGCTCCTTACGTCCTCTTCACAATATATTTTCCTACCTATCTTTGAATCATCTGCATATTTAGCTACCATGCCGTCGCTCCCCTCATCTAACTCATTGATACAGATTGTAAAAAGTTGAGGCATTTCTCCTGTAGCTGGAGAAGGGAGAACAGCAGGTGGATCTGTCTGCTCGGAAGCCACACTGTGCCTCAGGGTAGACACGCTCAGCCAGCTTCTGGAGTCTGTTTGAAATGACTCGAGCAAAGACTTTTCCCACTATGCTGAGCAGGGAGATTCCACGGTAGTTGTTGCAGTCACCGCGGTCACCCTTGTTCTTATAGAGGGTGATGATATTGGCATCGCGCATGTCCTGTGGTACTGCTCCCTCATCCCAGCACAGGCAAAGCAGTTCATGGAGTGCTGACAGTATAGCAGGCTTGGCACTCTTGATTATTTCCGGGGTAATGCCATCCTTCCCGGGGGCTTTTCCACTGCCCAGAGAATCAATGGCATCACTGAGTTCCGAATTTGTTGGCTGTTCGACCAGCTCATCCATGACTGGCAGAGACTGGGCTGCATTGAAGGCGGTCTCAATGACAATATTTTCCCTGGAGTACAGTTCTAGGTAGTGCTCCACCCAGCGGTCCATTTGCTTGCGTTGGTCAATGATCGTGTCCCTGATTTAGACTTGAGGGGGGGCGATCTTCTTGATGGTTGGCCCAAAAACTCGCTTAATGCTATCATACATTCCTCTGATGTTTCCGGTGTCGGAGGCCAGCTGAATACGACTTCATAGATGTTGCCAGTAGTCATTTGCACAACGCCTGGCTGTTCTTTGTGCAGTGCTTCTGGCTACTTTAAGTACTACGGATGTTAACTCACTGAGGGCTTTCTTGTAGTTCAACAGTACAATGCGCTTAACGGCTATGACAGGTTCCAGCTCTTCAAAGTGAGATTGAAATCAGTCTGCATTCTGCTTCTCACGTTTGCCATAGATGGTCATTGCTGAGTCATAGATGGCGTCTCTGATGTGGGCCCACTTGGTCTCTGCATCCCCTGTAGGAGTGTTTTGACGGGCTTTTTCAAATGAATTTAGAAACTTATGTAACAGCTGTGGATAAGAAATTCTGTTAGTGTTGATGCACGGGCGGCCCTTCTGCTTGGAGTGATGTAGCTTCTTTGGTTTGAGTCTAACTTTGCTGCACACCAGGGAGTGGTCGGTGTCGCAGCCGCACTGTGGAAGCTGCGTGTGATTTGGACACTGTTTATAGAGGCTTGTCTTGTGACGATGAGGTCCAGCTGGTGCCAACGACGTGATCTTGGGTGCCTCCATGAAACCTGGTGACAGGGTTTAGTATGAAAGAACGAGTTAGTGATGCAGAGGTTGTGATAGGTACACAACTCCAGCAGTCTCTGTCCATTCTCATTCATCCTTCCAATGCCATAGCGTCCAAGGCAGGAGGGCCATGAGTCATGGTTGGCCCCAACCCTGGCGTTAAAGTCCCCCAGCAGGAACAAATGTTCGGTATTGGGAATGCTACTAATGATAATATGGAGTTCCTCGTAGAACTGGTCTTTAACTTCAAGTTGGGAGAGCAGAGTGTTGGAGCATAGATGCTGAGTAGGTGTACTGGACCAGAGGCGGTGAGCAGTCGGATTGACAGCTTGCGTTCTGAGCCATTTGAAGGTGGCTCTATCATGTGGAGCAAAGAGTTTCTGATGGCGAAGCTCACTCCATGCTGTCTTGGTTCTTCAGGATCCCTACCCTGCCAGAAGAAGGTGTAGTCTTGCTCTCTTAGTGATCTGCTCGCAGGGAGACGTGTCTCCTGAAGTGTTGCAATGTCCACATTAAGTCTACTGAGCTTGTTGTCAATGATGGAGGTCTTCCGAGAATCGTTGGTTTGTGTAAGGTCTTCCAACAGGCCAGGACACACAGTTCTGATGTTCAAGCATGCAAAATGAAGGGCTGGTACCTTCTTTCCTTTTTTAGTGCTGTTTGGTGCAGTGTTCCAGTCCAATTGTCGGGCAATGACCCTGAGCTCCAAGCACCCATTGAAGCAGGTGGACTGTGGCGAGACAGAACCTTACTGACCGGGAGCTGCCCAGTTGGAGGCGGGCGGTAGCTGTCCTGTGAGATGCGATGACCTCTCCCACCGACAAAGGGAACCCGTGGCGCCCAATCTCTATGCCAATTGAGATGGACTTATAACCCGTAACTGCTGCCTTCCATGTTGTTTTGGTCGCTGTGAGGTGACTGGAGTGACCTCTCCATGGCGCATGCCTGGGCGGAATGTTTGGAGGTTGTGAGTTACCCAAGCATCAAAACCCCCCTCTCGACCTTCCTGGTGGGGTCCAAAGGAATGCAGAGCACGATGTTTGGCACCAGTATGGCTGCAGGAACTGCCAGAAACATGCCAAAGGTGACACATGACTGCCTTAGGGGTTCCGCTCCGGATTTTCTGTTAGGGTTTACTCCCTTCGCCTTGGTCTCTCCCGAGACGCCTACAAGGCAGTGGGGTTGTTAGCTCCTCTCCCTGAGCAGCGGGCCCTAACAAGTAAGCTGTGTGATTTCATGGAGTAAGAGGGAAGAGGGGACGGGGTGCGAGGGGGGAGCTGGGAAGGGGGTGTGAGGGGGAGGGGTGAGCTTGGAAGGAGGTGCAGGGGGAAGGGGGAGGTGTCTGGCTGGGATCCTATAAGTATACAGCATATTACTGGGCTTCCATCCAACTTAACGTAAGGTTAGTTTGCTAGAACAATCTAACCATAAGCATTTCCTGTGATAAATTGAGCAGTGCCATCTTTAATCCTGGCAGCTGCCTGAACGTCACAGACACTGACATTCCAGTTGAAGAGCCTGCGTTTGTGCATGTGCAAGCACTGCGCCACCTATTGGTTGCGTTTATTTTTTTATTTAGAGGTACAGCACTGAAACAGGCCCTTCGGCCCGCCGAGTCTGTGCCGACCAGCAACCACCCATTTATACTAACCCTACTGTAATCCCATATTCCCTACCACCTAACTACACTAGGGGCAATTTACAATGGCCAATTTACCTATCAACCTGCAAGTCTTTGGCTGTGGGAAGAAACTGGAACACCCAGCGAAAACCCACGTGGTCACAGGGAGAACTTGCAAACTCCACGCAGGCAGTACCCAGAATCGAACCCGGGTTCCTGGTGCTGAGAGGCTGCGGTGTTAACCACTGCGCCACTGTGCCATCAGCAAACGCAGCCTTTAAAAAAAGCAGAACAGAACAGCTAAAGATGGCCAAGCATATTTTGCATATGAGAAGACAAAGGCCGGCTGGGAGACAGAGGTAATTACCTAGTCTAGCAAGAACAATAGGGGTGCGCTCTGATTCAATTACCTGGAATGTGTTTTGTCAGTAGTAGTGATCAAAAGCCATCAACACCCTTTGACTTTGAAAGAGCCAACCCCCCCCCCCCCACCCCCACAAAGTATATCTGAAGAACTTTGAATTTCAAAAAAATCTTCCAGAAACTTCTGCTTTCAAACTAAGAGGTGGTCACATGACATACCTGCTGGTGAAAAACTGAGTTGTGAATTGTACCTTTGAAAGTAGGGGAGACTGTAACTGGAGAAAGCACCTCACTCTCTTTCTCTCTCTCTCCAGCAAAGTCACAGGGAATCCTCAGTGGCAGCTACTACAGAACTTTACAGACAACAACCAGGAAGATGGATAAAGCCTCTCTTCGGCCTTCCGGAACCAGGGAAGCAAGCTTCAATTGTGCACGTGGTCCCGGCAATGAGGTCAAGACTTTAACTTCAACAAAGAACATTGAAACCCAGTATTTGAATTCCATTTATTACAGACCTTTCTTCAACCTCCCAACTCTACTTTTCCCCCCATACCTATTTGTGCGTGTGCCTCTCATATGAATGTGAGCGTAGATGCGTCACGTATTTTAGTAATTTTAACCACTTGAGAGTGATAAGGTGAATAAACTTACATCTTTCTTGTTTAAAGTCAAGAAAACCTGTCTGATTGGTTCATTTGCAATTGTAATTAGAGTAACAGGAGCAAGTGCTCACTGAGGTGGTAAGCTAAAATGACTGTATTAAAGGATAAACCCTGTTGTGGTCAAACCAGAGAAGGGGCGAAAGGGGAGCCTGAGACCACTTCCTCACCTGGTCGTAACAACTTGAACATTGCAGCAGTCCAAGGACAGAAATGTGGGCATGACAGCAGGGTGGTGAATTAAAATGGCAAGCAACTGGAAGTTTTGGGGTCATGCTTGCAGGCTGAACAGAGGTGTTCAGCAAAGCGGTCATCCAATCTGCATTTGCTCTCTCCGATGTAGAGGAGACCGCATTGTGAGCAGCAAATACAGTATACTAAATTGAAAGAAGTACAAGTAAATCACTGCTTCATCTGGAAGAAGTGTTTAGGGCCTTGGATGGTGAGGAGAAAGGAGGTAAAAGGGCAGTTATAACACCTCCTGCGATTGCATGGGAAAGTGCCGTGGGAAGGGGACAAGGTGTTGTGGTGATGGAGGAGTGGACCAGGCTGTCACAGAGGGAATGATTTCTTTGGAATGCTGACAGGGGACGGGAAGGGAAGATGTATTTGGTGGTGGCATCATGCTGGAGGTGACGGAAATGGTGGAGGATGATCTTTGGATGTGGAGACTGGTGGGGTGAAAAGTGAGGACAAGGGGAACCTGTCATAGTTCTGGGAGGGAGAAGGGGTGAGGGCAGAGGTGCGGGAAATGGGTCAGACATGGAGTGCCAGTTTTGATGAAGGGACCTTTTTTCATATAACTGTCTAATTCCACAGAATCACAGAATTGTTATAGTGCAGAAGGAGGCCATTTGGCCCAACATGTCTGCACCGGCTCTCTTTTATTTTTCCCAAAAATAAAATTCTGTAAAAAATGCAACAGTTCTAAACAGCACCAAGTTGACATTCCAAAAAGTGCAAAGGAAATCAGTTTTCTTCGATACAGGAGGGAGTTGCCTCACAACCCTTTGATTCCATTTTACAAGCCATGTACATTTTACAGCAAAACCCAAATTTAGTGTATGCAGCCCAAGGGGTTTCCCATGGGTCCAGCCCCTCAGTTCGCTTTGGTGGGCGGACCTTACACAGTGGTCTTTCCCTGTTGAGTCTTCGCAGCGGCTGCCCAAAGCTTTAGTGCGTTCCTCAGCACATAATGTGCCAGTCTGTAACACTCGGTCGTGGACAATTCTTTGCGCTAGAAGACCAGGAAGTTTTGGGCAGACCAAAGAGCGTCTTTCACCGATTTGATGGTCCTCCAGCAGCAGTTAATGTTTATTTCGGTGTGCGTCCACTACTACTACTATCCCAGTCTATGTTTGGATAATTAAAGTCCCCCATTATAACTACCCTGTAATTTTTGCAACAAAAACAAGAAATGCTGGAATCACTCAGCAGGTCTGGCAGCATCTGTGGAAAGAGAAGCAGAGTTAACGTTTCGGGTCAGTGACCCTTCTTCGGAACTCCGAAGAAGGGTCACTGACCCGAAACGTTAACTCTGCTTCTCTTTCCACAGATGCTGCCAGACCTGCTGAGTGATTCCAGCATTTCTTGTTTTTGTTTCAGATTTCCAGCATCCGCAGTATTTTGCTTTTATTTTACTGTAATTTTTGCACTTCTCTTTAATTTCCTTGCAAATTTGTTCCCCTACATCCTGCCCAAATGTTAATATTTACTTTAATTTTAAATTAAAGCTTTTTAACATTGATTTGCAAGATTATTTTGCAAATTAATTTTCATACTCAGGAATTGCTTCAAGTTTTTTTTCCCACTCTGTTCTCAATGAAAACCACTCTTCCTGCTCCCCATATTACTGAGAAACTACGAACAGGTGGGTTGGGAGAAATTATCACACAAATCAATTTGCTCACCACCTCGCACTTTTTTCTGTGTAATCCCATGTAAAGTTTAGTTTTTCGCGATAAAATCTTAGTCAAGCCTTCCCTACTGTTTTTTGGTAGTGATTATTTAACCTCACATTGCTTTCCCATTGTGTGTTTCCAAAAGATAGTCAACCTTTACATTGCAGTACGAATTCTGTTTACTTCTCACTGTACCATATGGACTGGAATTTTACGCTGTACCAGCAGGTCGGATGGCGGTGTGGGGATGGCGTAAAATTAAGCGGCAGGCTCCGGGAGGCCTACCCGCCCCGATTCCGTCTCCAGACGTTTACGGAGGTCCGAAGGGGGGTGGGAAATGGCCCGCCCACCCGAAGCCAATTAACGGCCACTTAAGGGCCCTTGCCCGTCTCCACGGGTATTTTACCCATGGCAAGCAGGTGTGCTGGGGACATGAAAGGCCGCCCAGCGATAGCTGCCAGCATTTCCGCACCCTGGGGGGCGTGGGGGCATGGTAGTCGGGCACCGGGTGCCTGATTGAGAGCTGCCCCCGCCTCCCAACCCACCCCCGGGACCCAATACACCCCCATCCCTCCAAAGGACCATTCCAGTCACACCAGGGAAGGACCGATCCCCCTGGTGAGGCATGCCCCTCCCTATCCCCTCCTGGATCCATGGCGTAGGCTTGGCTGCAGTCCCACCAGTCGCCACCGCTGATCGGCTGGCAGCTCACTGAGGCGGGACCTCCTCCCTCAAGTGGGTGGAAGTCACGCCTTGGGACAATTAAAGCCTGGGGATCTGTAAAATATGGGACGGATACCCAGGCTAGGTGCAAGGGGTTAGCCACCGACTTTCACGTCGGAGTCCGGCTCCCGTCCATCCACCGTAAAATTCCGGCCATGCTGTCTGAGTGACATGAAAAGTTCCACTATTCCCTCCATGGGAAAGGTCAAAGACTGTCCTTTATGTGCACCAGTCCTTGAGGTGACAACCTTATCTTCAGAAGAAACATGGATAGACGCAAGCATTAAAAACATTTATTGTAGGTCAAGTAAGCCACATCATTGGTTTTCAGAAGATAGTGATTCCATGGCAGGTCACTGCTAAATGCTGACATTCTAAACTATGATTGCAGCTTGTAGTTTTTATTGCTAGATTCCTATTTTATTGTACATGATTATATCCTGATCCTTTATAACCTGGAGTACCACAATCAGTTCTAATCTACAGTAAATTTTGCCCATAGTGGAAAAAGGTGCTGTCATGCCTTATCAGTGCTTCGATGAAACCAGAAGGGTCTGGCAAGGTTCACTTCTAATTAAATTTCATTCTTTGTTGAGCACCCTGCTGAGGTTCACAGTTTCTGGCAGAGTAATATTGCTTGGGGCATCCCTCCTCCCGCTAGATAATCATTGTGCTCCCAATTTCACATAAATGTCTTATATCTTGTTTCTGCTGATGTGACCTGTTTTGAATATCAAATCTTCTGTCACACTTAAAGGTTAAAAGAACCACATCACATATAATGTTGATACAAAATATAATGATGTACGTCTAGGTGAGCATTTCCAAAATACAGAGTCTTCAGGCTACATAAAAACCAATGCTGAAAACACAGTGCCCAGGTGTAGTCCATTACTACCATATATCTTTACACATTTCAACGTTTAAAATAATTCATTATCATAAGTCAAACAGTAGACAGGAAACAAATGTGAACTGCACTTCTTAAACAGGACATCTCAATATAAGCTTCAGTAGAAATTTACAGTGGGGATTATAATTGAATTAACTAATATCAATGAAAGTACAAACCAATCTAACAGTAAACTAAGAATTATCTCTGATTAATTCAAAAGTACCAGAGGTTTAATGTTACAATCACCTGGTTCATGGTTTGTATTAATATTTGAGAGGTCACTTTTAGTTTTGGGAATTAAAATGTGTAGCTGTACGAATTTCAAAAGGTTGCAGAACACCTAAGATTTAAAGTTCAAAAATCTTTCTATGAGTGCTAACAGAGACAGAGGCCGGAATTTTACGGTGGATGGATGGGAGCCGGACTTCTGCTTAGCCCGGGATCCGTCCCGTATTTTACGGATCTCCAGGCTTTAATTGTCCCGAGTCCGGACTTCCACCCACTTGAGGCAGGAGGTCCCGCCTCAGTGAGCTGCCGGCCAATCAGCGGGCTGGCAGCTCTTCGTCCCGACAGTAGCCAGCGCTCCTGGTGTCACCGGCGCTACCCGGAGCGGTGGCCACTGTTGGTACTGCAGCCCAGCCGATGCCATGGATAGAGGAGGGAAGGTAAGTAGGGGCATGCCTCACCAGTGGGATCAGTCCTTCCCTGGTGAGGCTGGAGTGGTCGTTTGGACGGAAGGGGGTGTCTTGGGTCCCGAGGGTGGGTTGTTGGGAGGCGGGTGCGGCCCTCAATCGGGCACCCTGCGCCTGATTGCCATGACCCCCCCCCCCCCCACCCCGGGGGGCGGAAAGGCCGGTAGCTATCGCTGGGCGGCCTTTCACGTCCCCAGCACACCCGCTTGCCATGGGTAAAATACCCGTGGAGGCGGGGGAGGGCCCTTAAGTGGCTGTTAAATGGCCACTTAAGGGCCTTGATTGGCCTTGGGTGGGCGGGCCGTTTCCCATCCCCTGCCCGACACCGTAAACTTCTCCGGAGGCGGAAGCAGGGCGGGTAGGCCTCCCGGAGCCTGCCACTCAATTTTACGCAGCCCCCATGTCACCATCCAACCCACTGGGGCGGCGTAAAATTTAGCCCAGAGTTAGAGAGGTGAGGGCCATAAAACCACAGGTAGGCCCGTTTGGTTGGGCACTTAGAACCAGAAAGTTTAGAAGAAATTGTTCTGTCATTGTTAGCAATATCAAATATTCATGTGGATATCCGAAATGAAAGAGATGTTTTGGGAGTTAGAGGTAATTAGCTTAAATCGCATATGTATCACTATGGAGATAGATGATGCAGAGGTTGCCTGTTGGTATTTTGATCTGTGTGCTTGCTAACAGAGAGAGCAGCTGCCTTTTGGAAAGCTGTTGGCTTCAGACAACCTGTTGGCTTTTGGAAGTCAGTTGGACTCAGGAGCAAAGAGGCCCTTGGGAACCAGGGGTGTTCCTGCTTTGAGGCAGGCCTATGCTCAAACTGTGAAGTCCAGATCCGGGAGATCTGATACCTCAGAAGATAGCTGAGGAATTAAGGAAACCAAAGTGAAATCCTAAGAGCTGCGGTACACTTTGGATTGATCCCAGAAGATCTGAACAAATTGCCAAGATCCTCTCACACATAGGGGAGCCCTTGGGGTTGAAGCAAAATCAAATGGGAGTGTACTGTTAAGATTTTAAGTTTAAAGTATATGTTTCTAAATTGTACTCTTAAGTTTTGCTTTAACTCTTATACAGTAAAGATTTTGTTTAAAACATGAAATCTTGTGGCATAATTCTTTCAGTAATAACTGGGAATTTGATGTTCTCTTTTTAAAAGTTAGCAGTCCCTAATAAGATCATAACATTATATATAAGAGGTTTGTCCAACATACAGCCCATGGGCCAGGATCCGATCTGCCAAATGTTTCCATCTAGCCCACGGGTGTAAACTGTACCCGGGGCCATTCCTCATCCTCACCAAGACTGGAGATAAGAAATTTCCCTTTGTCAGACCGGCTTTTAAACTATTGCGTTGCCAGTTTCACAGGTGCCTGCTGCTGACTCTCACACATTTGCAGAGAGTGGAATGCTCTTTTAAAGTTCTTTTAAAAGTCAGTTCTTTTTAAAAAGATCGCTGTCAGTTTCACAGGTGACAGCCACTGACATTGGAAACAGCCATTTTGCAACACTCTGGGTTTGCCAGTGAGTTCCGGCTTTTTTTTTCAAAAAGCCGGCTGGAAAACCCTGAGTCTGTTGGGAAACAGCTGTTCCTGATGTCAGCAGCTGTCACCTGTGAAACTGACAGTGATCTTTTTAAAAGAGCGTTCCACACTTTGCAACTGTGTGAGAGAGAGTGGGAGAGAGAGAGAGGGTGGAGAGAGGGAGAGACAGAGAGAGGGGGTACAGAGAGAGGGGGTACAGAGAGAGAGGGAGACATAGAGAGAGGGGACAGAGAGAGAGAAGGTGGAGAGAGGGGGAGAGAGAGAGGGGGAGAGATGCAGAAAGGGAGTGGAGAGGGACAGAGAGGGGGGAGAAGGAGACAGAGAGAGGTGGAAAATGAGACAGAGGGAGAGGAGAGGGAGAAAGAGAGAGGGGGGAGAGGGCGATAGGGAAAGACAGAGAGGGGATGGGGGAGAGAGAGTCAAAGAGTCATTTACTGACAACATTCCCTGGCTCAATACACATTGCCCTGCAAGTCTATTTCTCTCAGGTGGCCATCAAACTTCATTTTGAAGTAATTGATCATCTCTACTTCCACCACCCTTGTAGGCAGCAAATTCCAGGTCATTACCACCTGCTGCATAAAAAGTGTTTCCTCATATTTCCCCCTGCAGCTTTTGCACAAAACTTTCAATCTGTGTCCCTAGTCCTAGAGGGGAGGAGGGAAGGAAGAGAACAAGACACACACACAGAGCATGGAGAGAGGGGGAACAGAGATCAAGGTGTCTCCTGAAAGGTGGACATCTATCCAGAATACTCTGCATCGCTACATCAAGTGTGCAGGCAGAGATTGACTACTTATACAAGCAAAAAACAATGGCAGGTATATCACTAAATCAGTTTTCAATATAGCGACGAGAAAGTACGTTAATAAATTAGTCTTCTCATTTAAAGCTTCTTCACAAAAATGCACATTTGTTGTTTTTATTAGTAAAATAAAGTTTTAATGCCTTTATCTTTCGAAATTTGCTCACCTGCCCCCTGGGCTGAGCAAAAGTCACAATGCGGCCCTCCGCCTGAAAAGGATGGACAACCCTGATGTATAACATCGTTAACATTTTAAAAAATTTTTAATTGGTCAATCTCGTAAAATATGACTCATGTTATTGTGGGGAAATATTCAAATGAGGAATTCAGGAAGATAAACAGTGACTTCTGTTGTTCACTTCTGCCTATTTGAGGAATAAATATTAAAGGTTTCAGCTTTGTTGTTCTTCGATGTTCAAATGGCTGCGTGAAAATTCAATTAGAAACCTCAAAAAGATTATGGCCCCAATTTTGTCATATTGTCCATTTTGAGGCGAGACATGCCTAATTTAGCGATTATAAACTTTGCAATTTGTTAATTTATAATGCCTTTTTTTATGTCTGTGTTTATTTTGTTTTGTTCCTGTATAATCCATATAATTAAATAAATTGAAATAAGTACATTTCGACACATATATTATGTTCAAAATTCTATCTGTAGTGTAATAATATCTTACTTCGTGTCTGGATTTCCTATTCACAAATCTTATTTCTTGTTGTCACAACTTTTGGTAACATTTTTGTATCAACTTTTCCCATTGTAAATTGGTATATCAGCATTTCTCAATCAATTTTGCTATGTCAACCATTACAAAGCAATTGCAGGCTCTGGTCACTAAGTAACTCTGTGGATCAAATATCCAAAGTTTTTTCTGTTACAAACTTTGTCGTTTTTGATTTTTATTAAATGTATTTTATTTTTAAAAGTTAATTTGTTTGTTGTTTTAAATTATTCTTGCACCTGCATCCTTCTCCTGATTTGCTTCCTACCTGTCATTCCCATACATGTAGTTAGGTCTCCTGCCTTTTAAGGAGGCACTTGGCTGCTGCCTTTCTTCCTGCTGATGGCCTCTGACCTCCACACCTGCGTCAGGTGGGAGATCTGTCCCACAGACTAGTCAAGCAGCAGCCTGACAGTCATACTCACTTGAATTATACTTAGAGCCAGCATTCCAGACTCCTCCATCACCATTCTTGGGTATGTCCTGTCCCACTTGCAGGACAGAGAACCACCAGAGGTGGCTGCATGGTAGTATATAGTCATGAGGGAGTGAATGGCTCTGTGAGTCCTCACCATTGACTCTGGACCCCATGAAGTCTCACGACATCGGGACAAACACGGGCAAGAAAAGATCCTGCTGATTATCACCTACTGCCCTCCTTCAGTTGCTGAATCAGTGCTCCTCCATGTTGAACACCACTTGGAAGAAGCACTGAGAGTGGTAAGGACAAAGAATGTACTCTGGGTGAGGGATTTCAGTGTCCATCATCAAGACTGGCTTGGAAGCACCAAAGCTGATTGAGTTGGCTGTGTCCTGAAGGACATATCTACCAGACTTGGCCTGCGGCAGGTGGTGAGAGCACTCTTCTCTTCTTCTTCTTTGGCCTCCTTGTCTCGAGAGACAATGGGTAAGCGCCTGGAGGTGGTCAGTGGTTTGTGAAGCAGTGCCTGGAGTGGCTATAAAGGCCACTTTAGAGTGACAGGCTCTTCCACAGGTGCTGCAGATAAAATTGGTTGTCGGGGCTGTTACACAGTTGGCTCTCCCCTTGCGCTTCTGTCTTTTTTCCTGCCAACTGCTAAGTCTCTTTGACTCGCCACATTTGAGCCCTGCCTTTATGGCTGCCCGCCAGCTCTGGCGATCATTGACAACTGACTCCCACAACTTGTGATCAATGTCACAGGACTTCATGTCGCGTTTGCAGATATCTTTAAAGCGGAGACATGGACGGCCAGTGGGTCTGATACTAGTGACGAGCTCGCTGTACAATGTGTCCTTGGGGATCCTGCCATCTTTCAGGCGGCTCACATGGCCAAGCCATCTCAAGCGCCACTGGTTCAGTAGGCTGTATATGCTGGGGATGTTGGCTGCCTCGAGGACTTCTGTGTTGGAGATACGGTCCTGCCACCTGATGCCAAGGATTCTACGGAGGCAGCGAAGATGGAATGAATTGAGACGTCGCTCTTGGCTGACATACGTTGTCCAGGCCTCGCTGCTGTAGAGCAAGGTACTGAGGACACAGGCTTGATACACTTGGACATTTGTGTTCCGTGTGAGAGCACTAACAAGAGGGATAAACCTACTTGACCTCGTCTAACTGTTGCAGATGCATCTGTCCATGACAGTAGAGGTAGGAGTGACCACCACACAGTCCTTGGGGAGATGAAGTCCCATCTTCAATCTGAGCACATCCCCCATCGTGTGTGGCACTACCACCATGCTAAATGGGATAGACTCAGAACAGATCTAGCAGCTCAGAACCAGCATCCATGAGGCACTGTGAGACATCAATAGCAGCAGAATTATAGTCAGCCACAATCTGCAACCTTATGCTTGGCATATCATTTACTCTACAATTACTATCAAGTTACGGGGCCAACCCTGGTTCAATGAGGTAGGAAAGCATGCTAGGTGCAGCACTTGGCATACCTAAAAATGAGGTGCCAACCTGGTGAAGCTAAAACACAAGATTACATGCATGCAGCAGAAGCAACATGCTATATGCAAAACTAAACAATCTCACAACCAACGGATCAAATCAAAGATCTGCAGTCCTGCCACATCCAGTCATAAATGGTGGTGGATAATTAAACAACTTACCAGAGAAGGAGGCTCCAAAAACATCACCATCCTGAATGGTGGGGATACCCAGTACCTCGGTGTAAAAGACAATGTTGAAGCATTTGCAACCTTCAGCTAGAAGTGCCAAGTGGATGATTCATCTTGGCTTCCTTCTGAGGTCCCAACATCATAGATGCCAGTCTTCAGACAATTTGAATCACTCCTCATGATATCAAGAAATGGCTGAAGGCACTGGATACAGAAAAGGCTGTGTGCCCTGACAACATCCCTGCTGTAGTACAGAAGACTCGTGCTTCAAATCTAGCCGCACCCTTAGCCAAGCTGAACCAATACAGCCAGAACACTGGCATCTACCCAGCAATGTGGAAAATTGCCCAGGTATGTCCGGTCCACAAAAAGCAGGACAAATCCAATCCGACCAATTACCACCCCATCAGCCTATTTTCAATCATCAGCAAACTGATGGAAGGTGTCATCGACAGTCCTATAAAGCGGCACTTCCTCAGCTACAACCTGCTCATCGATGCTCCATTTATGTTTTGCCAGCATCACTCAGCTCCAGACCTTGATACAGCCTTCGTCCAAACATGGACAAAAGAGCTGAATTCCAGAGGTGAGGTGAAAATGAATGTCCTTGACTTCAAGGCAGCATTTGACCTGAGTGTGGTTTCAAGGAGCCCTAGTAAAATTGAAGTCAATGGGAATTGGGGGGAAACTCTCCACTGGTCAAAGTCATACCTAACACATGGGAAGATGGTTGTCGTTGTTGGAGGTCAATCATCTCAGTCCCAGGACATCGCTGCAGGGGTTCCTGAGGGCTTTAGGCCTAACTATCTTAAGCTTCTTCATCAATGATCTTCCATCCAATGTAAGGTCAGAAATGGGGATGTTCACTGCACAAGATTCAGTACCATTCACAACTCCTCAGATATTGAAGCAGTCTGTGCCTGCATACAGCAAGACCTGGACAACATTCAGGCATGGGCTGATAAATGGCAAGTCACATACATGCCACACAAGTGCCAGGCAATGACCATCTTAACTGGACAAGCATTATAAATTCTGTGGCTACAAGAGCAGGCCAGAGGCTGGGAATTCCACAGCAAGTAACTCATCCTCTGACTGCCCAAAGCCTGTCCACCATCTACAAGGCACAAGTCAGGAGTGTGATGGCATGCTCTCCACTTGTCTGGATGAGTGCAACTCCAACAACGCTCAAGAAACTCAACACCATCTAAGACAAAGCAGTCTGCTTGATTGGCACCCCATCCACCACCTTCAGTATTCACTCCCTCCACCGCTCGTGCACATTGGCAGCAGTATGTACCATCTACAAGACGCACTGCAGCAACTTGCCAAGGCTTCTTTGACAGCACCTTCCAAGCCTGCAACATTTGCCACCTGGATGAACAAGGGCATCTGGCATATGGGACACTACCACCTGCAAGTTCCCCTCCAGGTCACACAGCATCCTGACTTGGAACTATATTGCTACTCCTTAACTGTTGCTGGGTCAAAATCCTGGAACTCTCTCCCGAACAGCACTGTGGGTGTACCTACCCCACATGGACTGCAGCGGTTCACGAAGGCAGCTCATCAATATCTTCTCAAGGGAAATTAAGGATGAACAATAAATGTTGACCTTGCCAGTAACATTCACATCCCAAGAACAGATAGAAAATTGTTATACTGTTGGACATAGCATTAAGCAAAAAAGAATAGGAACTTGTCACAAAGGCAATCATGGGGGAATTTAATCTTCATATTCTGATCAGAATACAATTGAAATCCATATTTAGTCTGACAGCAACATACTCTAATCCTACACAAGATTCTGAAACTTAAAGAAAGCCAATTACATCAGTATGAGGGGAGAGGTGGCAAAATTGATTGGGTAAATAGTCTAAAAAATATTGTGGTAAATAAACAGTGGGAATCATTTAAAGAAATTAAGTTGATAAAAAGTGAAAACATAGCCTAATGAGAATAAATAAGTCAGGAACAGATTGTAAGAACTTTGACAAGTATATGAAAAGGAGCAGAGTAGCTAAAGTAAATGTTGGTCCCTTAGAGGCAAAGATAAGAGAAATTATCATGGGGAATGGGGAAGTGGCAGAAACGTTGAACAAATATTTTGTGTCTATCTTCACAGTAAAAGACACAAATCACAAATTAGATATAGAAGGTGACCAAGGAGCGAATAAGAGTAAGGAACTTAAGGTAATTAATAGCAGCAACGAAAAAATATTGGAGAAATTTTAGAGACTAAAAGCCAACGAATCCCAAGGACCTGATGGCCTAAAGAGGTAGTGGATGCACTGGTAATGATTTTCCAAAATTCCTTAGATTTTAGCATGATCTCAGTGGATTGGAAGTTAGCAAATGTAACATTATCATTCAAGAAAGGAGGGAGAGAGTAAACAGAGAGCTATAGGGCAGATAGCCTGACATCAGTCATTGAGAAGATGCTGGAATCTATTATTAAGGAAGCATTAACAATGCACTTAGAAAATCATGTTGAGACAGAGTCAATGTAGTTTTACTAACTAACTTGGAGTTTTTTGAGGAGATAACAGAGAGGGTTGATGAAGGCAATGTTGTTGATGTGGTGTACATGGACTTTCAAAAGACATTTGATACAGTGCCACAAAACAGACTTGTGAGCAAAGTTATAACTCATGGAATAAAAGGGATGGTAGCAACCTGTATACAAAATTGGCTGAGTGACACAAAAGAAAAATAGTAGCAGGTGGTTAGCACCGCAGCCTCACAGCTCCAGCGACCCGGTTTCAATTCTGGGTACTGCCTGTGTGGAATTTGCAAGTTCTCCCTGTGTCTGCGTGGGTTTCCTCTGGGTGCTCCGGCTTCCTCCCACATGCCAAAGACTTGCTGGTTGATAGGTAAATTGGCCGTTATAAAAAAATTGCCCCTAGTATAGGTAGGTGGTAGGGAAATATAGGGACAGGTGGGGATGTGGTAGGGATATGGGATTAGTGTAGGATTAGTATAAATGGGTGGTTGATGGTCGGGACAGACTCGGTGGGCCGAAGGGCCTGTTTCAGTGCTGTATCTCTAAACTAAAGAGTAGTGCTTGACGGATGTCTTTTGGGCTGGAGGAAAGTGGAGTCCTCCAAAGAACCATTGCTTTTCATGATGTATATTAATGACCTAGACCTTGGTGTACAGGGCACAATTTCAAAGTTTGCAGATGATACAAAACTCGGAAGCATTGTGAACTGTGAGGAGGATAGTGTAGAACTTCAAAAGGACATAGACAAGTTGATGGAATGGGGAGAGAGATGGCAGGTGAAGTTCAATGCAGAGAAATGTAAAGTGATTCATTTTGGTAGGAAGAACATGGAGAGACAATATAAAATAAATAGTACAATTCTAAAGTGGGTGCAGAAACAGAGGGACCTTGGTGTATATGTGCATAGAAACATAGAAAAATAGTAGCAGGAGTAGGCCATTTGGCCCTTCGAGCCTGCTTCATCATTCAATATGATCTTGGTTGATCATCCAAACTCAGTAACCTACTCCTGCTTTCTCCCCATATCCCTTGATCCCATTAGCCCTAAGACCTATATCTAATTCATTCTTGAATATATTTAATGAATTGGCCTCAACTGCTTTCTGTGGTAGAGAATTCCACAGGTTCACCACTCTCTGGGTGAAGAAATCCCTCCTCATGTCACTCCCAAATGGCTTACCCCTTATCCTTAGACTGTGACTTCTTGTCCTGGACTGCCCCGCCATCTGGAACATCCTTCCTGCATTTAGTCTGTCCAGTCCTGTTAGAATTTTGTAGGTTTCTAAGAGATCCCCTCTCATTCTTCTAAACTCCAGAGAATATAAGCCTAATCGACCCCAATCTCTCTTCATACATCAGTCTCACCATCCCATGAATCAGTCTGGTGAAACTTCGCTGCACTACCTCCATATCAAGAACATCCTTCCTCAGATAAGGAGACCAAAACTGCACACAATACTCCAGATGTGGTCTCACCAAGCCCTTGTATAATTGCAGAAAGACATCCTTGCTCCTGTACTCGAATCCTCTCACTATGAAGGCCAACATACCATTTGCCTTCTTAACTCCTGCTCACCTGCAAGCTTACTTTCAGTGACCGGTGCACAACGACACCCAGGTCTCGCAGCACCTCCCCCTTTCCCAATCTATTGCCATTCAGATAATCTGCCTTTCTGTTTTTGTCACCAAAGTGGATAACCTCACATTTATTCACATTAAACTGCCTCTGCCATGTATTTGCCCACTCACTCAACCTGTCCAAATCACACTGGAGCTTCTCTGCATCCTCCCCAGAGCTCACACTCCCACCCAGCTTTGTGTCGGCTGCAAACTTGGATATATTACATTTAATTCCCTCATCTATATCATTACTAAAGATTGTGAATAGCTGGGGTACTAGCACCGATCCCTGTGGTACTCCACTAGTCACTGCCTGCCACTTGGAAAAATACCCTTTTATTTCTACTTTTTGTTTCCTGTCTGCCAACCAGTTCTCTATCCATGTCAGTACCTTACCCCCAATCCCATGTGCTTTAATTTTGCACGCTAATTAATCTCTTATGTGGGACCTTATCAAAAGCCTTCTGAAAGTCCAAATAAACCACATCCACTGGTTTTCCCTTATCTATTCTACTAGTTACATCATCAAAAAGTTCCAGTAGATTTGTCAAGCAAGATTTCCCTTTCGTAAATCCATGTTGACTTTGTCCGATCCTGTCACTGTTTTCCAAGTGCTCTGCTATTACATCTTTTATAATGGAGTCCAGCATATGCCCCCTACTGATGTCCGGCTAACCGGTCTATAATTCCCTGTTTTCTTTCTACCTCCTTTTTTAAATAGTGGGGTTACATTAGCTACCCTCCAATTCATTGGAACTGTTCCAGACTCTATAGAATTTTGAAAAATGACCAGCAATGCATCTATTAATTCTCGGGCCAGTTCCTTAAGTACTCTGGGATGTAGATTATCAGGCCCTGGGGATCTATCGGCCTTCAATCCCATCAATTTCCGTAAAACCATTTCCCTACTAATATTGATTTCATATTGATGTTAGGGCGGCACAGTGGCGCAGTGGCGTGCACCGCAGCCTCACAGCTCCAGTGACCCGGGTTCAATTCTGGGTACTGCCTGTGTGGAATTTGTAAGTTCTCCCTGTGCTTGTGTGGGTTTCCTCCGGGTGCTCCGGTTTCCTCCCACATGCCAAAGACTTGCAGGTTGATAGGTAAATTGGCCATTAGCAATTGCCCCTAGTGTAGGTAGGTGGTAGGGAAATATAGGGACAGGTGGGGATGTGGTAGGAATATGGGATTAGTGTAGCATTAGTATAAATGGGTGGTTGATGGTCGGCACAGACTCGGTGGGCCGAAGGGCCTGTTTCAGTGCTGTATCTCTAAACTAAACTAAACTAAACATACAGTTCCTCCTTCTCACTAGACCCTATGTTCCCCAACATTTCTGGGAGGTAATTTGTGTCCTCCTTTGTGAAGACAGAACCAAAGTATGTATTTAATTGGTCTGCCATTTCTTTGTTCCCCATAATAAATTCCCCTGTTTTTGACTGTAAGGGACCCACATTTGTCTTCACTAATCTTTTTCTTTTCACATATCTATAGAAGCTTTTACAGTTAATTTTTATGTTCTCTGCAAGCTTACTCTCATATTCTATTTTTCCCTTCTTAATCAATCCCTTTGTCCTCCTTTGCTGAATTCTAAACTGCTCCCAATCCTCAGGTTTGCTGCTTGTTCTGGCCATTTTATATTTCTCCTATAATACTATCCCTAATTTCTTTTTATTTATTTATTTTTTATTTAGAGATACAGCACTGAAACAGGCCCTTCGGCCCACCGAGTCTGTGCCGACCAACAACCACCCATTTATACTAACCCTGCAGTAATCCCATATTCCCTACCACCTACCTACACTAGGGGCAATTTACAATGGCCAATTTACCTATCAACCTGCAAGTCTTTGGCTGTGGGAGGAAACCTGAGCACCCGGCGAAAACCCATGCAGTCACAGGGAGAACTTGCAAACACCGCACAGGCAGTACTCAGAATCGAACCCGGGTCCCTGGAGCTGTGAGGCTGCGGTGCTAACCACTGTGATGTTGTAAGTCATGATTGAGCCACCCTTCCTGTTTTATTTTTGTGCCTGACAGGAATGAACAATTGTTGTAATTCATCCATGCGCTCTTTAAATGTTAGCCATTGCCTATCCACTATCAACCCTTTAAGTAACGTTCCCCAATCTATCATAGCCAACTCGCGCCTCATACTTTCATAGTTTCCTTTATTTAGATTCAGGACCCTACTCGGAATAAACTCACTCACTCTCCATCTTACTGAAGAATTCTATCATGTTATGGTCGTTCTTCCCCAAGGGACCCCGCACAACAAGATTGTTAACTAATCCTTTCTCATTACACAATACCCAGTCTAGGAAGGTGTGTTCTCTAGTTGGTTCCTCAACGTATTGGTCCAAAAACCATCACGATCGCACTCCAGGAATTCCTCCTCTACAGTATTATTGCTAATTTGGTTTGCCCAATCCATATGTAGATTAAAATCATCCATAATTACAGTTACACCCTTATTGCATGCGATTCTAATTTCCTGTTTAATGCCATCCTCTACAACAACACTGCTGACTAGGGGTCTATATACATCCTCCACCAATGTTTTCTGCCCCTTGGTGTTTCTTAGCTCCACCCATACAGTTTCCACATCAGGATTCTCTGAGATAATATCCTTCCTCACTATTGTATTGATTTCCTCTTTTACTAACAACGCTACTCCACCTCCTTTCCCTTTTTACCTGTCCTTCCTAAATATTGAATATCCTTGGATGTTCAGTTCCCATCCTTGGTCACCCTATATCCATGTCTCCGTAATCGTAACCATTTATATCTATTTGCGTGGTTAATTCGCCTACCTGGATAAATCATTGAAGGTGGCAGGACAGTTTGAGAGAGCAGTTAATAAAGCATACAGTATCTTAGACTTTATTAATAGGGAATTGGAGTACAAGAGCAAGGAAGTTATGTTGAAGTTGTATACGACACTAGTTCGGCCACAGCTGGAGTATGGCGTCCAGTTCTGGGCACCGCACTTTAGGAAAGACATGAGGACATTGGAGAGAGTACAGAAAAAATTCACAAGAATGGTTCCAGGAATGAGGAATTTCAGTTCTGAAGATAGATTGGAGAAGTTAAGATTGATTTCCTTGGAGAAGAGAAGGCTGAGAAGTGATTTGACAGAGGTATTCAAAATCATGAGGGGTCTGGACAGAATAGATAGAGAGAAACTGTTCCCACTCATGAAAGGATCGAGAATGAGAGGGCACAGATACAATTTAAATTTGGTAAGAGAAGCAAAAGTGACATGAGGAAAAACTTTTTCCCGCAACGAGTGGTTAAGGTCTGGAATGCACTGCCTGAGAATGTGGTGGAGGCAGGTTCAATTGAAGCATTCAGAAGGGAATTAGACAGTTATATGTAAAGAAAGAATGTGCAGGGTTATGGGGAGAAGGCAAGGGAATGGAACTGAGGGAATTGCTCTTTCGGAGAGGTGGTGCGATCACGATGGGCCGGATGGCCTCCTTCTGCACTGTAACTATTCTGTGATTCTGTAAAATCATGTTTGATGAATTTAATTGAGTTTTTTGAGGATGTACCTACTGGGTAGATAAAAGGGAACCAGTAAATGCTGTACACTTCAATTTCCAAAAGGCATTCGATAAGGTGCCACACAAAAGGTTAATGTGGAAGATAAGGGCTCATGGAGTTGCGGGTAATGGATTAGTATGGGTGGAGGATTGGTTAATGGACAGGAAACAAACAGTAGGGATAAAGGGGACATTTTCAAGTTGGCAGGCTGTAACTAGGGGAGTGCCGCAAGGATCAATGCTGGGCCCTCAGCTATGAATAACTTAGGTAAAGAGACTGTTGATGTTGAGAAAGACTTAGATGTACTCGTACAAAGGAACAAAAAGTTCGATCATGCAGGCACGGCAAACAATTAGCAAGGCAAATGGCATGTTGGCCTTTATTGCAAGGGATTGGAGTACAAGAATAAAGAAGTCTTGCTACAATTATGTAGGGCTTTGGTGAGAACACACCTGGAGTACTGTGTGCAGTTTTGGTCTCCATATATAAGGAAGGGTATACTTATGTTGAAAGCAGTACAGTGAATGTTCACTAGATTGATGCCTGGGATAAGAGGGTTGTCCTAAATTGAGAGGTTGAGTAAATTGGGTCTATACTCTCTGGAGTTTAGAAGATTGAGAGGTGATCTCATTGTAACAAATGTGATTCTGAAGGGGCTTGACAGGGTAGACACTGAGAGGTTGTTTCTCCTAGCTGAGGAATCTAGAACATGGGGGCATAATCTCAGGATAAATGGTCGATCATTTAGGACAGAGATATGAAAAAATTTCTTTAATCAGAGGGTTGTGAACCTTTGGAATTGTCTACCCCAGAGGGTTGTGAATGGTCTATCATTGAGTATACCTAAGGCTAGATGGACAGACTTTTGGTATCTCAGGGAATCAAGAGATATGGGGAACAGTTCTGAAAGTGAAGTTGAGGCTGAAGATTGAATGGTGGAGCAGGCTCAAGGGGCCATATGGTCTACTCCTGCTCTTATTTCTTAAGACATTTCCTCAGACTAATCATGAGCGAGACCAGGTGAGATTCACTAGTATTTAGATTTTGTCCAATTGCAATCATACATCTTAGGGCTTATTATAAATTGGGAAGAACTTGTAAAGAAAGACAGACACCAAAATGGCCAGGTCACATGGTTCATTATATCATCATACACTGGTCATGCTCATAACATAGGAATACATTACACTGATTCCCCCTTTTTAAAAAAAGAAATAAAGCATTTGCAAGTACACTAACTATACAAATTCAAAAACAAACAAATCTTGGCGAATATATCCACTTAGCAAGAAGCAACAGACTCTTTTACTTTAACCGATACCTAAAAATCAAATTTAACAGCTGGTTTATGAAGTCTTCATGATCGTCTTACAGGTTTTCGTGTAGAGACAGGTTTTTGACTGTCTGGTTTCAGTTCAGGACTTACAGAACATCTTGTTTCCTTCTCTGAAACTGGTACTTCAGACACTGAAGTCTGAACTGGTTCACACTCTGGCAAAAAGCTCACTGTCAAGTAGGTCATGCTCGAGTTCAGAATCATCCTTCGCTAGGAAGATTGCACCTTCACAGGCCACTTTTGAGTCTACTTGTGGCAAATGCGACAGTGCGTCAGCTATAGCATTCTTCTTTGACTAACGATATGCAATTTTGTCGTCATGCACTCTGAGAGAAGTACAGCTCACTGCAGCATCCTTGATGTTGCCATTGTGGGTATTGCAGACAATGGTCCCAGAATAGCTACTCGCAATTTAAGTTCTGTAACTAGAGTAAAGTTTCTACCCAACAAAAACTGGTGAAACTTTGTGATGCGAAAGATGATTCCAAGCGTTTCCTTTTCTATCTGTCTGTAGTTGCATTCACTCTTGGTCAGGGGATGTGGCGCGAATGCTATGGGCTTCTCTTGATGACTATCCTTGACATGAGTGATCAATGCTCCAATTCCATAGTTGTTTTTCCTGGGATGTGGACGTCACTGGCAAGGCCAGCATTTGTTGCCCATTCGTAATTGCTCTTGAAAACTGAGTGGCTTGCAAGGCCATTTTAGAAGGCAGATAAGAGTAAACCACATTGCTATGGGTCTGGAGTTACATGTAGACAGACAGGGTAAGGATGGCAGATTTCCTTCCCTAAAGGACATTAGTGAACCAGATGGGTTTTTACAACAATCGCTGATAGTTTCATGGCATGGTTACTGAGACTAGCTTTCAATTCCAGATGTTTTTATTTTGGCGTTTTAAAATCCAGCCCCATTTGTCCATAACACCTTACCAATGCAGGTTTTCAACTGAACTTTGCTTTCAGTTAGAGGTACATCGCTGAATTTACTCTCATAAGTGTCCCTACTCATAATGGAACGATCTGCAGCCGTATCGATGCACATATTGATATACTGTTGATTTACCAACACCTTTGTACAAAAGTCTCTGTCATTTGTGTGATTGCTAGTGGCATAAATGTTATACAACCCAATCTCCTCTTCATTTAAGCACTCTGGATTCACTTCAAGATTGTGAACTCCACCCTTGTGATGTCACTGTTTTCTATTACCACTGGAATGTGTTCTCTTTCCTTCTTTGGCCTTTGTTCGGCAAGCAGTTGCGATATGGCTTTTCTTTGGGCAATTAAAGCATTTGGGACTTCTGTACTGACATGCCTTTACATTGCCATTACAGTGATACCAAATCACTAAACTTTTATCAACAGCACTGTACTGATCAAGCCTCTCTAGGCTTGTCAGAAACCTTCTGACAGTGGACCGAAACTGTACTTGTCACTTGCATAGGATCAAATTTTGAAGTATTCTTTGAAGTCAACTGCATGTCAGAAACAATCTTACAGGCGAGATCAAACATAAGATTTTGTTTGTTTAGTAACTTCGACTGGATTCTGCCAATCCATGCACGAATCTCATAATGCATGGTCTAAGAAAGTACCAAAGTTGCAATGTAATGTTAAATTATTCAGTGCCACAATATACTAGCCAACTATATTGCAACTTCTCTGATTTCAGGTTCCAAATTTGTTGCTTTCCGCTATCTCTAGAGGCTTAGAATTTAAATGTTCCTCTAACATGGTTGCCTTGTTGAGAGCAAGAAGGTTTGTTAGCATGCCATAGACGACCTGGCCTATCTCCTTTAGCAAAATTGCTTTCTTGCGCTCAAGAACTGCCTTATTGTGAGTCTGGACGTCTCACTTTCACCTTCGAGTTCTGATATATTATTAGCTCTGAAGAACATGTCCATTCTTTCAATGTATGAGATGAATGGATCTCGAGCTCTGTCATAATTTTTTTTTAGAGATACAGCACTGAAACAAGCCCTTTGGCCCACCGAGTCTGTGCCGACCATCAACCACCCATTTATACTAATCCTACACTAATCCCATATTCCTACCACATCCCCACCTGTCCCTATATTTCCCTACCACCTACCTATACTAGGGGCAATTTTTTTATAACGGCCAATTTACCTATCAACCTGCAAGTCTTTGGCATGTGGGAGGAAACCGGAGCACCTGGAGGAAACCCACGCAGACACAGGGAGAACTTGCAAACTCCACACAGGCAGTATCCAGAATTGAACCCGGGTCGCTGGAGCTGTGAGGCTGCGGTGCTAACCACTGCGCCACTATGCCTTCCAAGGTATCCCGTGTGTTCAGCCATTTTGCCCCATTTTCAAATGTAACAATGACCTGGTAAACACTTAACTGTGGCTGTCTGTAACAGTAATACAGAAGCTAAGTCTCCCTAATTAGAACAAATTCACCAAAGCCACTGTAGTCGGTAATTGAATCAAATGGACACTAGGATCTTGCCGAATCCATTCAATTGAGCACAGCCACATGGGGCTGAATGTTACACCACCCCAGCAAGTTGGATGGTGGCGTGAGGGTGGCCTACCCTCCCTACTCCTGCCTCCGGTCAACTTTACAGCACGGGCAGGGGGGAAGGGCCTGCTCGCCCAAGGCTAATCAAGGCCCTTAAGAGGCCACTTAAAGGTGCTTGCCTGCTTCCACGGGTATTTTACCCGTAGTAAGCGGGCATGCTGGAGACGTGAAAGGCCTTTCCGTGCGCCGGGGGTGAGCCATGGCAGTCGAGCACAGGGTGCCCGATTGAGGGCCATCCCCGCCTCCCAACCCACCCCCAAGGCCCAAGATGCCCCCCTTCCTCCCAAACAACCACTCCAGCCTCACCAGGGAAGGACCAATCTCCCTGGTGAGGCATGCCCAACTTACCTTCATTCATGGCTCTATGTGGTTGGCTGGGCTGCGGTCCCAGCAGTGGCCATCTCTCCCAGTGGCGCTGCTGGGACTAAGAGCTACCGGCCCATTGATCTGCCGACAGTGCACTGAGGCGGGACCTTCTCCCTCAAGTGGGTGGAAGTCCCACCTCGGGACAATTAAAGCCCAGGGACCCATAAAATGCAGAACGGATTCCCGGGCTAGGCGGAAGTGGGCTCGCCACTGACTTTTATGTCGGTGGAGAATTCCTGTCGGCCTAAGGTAAAATCCAGCCCATGGTTTCAGAAACAATGAGGTTTAACATGATCTAGTTGAAAATCTTCACCATCCTTGCAGGTAGCTCACTGGGAGCCAGATTATTTTGTTGATTATGGTCTCTACCATAGTTTGCTGCAAAAGCTTTTGCACTTCAATCACATTTCATCACCAAAATCTGTTATATGTTGGGCGGAATTTGAAAAGAAAGACAGACATTAAGATGGCTAATTCATGTCATTGGGTCAGTCATTTCAACTCTAAGTGGTGTTACTATTATGGAATACATTCCAAAAGAAGTATTATCATACGTCTTTATGTATTTCCCACATTTAGGAATTCTGCACAGACCTAGAAAGAATGTTAGTTAAATTTAATCTTTAACAGAAATATGCACAACATAAAATAACAATAGTTTGTTTTTTACACTTTTATTCTCTTTCACAATATATCCATATACTAAAGCATCTTTAAGGCTCGCTTCAATTGCCGGAATTTAACATTAAGACGGTAGCCCCGCCGACCTGCTGAAATGTTGGGAGTGAGCCCTCCTCCACCGGGCCCGGAAGCCACACTGCTACACTGCTATTTTGCATGGCCCAGGCCCTTAATTGGCCTCTCTGAGGCATGAAGTCCCACCTTCGGCCTATCAAAGGGCTGGCAAGTCTTCAGTCCTAGTTGTGTCACTGGCAGCAGTAGCCACTGCTAGGACTGCATCCAGCAAGAGAAGCCACAATGGACATCAGCCTCGGAACAGGTAAGTGAGGAATTGGGCCTCGCCGAGGACAATTGGCCAGGCCCCAGCGAGGGGGTGGTGGGTCGGAGAGCAGGGCAGGGGGTTAGTTTTAGCGAGGATGGCCTGTGCTGCTGGGAAGCCCTCTGTGGGACACAGGGTGCCCAATCAGGAGGGCCCCTCCCAGCCTGCAAGGAGGCCACCAGGTATTACTGCACGGCTTTCTCAGGTGCTGAAGTGCCCGTCTGCCACTGGTAAAGTACCAGTAGCAGTGGGTGGAGGCACTTAAGTAATTAAGCAATTATTTGGCCACTTAAGAGCATCAATTGGCCTGGGGCGGACAAGCCATTTGCCACCTCCCCAGCCACTGGCAAAATAACAGCAGTGGGCACTGGGCAGGGCACCCCTTACCTTCCACACGATTTTATCCCACCTCCCTGCCACACCTCTTAGCCTACTTCCATGGGCGGGAGGCATAAAATTCCAGCCAATGTCTTTAATTTCTAATTGGTTTGAGTACTTTCTAGAATTATACAGCACTAAATTGTTACAAAAGTGCCTCCATTTAAAAATTTTTTTTTTTTTGAGGACTTGTGTTAAAACTGAAAAGATTCCATGGATGTGCTTTTCTCCCAAGTTCATCGAAAGGACCCTTGAGATGTTGTTTGAAAGCCACCTGTGCTGGAAACCACCTGTCATTTGGGCTCAGCAAACAACAGAACCCTTGGTGACTTGGGGAAAAATGGTTACAGAGAAGCCACATGTCAAGGTTTATGGAGATCAGAAGGTCGACTCTCCATTTGGGGTTCAGTTTAGTTGGAGTGTGAACTGTTTGAAGATAGTTGGTGTTTTCCTGCCAAGGGAAAAGAAACCACCCAGCTCACCTCCCTCCCTACCTCTGAAGAAATCCTGCAAAATTCCAGCATGGGAGAGTTAAAATCTCTGGTGCTGCATAGCTCCCGAGAAGCTGAGAAAAATCCTGCAATTCAAGTATGTGCTGGTGGAAAAACCCTGATGCCACATTTCTCCTGGAAAGCCTACTAAAATAATTCTCGACATCTCCAGAATGGGCTGCTTCTGAAATTACCCCAGTGACCCGTCTCCGTATACCCAGGCGCCAGATCATAAAAAGGACAACTGACTACCTTCCGTATCTTTTTTTTCCATCAAGAATTAGAAAGTAATTGGCCAAAGTTGGCTTTTTTTGCCTTTTTAGTAACAGACCTCTGCAGAGAGAATTTTTGTATTTTTCCAATGTGTGTGTGAGTGTAATTGGAGAAACTTTCATATTTCAATCTGTGTGTTAATGCTTTGCTTCGTTACTGATGAAGTCTTGTTTTGTAATAAACTGATAATTTTTTTTGTTTATTCCATAAATCTGGTTCGTGTATTTTGGGATAAAAAAATCGAGTATGTGATTAGCTGTACTGGTAACCAGCTAAACATTTGAATATATGTTGTGACCTGTGGAGAAGTGGAACTTGAAAAAACAGTGCACCCCTCTCACCTCCGTTGTAACAAAATTTAGACATTGTTCAGTCACGGTCACTAATATTCCAATTCTCTGTTTATGTATACTCATTTAAAGAAACTGATCAATGTTTCATCAAAACTATTATAGTATCATTACATAGTAAACCACAATGAAACCACAACATTACTAGGTGATATCATGTACAGTGTTATCTATAAAACTTATCTCACTGAATTTATTTGCTTCCTTTAACATCAATATTGCTAACACAAAGAATAACTTTATAGTGATAAATTAATCATTTTTGTAACTGTTGACCTGGACACAAACTGATTTATCACACCAATGAAATGTCAGACTCTCAATTGAGCAAGATTTCTTTAACTTACAAGTTAGTTCTACTGAATTTTTCAGTTTGTGATGGAAACATGGGAAGTGCTCGCAATTTAATGTCTAATTTGGGGTAAACAGATTGGAATTTGATGAGGTGTGATCAAAACAACAATCATCTGCTCTTCCTGGAACTCAGATCACATACTTTATGAGGTATAATGGCCCAGATGTGTGTATAAAATGGGCATCTAAGTGTCCAACAGCAGGTGGTGGATGCTGAACATACATTCCATGATGGAAGTGCGCCACCCAGCATATTGGTGAAGACTAAATTATAGGTAGCCAGGCTCAGCATCTGAAACAGGCGTAGGCCCTATGCATTTGTAAAGAGAGGGCCTAATGCCTGTTTCAGGACCTGTACCTGAAATTGGGCTACCCTGAAGGCAGTAAGCATTGGATCTGCTGGGTTCAGGAAAACCAAGCTTACATGTGGCCTAACATATGGTACTGAAAGAGAACGCTGGAGAAGGCCACCGAGAAGGGAAGTTTTAAAAAAAACTTACCGAAATGTGGACCGGGAGGAGCAAGTACAGTCCTGAAGACCATTCCCAGCTCCCATTCAATCATGACCTGCCTCTGCTCCCATTGCTTCCCTCATTAGAAAATTGCCTCCCCCCTTTTCGATTGCTTTCTCCTCTCCCGATTGCTGCCACCCCCACACCTCCAGGACAAAATTGAGAGTCTAT
This sequence comes from Heterodontus francisci, assembly GCF_036365525.1. Lineage (NCBI taxonomy): Eukaryota > Metazoa > Chordata > Chondrichthyes > Heterodontiformes > Heterodontidae > Heterodontus > Heterodontus francisci. The sequence goes on from NC_090376.1 coordinate 76,002,736, forward strand.
GCTGTGACACAAGATATAAATCCACTTCAGTCCCATCAGGTAGCTCGCTGGTCTAATTTAAATGACCAATGCCCATTATTGAGGGTGCCCTGGGCCTACCTATTCCAGTGTATGGATTGTTCCCTGCACCTACTTCATACCTGCAGGCTGGTACTATCCAATTCCATCCCCAATGTCTCCAAATAACATAAAGAGTAAAGACTGACAATATATAATACAAAGCAATTTATAAGTGATTAAACTTTCACCCATTCGCGCAGTTCAAACCTTGTTTTAAATAGCTCTCAGTTACTAGAATTCTCAATTTTCCAGTCCATAAAGTGATAGTCTAACTCAAGTGACAATCAAAGGATTTTTCTTGAATAAGTTATCAGTTCCCTAGGGGGGAAAATAAATAAATAATGAGCCGTTTTGCAATGTTACACTTAAAAATGAAGTTAGTCACTTTGTATATTGATTATTACTGAAACTTGTTGCAGATTGATACCAATTTTTATGTCCAAAAGAAGCAAATGGATTCAGTGATTTGTATAGATAACACTGATGCTGCCCGACATGCTAAGTCAGCACCAGCATTTTCTCTTTATATTTTGGGTCTCCAGTATCCACAGTATTTTGCTTTTTTATCATTATATTGTTCATTTGATTGACAACAATGAGCAATTCATCATGAAGTGACACACAGCCTATTCTTTGAATGTGGAAATATGATAATATGAAAATTTGTCACAAATGTGGCACCGGAAGATTATAAATGAATACAAATCTGTAAAATAAAACAACAGGGAAGAATGATATAGAAGAGTGGACTGTTCTGCATGTACCTATGCCTTTACAAGCAGAATCAATTTAGTGGCAATGTGGAGAAATTATTTCACTGTGCATAAAGCTTGGTGCAGCCGCAGAAAACGCTCAATGGGGAAAGACCACTGTGTAAGGTCCCCCCACCAAGCTGAACGGAGTGGCTGGATCCATGGGAAACCCCTCGAACTGTATTGGAAAAATTTTCATTTGCTGCAAAATGTAAAAATGTTAATGGCATGACAAATGAAATGGAAGGGTTGTGAGGCAACTCATGATTGTATTGAAGGAAACTGATCACCTTTGCACTGTTTGTATTTTTTGACTTGGTGCTATTTGAAACTGGTAATGTAATTTTTACAGATTTTTATGAATAAAGTATATTTTGGGAAAAAAAAATTAACCAAAATCAATCAGATGCCCATGCTGATCCGTAATGACCAAGTTATTTTACAAAACCTGTTGGTCTCTCATGGCAATGTTTTCAAATTTATATTGACTGGGTTCTAACCTATCCCAGCTCTGCTACTGGGAAAAGAATACATTATAAGTAAAAATGCACACAACTTGCTCGCTCCCAGCTTACTGGCTTTGCCTCTGAATCATTATTCGCCTTCAGTAATCACAGCCCTTCCCATGCTCTCTCTCTGTTCTTATTTTAGTTTGTAACCCCGCTGCTCTGATTTACAGTTGTATTGTAGTTTAGTTTTCTATATTTTCCTAATTATTCTCATACAGTAACTACTTAATTTCCTCCACATTTAAAAAAAATAACAATCCAGCCAGAGCTGCAACTTTCTCCTGGTTGTTTTCAATTATTTTCACCTTCAACTTCTCACACTGCATGAAAACAAATAGTTGAATTTGATTATTTGAAATAATTGGCGGTTGGAGTCATTTTTGATCCATGTTTGGAGATGAGAAAAATAGCTGCATGGAGCCATAAAGTACTTAGGATGATTGTATCCAAGGTGGAGGAGACTCATGAGTCCTATGGGGAACCAATGGTTTGTGCAAGGGTAAATCAATGGAGAGATTGGAAGATGGTGGAAGTATATTTGTAACTTTCTTGAACTGCTGAATTTTATCAGCATTAATTAAAGAAAGAAATAGAAAGAACTTGTATAATTATTGCACCTTTTATAACTTCAGGATGATCCAAAGTGCTTTCCAGCCAATGACGTGTCGTTACTGTTGTAATGTAGGGAATACATTTTATTTTTAAAGGCATATCATGGTAGGAATCATGAACTATTAGAGTTATTGTATATCAGAGGAATTCTTTTTTGCTGCAAAGTATTTATTTTATTTAGAGATACAGCACTGAAACAGGCCCTTCGGACCATCGAGTCCGTGCTGACCAAAAACCAGCCATCTATACGAACCCTACAGTAATCCCATATTCCCTACCACCTACTTACACTAGGGGCAATTTACAATGGCCAATTTACCTATCACCTGCAAGTCTTTGGCGGTGGGAGGAAACCGGAGCACCCGGCAAAAACCCACGCGGTCACAGGGAGAACTTGCAAAGTAATTGAAAAGAAAATTGAAATTGGAGGGAACTTTTGTGTAATGTGATTTGTGAGTAGTTAAAGTATAGTAAAAATGGAAATCAAACTATTAGAAAGCAGAAAACAGGGATTAAAACACTGAAGCAATGAAAAGAATGAAATTGTCTGATCATTCGATTGCTTGATGCTCATGATGAAGAAAACTGAGATAATATACATGAGGTACAAGAAATGTCACTATAAACAATTACCGAGTAACAAGTCTTATTCTTTCTCTTCCCAAAGTCTGTTGTCAGGATGATTGGACAAGACAGTCACGTTCCTTCTGCAATCAAGAATATTGGGCTAGAAATTTGGCTCTGCAGTAGCATCTGAACCAGTGCAATGAAAGCCAGAAAAACTTCGAATGCTGTACACAGCTCTTCTGCCACTGCCGGCTTGGTCCCTGTGATGCCCCATGTTGGGAAAGGACCTAGTGCAGGCTGTTGTGTGTTGTTGTTGTTGTTGTATTTAGTAGTTTAACTGGGACATTCTGGAGAATGACTCAGACTCAAGGCGAGGCGGTGGTGTACTGGTATTGTCACAGGACTAATAATCCAGAGACCCAGGGTATTGCTCTGGGAACATGGGTTTGAATCCCAGCACAGCAAAAGGTGGAATTTGAATTCAATTAATAAATCTGGAATAAAAACCTAGTCTAATGATGGCCATGAAACCATTGTTGATCATTATTAAAAACCCATCTGGTTCACTAATGTCCTTTAGGGAAGGAAATCTGCTGTCCTTACCTGGCCTGGCCTACATGTGACTCCAGACATGTGGTTAACTTTTAAATGCCCTCTGAAATAGCCTAGTAAGCCACTCAGTTGTAACTAACCACCACAAAGTCAATAAAGAATAAAACAGGACCACCCGGCATTGACCTAGGCACCGAAAATGACAACAGCAAACCCAGCCCTGTCAACCCTGCACAGTCCTCCTTACCAACAGCTGGGGGCTTGTGCCAAAGTTGGGAGAGCTGTCCCACAGACTAGTGAAACAACAGCTTGACATTGTCATACTCACGGAATCGTACCTTACAGACAATGTCCCAGACACTGCCATCACAATCCCCGGTATGTCTGTGCCACCGGCAGAGGTGGCAGCACAGTGGTATCCAGTCGGGAGGGAGTTGCGCTGGGAGTCCTCAACATCGACTCCGGACCCCATGACGTCTCATGGCATCAGGTCAAACATGGGTAAGGAAACCTCCTGCTGATTACCACCCACGGCCCTTCCTCAGCTTAGGAATTAGTACTCCTCCATGTTGAACACCACTTGGAGGAAGCACTGAGGGTGGCAAGGGTGCAGAATGTACTCTGGATGGGGGAATTCAATATCCGTCACCAAGAGTGGCTCGGTAGCACCACTACTGGCCGAGTCCTAAAGGACATAGCTGCTAGACTGGGTCTGCAGCAGGGGGTGAGGGAAAAACATACTTGACTTTGTCCTCACCAATCTGCCTGCCGCAGATGCATCTGTCCATGACAGAATTGGTAGGAGTGACCACCGCACAGTCCTTGTGGAGACGAAGTCCTGCCTTCACATTGAGGATACCCTTCATCGTGTTGTGTGGCACTATCACCGTGCTAAATGGGATAGATTTCAAACAGATCTAGCAATGCAAAACTGGGTATCCATGAGGCGCTGTGGGCCATCATCAGCAGCAGAATTGTACTCAACCACAATCTGTAACCTCATGGCCCGGCATATCCCCCACTCTACCATTACCATCAAGCCGGGAGACCAGCCCTGGTTCAATGAAGACTGTTGGAGGGCATGCCAGGTGCAGCACCAGGCATAACTCAAAATGAGATGTCAGCCTGGTGAAGCGACAACCGAGTCCTACTTGCATGCCAAACTGCATAAACAGCATGCGATAGACAGAGCTAAGCGATCCCATAACCAACAGATCAGATCTAAGCTCTGCAGTCCTGCCACATCCAGTCGTGAATGGTGGTGGACAATTAAACAATTAACTGGAGGAGGTGGCTCCACAAATATCCCCATCCTAAATGATGGGGAAGCCCAGCACATCAGTGCAAAAGATAAGGCTGAAGCATTTTCAACAATCTTAAGCCAAATGTGCAGAGTTGACGAAATATCTCGGCCTCCTCCTGAAGTCCTCAGCATCACAGATGTCAGTCTTCAGCCAATTCGATTCACTCCACGTGATATCAAGAAACGACTGAAGGCACTGGATACTGCAAAAGCTATGGGCCCTGACAATATTCCGGCAATAGTACTAAGACCTGCAGAACCCAAACATATAACATGGTGATGAACTGTGGGATTGTACACCCTGACGAAAAGGTTTGAAGCAACTAGCATCCTTCATCCAGAAGAGAACATTTAAAACAACTAGCTAAAAAATGTGAAAAAAATATTTACGTTAGAAGGTTGAGAGAAGCTTCACAGAACGGAAGTGAGGCTGCCTGCAAATCAATCGATCGCTGAGTCAAAGTGCCGAAAATCAAGAAATCCCGGTTTTAAAAAAAAGCCTTTGAGGAGCGCAAAGTAATTTCCGAATTCATTGAAAAAAAATTTGGGGAAATCCAATCTCTCACTTGGGCTGAACTCATGGGCGAAGGTTGGGAAACTCCCGAGCAGCACGCGAACTGCTGAAAAGCATGAGAAACCCCTGAAAACAGCAGCGTCTCCACTAACGCAGCCAAGCCTAAAAATGGAAAAATAAATAATCTGCCCATTAAGTCAGCCAAGCTTGAAAAAAACAAATAAACTGCAGCTCAAAAAAGGGGAAAACCCTTCAACTGTCTATCAAACAACTGGGTCAACTCCATTAGACAACTATGTAAACAAATTAAGTGAAGAGCTTAAAGCAAAGGGAAGACCCCCAGAATAACTAGACATCTAAAAAAACAGCAGGGGACTCTTGAAAGCACCTTTTTTAATTAATTTGAGGGCTGTGGGTGTCGCTGGCCAGGCCAGCATTTATTGCCCATCCCTCATTGCCCTTGAGAAGGTGGTGGTGAGCTGCCTTCTTGAACTGCTGTAGTCATTGGGGTGTAGGTACACCCACAGCGCTGTTAGGAAGGGAGTTCCAAGATTTTGACCCAGCGACAGTGAAGGAACGTCGATATAGTTCCAAGTCAGGATGGTGTGTGACTTGGAGGGGAACTTGCAGGCGGTAGTGTTTCGATGCATCTGCTCGCCTTGTCCTTCCAGGTGGTAGAGGTCGCGGGTTTGGAAGGTGCTGCTGAATGATGCCTTGGTGACTTTCTGCAGTGCATCTTGTATATGGTGTACACTGCTGCCACTATGCGTCGGTGGTGGAGGGAGTGAATGTTGAAGGTGGTGGATGGGGTGCCAATCAAGCGGGCTGTTTTGACCTGGATGGTGTGGAGTTTCTTGAGTGTTGTTGGAGCTGCATCCATCCAGGCAAGTGGAGAGTATTCCATCACATTCCTGACTTGTGCCTTGTAGATGATGGACAGGCATTGGGGAGACAGGAAATGAGTTACTCGCCACAGAATTTCCTGTCTCTGACCTGCTCTTGTAACCACAGCATACGTGCCAAACTGCGTCAGCAGCATGTGATAGACAGAACTAAGCGATCCCATAACCAACGGATCAGATCTAAGCTCTGCAGTCCTGCCATATCCAGCCGTGAATTGTGGTGGACAATTAAACAACTAACTGGAGGAAGTGGCTCCACAAATATCCCCATCCTCAATGATGGGGGAGCCCAGAACATCAGTGCAAAAGATAAGGCTGAAGCATTTGCAACAATCTTCAGTCAGAAGTGCCGAATTGATGATCCATCTCGGCCTCCTCCTGAAGTCCCCAGCAGCACAGATGCCAGACTTCAGCCAATTCGATTCATTCCGCATGATATCAAGAAACGATTGAAGGCACTGGATACTGCAAAGGCTATGGGCCCTGGCAATATTCCAGCAATAGTACTGAAGACCTGTGCTCCAGAACTTGCCGCCCCCTAACCAAGCTGTTCCAGTCTAGCTACAACACTGGCATCTACCCTGCAATGTGGAAAATTGTCCACATATGTCCTGTACACAAATAGCAGGACAAGTCCAACCCAGCCAATTACTGCCCCATCAGCCCACTCTCAATCATCAGTAAAGTGATGGAAGGTGTCATCAACAGTGCCATCAAGCGGCACTTGCTTAGCAATAACCTGCTCAGTGACGCTCAGTGTGGGTTCTGCCAGGACTACTCAGCTCCTGACCTCATTACAGCCTTGGTTCAAACATGGACAAAAGAGCTGAACTCAAGAGGTGAGGTGAGGTGAGAGTGACTGCCCTTGACATCAAGGCAGCACTTGACCAAATATGGCATCAAGGAGCCCAAGAAAAACTGAGGTCAATTGGAATCAGGGGGAAAACCCTCCGCTGGTTGGAGTCACACCTAGTGCAAAGGAAGATGGTTGTGGTTGTTGGAGGTCAATCATCTGAGCTCCAGAACATCACTGCAGGAGTTCCTCAGGGTAGTGTCCTCGGCCCAACTATCTTCAGCTGCCTCATCAATGACCTTCCTTCAATCATAAGGTCAGAAGTGGGGATGTTCGCTGATGATTGCACAATGTTCAGCACCATTCATGACTCCTCAGATACTGAAGCAGTCCCTGTAGAAATGCAGCAAGCCTTAGACAATATCCAGGCTTGGGCTGATAAGTAGCAAGTAACATTCGCGCCACACAAGTGCCAGGCAATGACCATCTCCAACAAGACAGAATCTAACCATCTCCCCTTGACATTCAATGGCATTACCATTGCTGAATCCCCCACTATCAACATCCAAGGGGCTACCATTGACCAGAAACTGAACTGGAGTAGCCATATAAATATCGTGGCTACAAGAGCAGGTCAGAGGCTAGGAATCCTGAGGCAAGTAACTCACCTCCTGACTCCCCAAAGCCTGTCCACCATCTACAAGGCACAAGTCAGGAGTGTGATGGAATACTCTCCACTTGCCTGGATGGATGCAGCTCCAACAACACTCAAGAAGCTCGACACCATCCAGGACAAAGCAGCCCGCTTGATTGGCATCCCATCTACAAACATTCATTCCCTCCACCACCGACACACAGTGGCAGCAGTGTGTATCATCTACAAGATGCACTGCAACAATGCACCAAGGCTCCTTAGACGCACCTTCCAAACCCACGACCTCTACCAACTAGAAGGACAAGGGCAGCAAATTCATGGGAACACCGCCACCTGCAAGTTCCCCTCCAAGTCACACACCATCCTGTCTTGGAACTATATCGCCATTCCTGCACTGTTGCTGGGTCAAAATCCTGGAACTCCCTTCCTGACAGCACTGCAGGTGCACATGGACTGCAGCGGTTCAAGAAGGCAGCTCACCACTACCTTCTCAAGGGCAATTAGGGATGGGCAATAAATGCTGGCCTGGCCAGCGACGCCCACATCCCATGAATGAATTTTTTTAAAAACTCCAGTTCAGTTTCTGGTCAATGGTAAACCCCAGGATGTTGATCGTGGGGGGATTCAGCAATGGTGTAACCATTGAATGTCAAGGGGAGATGGTTAGATTCTCTCTTGTTTGAGATGGTCATTGCCTGGCATTTCTGTGGTGCGAATTTTACTTGCCACTTATCAGCCCAAGCCTGGATGCTGTCCAGGTCTTGCGGCATATGGGCATGGGCTGCTACACTCCATTAAAGCAAGCCAGTCTGAAAAAAGAGTCTCTGAAAGGGGAAAACTCTAAAAAGTCTATAAAATTAAATAACATAGATCAAGAATTTGGAACACTGGAGAGTTTCAAAAGTCACGAGGGACCCACTCAGGCTCAAAAATGAGTACTATGGAGGAAAAGGTTTGTCAGATACAGAATTACATCGAAATTGGACAGCAGATGCATTGTCTCGCATGTCAGTCGACCATCCTACTCAAGAGAATGTTACCTTTATTAATGAGAACGAGTCATATTCACGAGTCACTGCATCGCAATGGCCAGTTCAAATAGACTCCAACAAATTTGTCAGCCACAGAGGCAAGATGAAGAATGCATCTACATCCACCAAAATTGCGAGCAAGGTTGGCCACAACACAGTCCAAAGGAGAAGAGAATAAAAATCTTCTTTGAACACAGAAGACACTTTACCATAATGGATGATTTGCTGGTATATGACGAGAGACTGGTGATTTCAGAGTCACTCAGAATAGTCATCTTGGACAAAATACACCAGGGTCATATGGGCACAGGCTCAAGCGTCTGTGTGTTGGCTAAGAATCTCGACGGATATCGAAAAACTGATTTCGAATTATGACATATGTGCAGTTCACAGACAAGATCAAAGAGAACCTCTCATTTCGACCCAATTCCCAATGAGATCGTGGCAACGGTTGGCGATGGATTTATTCTTCTTTGAGCGGCCAGCCTATCTAATCAAAGTTGATTACTTCTCAAGATGGATTGAAGTTAAGAGAATGTACACAACAACAACTGAAGCAGTCATCAGAGTTTTGCAAGACATTTTCGCAACACATGGTATACCTGATCAGACAGTATCCAATAATGGATCAATTTGCAAACGATTACTTCATGCAATTTGCAGAAAAATGGGGATTTGTTCATTTAACGAGTTCTCCTATGTATCCACAATCAAATGGAGAAGCTGAGCGAGCAGTCAGAACCATTCAAACTATGTTGTAGAAAAATCAAGATTTCTAATTAGTACTACTGACATACAGAACTACTCCATTATTGTGTAGATTAGTGCCATCAGAATTCTTAATGGGAAGAAAACTTCGAACACAACTTCCGATTCTACCCAAGAAATTACTTCCAGGATTGCAAATCAAGGATTATCAGACAGCACAAGCCAAAGGAAAGTCATATCGAAACAAACAGACCCATAATTATAACAGAAGATACCATACAAGAAACCTACCGAAGTTGTTAGAAGGACAAAAGGTGTGGGTATGAGACCAAAATAGAGAATGGGTAATTCTCCAGAAAGACGAGAATCAACAGTGATCTTATATACTAGGAACTCAAGAAGGTGCACTATGGAGGAATAGAAGGAATCTTATTCCTTTACAGCAAAGAGGTCAATCGGTTATACCTTTAGACGACAGTTGATGAAACGAAAATTCAAAAAGCACCAAATGCTACAAACCTCAACGAAGGCCGTCCAAGTTAAGAAACAAGGGATCAGAGAAAGACTACCAGTCTTCCACATCTGACAATAACAAGATTAAGGAGAGTTGTGAAGCTTCCTGATAAGTTGAATCTATGAAGTCAGAGACTTGAGGGGAGATGGGGTAATACGTAAATAAAAAAGTGAATATATGTAAATATATATTGGGATAAAGACTTGGGGGAAGATGTAGTATAAGGGTATCTTGAGAGACTGAAAAGATTACTGCCCACCATGATGATGTAAGAGATCGTGTGGGAGAAACTTAAGAACAGATACAGCGTGGCTTTTGAAGGAGACACACAGGCTAGTATGGAGTGTATATAGTTGTTATGAAACAAATATTAATGTTTAAATTCTACAGTCTAAGAACCTCTCTGGTAGACTCAATATGGTTGCAAGCATATAGAACCCAAACATATAACATCCCCTAAATCTTTATTCAACATTTTATCAAACATATTTACATACTTGACTTATCTACTACCCTCTCTCCCCCCAAGTCTCTGACGTTACAGATTTAGTCAGTTAGGAGTTTTGATGACTCTCCCTGATCTGTTTGTAGTCTGACTGAGACAATTAGTCATTTTCCCTGTAAATCTAGATTGCCAACTTGGTTGCTCTTTACTATGGATTGTAACCTTCTGGTCAGATTGGCTTTGTTCCTCTTCATCTGGATCTTCCAAATGAATGACTGGCTGTTGCTTTTGAGGAATAGGGATGATAGTTCTCCTATTTCTTCATAAGTTTCCTTCAGTTGTCTGTATAACATACGATCACTAGTAGTTCTCATGTCTATGGATTACTGTGCCTTCTCTTTCCAGGTCACGGATCCACACTCTTTGACCATTATTTAATTCAGCTAAGTTTCTTGCTCAAAATCTTCTATTATAATTCCAGGTTTGTTGCCTTCTGTAAGAGTTCTCCCATCTCTTACTTTATTGTCGTCCTGGACATTCAATCCAGGAAGCAAGTTCTTCAGTAACGTAGGAAACTGTGTTCTTATCTTCCTGCCCATCAGTAGTTCCGCTTGTTGTTAATCCACAAATCAGTGGTGTAGATCTATAAATTAAAAGTGAAATTGGAAGATCTTCATTCTTTTTCAGTAATGACTTAAAGGTTCTTAAATCTCTTTCTGCCTTGCTGTTCAACTGTGGGTACCTTGGCGAACTTGTGAGCTGTTGAAATCCCATCTTTGTCACAAAGTGAGAAAAATATTCATTTGCGAATTGTGGTCCGTTGTCTGACAATATTTTGTCAGGGATACCATGCATCGCAAAGATGTCTTGAAGAGTTCTGATGACCATTTCTGTCGTCATAGAATGCAATGCAGGGTGGGGGTGTGGCGGGGGGAGCTGAGACAGAGAAAGATCCGCATCATCAGTTGCAGGCTGACCTGGAAGCCTATTTTATCTCAAAAGATCCCCCTTGGAGACAGATGGTGCAGTCTCATCTCTCACTGATATTGTATCAGAAGCAGACACATATTATTTCTAGACTCCGGGCAACAGAGAGTGAGGTGAACAATGTTCCAAATTTAACAGTCTTTGCCCTCTTGAATTCTCTGCAATCTTTCAGCTCACACCGTTCGCTATGACGTTCAGTGAGGGACAGTTTCAATGTGATGACATTAATCTGGAACTGTTTGAGTGGCTGGAGAGCGGGATGGGGGAGGAGAAGCGAGAAGCAGTATCAAACCAGAGTTCTGTCTTTGTCAATAAAAATCAAAACAGCTGAGCAGGAGACATCCAAGAAATGATACAAATGAAGCAATGGCAGAGGAAGTGGGGGACTGTTGGGGGTGGAATGGAGGCGGTGATGGCAACCTTTGAGGGGATGTTTGGGTTGAAGTTGTTTTTCTGTGATAAATTAAGCAACGCCATTGTTAATCCTGGCAGCTGCCTGAACCTCACAGACAGTGACATTTCAGTGGAAGAGGCTGCATTTGCACATGTTCTAGTACTGCACCATCTAGTGGTGGCAGTTCCTGGGTATCTGAATGCATGAATGAGGAAGTGGAGGGTTGGGATGAGGTCAAGAGTGTGGGGTGGAAAGCAAGAAGTCCATGGTTATACAATCAGCAACTTGCACATCATGCCATATAGCAGGATGAGGGCAAACTGAGAATTGAGAAAGGACATAAGGCAGGAGCATACCATCATCCTCAATGATCCACAGGCTCTGTCACAGCCAGCCCCATGATGTGGAGAAACATCTCCTCTGTAGGGCTCAGGAGATGCAGGCTTCTTTATTCTCCTCCACATCTGCTCTGCTCCCAGCAGTTATAGGCCACCTTATCCTGCAAGAGAGAGGGATGAATGTCAGTGATTGTATGCACTGTGTTTGGGTGATGTGCCTGCCACTGCTGAATAGCTGGAGATATGTGGAAACAGCAGGAGGTTAGTATGAGGCTGATATCATTGGAAGGTGTGTGAGAGTGAGGTGGAGTATCTGACTGTTAACTCTGAATTCTGACTGCTAGGGACTACTGATGGGTAAGTGATATGGGTGTGGCACATTGAGCAGTGTGAGAGGTTTGTGGTGCAGCAGGTAAGTGATGTCATCTGAAGATACATTCATTGATCTTGACCACCCATTTGAGGTCAGAGAACTTCTTCCAGCACTCCTGTTAGGGTCTCGATGCAAAACCCCAGGCTTTGACCTCCCTTGCCACCTGCTCCCATTCCATTTTGAGGGTGATCCCTGAGGACCTCCTCACCCACTACAGAAATATGACCTCTCTCCTCCTGTCATCTTCCACCACTAAGACTTCCAGCATCACATCTGTGAACATAGGAACCCTCTCGCTTGCCTGATGCTCCATTTGTGCAGCTCCTACTTGCAGCCAGTGTCAGTACAGGCAATCAGCAGCAGCTTCCTTCCAATGAATGCAGTTTCCCTCTAAGAGGAGCATGCTGCCTTGGAGAAGCAGTCTAGCTGCACCATGTTCTATCAGTGTATGCTATTTGGTCCCCTCCTGAGCGTTCAGCCAGCCAGCAGCACAGCCCCCACTCAGCCCAATCATTTGAGTGAGGAGGTAGCACAGGTTTTACCTGCCGCCTGCCGCCTGCCTCAGTGGTACCGGGCTTATTGAGCCTCGTGACCTCCATGGCCAAAAAGAGGCCTAATGGAAATTTTAGCCCTTTGTATTTTTGATGTTGGTGTATGAGAGCTGAGCGTGACCGATGGGGATAAATAGAGCTAGGTTGGGAGCTGACAAACCAGGATCGAGGAAAATAAAATCAAAGTGTGACATTACCGGAAAGCAGGTAAGTGATTGATTGATGTGTATTTCTTTTTTTTTATCTCTCTCTAAACTAGGGCATTGGTTTGATCTAGGAGCTGGGAAAATAAAATTTTCAGTCAGGTTAAGTATAATAGTAAGTGAATTAATAATAAGAGTATTAGCACAGACCAGGTCTAGAGGCATTAGTTAAAATTAATCATTAAACAAGGTACTAACTAGATTCTAAGAGAGGGAGTAGATATTCCTTTTAGATCATGGATGGACAGCTGAGACCTGTTGCTTACAATTCCTGCAGCATCTGGGAACGAGGCAACCTCACTGCCGGCTTGGATGGGGCAGGGGCTCCTATGTGGGCAATCTGTGGCCCACGGACAGCTGCCTTCAGCAAACAAAACACCTCCCTAAACCAGCATTCCTTGTACTCAAAGCCCACCCTCCCCCCCACAACCCCTCCATCACCAGGGCCAGTCCAGAAGGCCCCAGCGACCCTGTCTCGCTTACCTGGGGTCCAGATCTCCAATGCAAGGCCTGGGTCCAAAGCCTCTACAGTACTGGCAGTGGCCACTGCTTGCGATGGCACTGCCGATACTACTGAACTGCTGGCCCTATGATTGGCCGGCATCTCTTGGAGGCAGAATCCCCATCTTTAAAGGGATGGGGATCCCAGTACCAGGCTGTTAATTGGCCTGGCATCATAGAATTGTAGAATTGGTCTGGGGGTGGGGATGGGAGTTGGTGGGACTCCAGCTGGCCAAGGCAGGACTCCCCCCGTCTTTTTGGCCCAGCACGGTGAGCCTCACCATGGGCAGAAAATTCAGCCCAAAGTGTTATGAAAAGATAGGGAAGGGAAAAAGAGAGGTGGGGTGGCAGTACTGGTTAGGAAAGACATTGTGTATTGGAAAGAGAGGATGTCCTTGAGGACGCAAGGACAGAATCTATTTGGTTAGAGTTCAGAAACACGAAAGAGTATGATTACGCTACTAAGGGTATTCTATAGGTCTCCAAGTAGTGAAAGAGGGATAGAAGAGCAAATCTGCAGGGAAATCACAGAGGGTGTGTAAGAACTATAGAGTGGACATCTTGGGGGACTTTAATTACCCAAATATCGATTGGGATAATGTTAGAATAATGACTTAGGAGGGGCAGGAATTTCTGAAATGTGTTCAGGAGAACTTCCTTGACCTGTATGTTCAAAGTCCCATGAGGAAGGAGGCATTACTGGAACTGGTGCTGGGGAATAAGGTGGGCCAAGTGGATCAAGTGTCTAGGGGAACATTTGTGTAAGTGTGATCATCGTGTCATAAGGTTTAGATTAGTAATGAAGAAGAGCATGGAACAATCTAAAATAGAACTTCTAAATTGGAAGAGGGCTATCTTCAATGGGATGAGAGGGGATCTACCCAAGGTAAATGGAACAAAAGATTGACAGGAAGAACTGTAATGGATCAATGGGTTATCTTCAAGGAGGAGATGTTTCAGGTACAGGCTAGGTACATTCCAACAGGGGCAAAAGGTAGGGGACCCAAAGCCAGGGCTCCATGAATGACGACGGAGATAGGGAATATGATGAAACATAAAAAGAGGGTGTATGATGCATATCAGGTAAATTCTCCAAGTGAGAACCAGGCTAAATACAATAAGTTGAGATGGGAAGCAAAGAGGAAAATAAGACTGGAAAGGAGAGGATAAGAGAATAAAATGACAGTTAACATAAAAGGGAACCCAAAAATCTTCTACCAGCATGCCAATACTAAGCGAGTAGTACGAAATGGGGTGGGGCCTATTAGGGACAAAAAGGGTGACATATGCTTCGAGGCATACAGCAAAGCTGGAATATTTAATGAATATTTTATATCGGTGTTTACTAAGGAAGAGGATGCTTACACAGTATCAGTAGAAGCAGAGATGGTAGAGGTAATGAATGGGGTGAAAATTGATAGGCAGAATGTGCTGAAAAGGCTGGCTATGCTTAGACTGGATAAGTTGCCTAGTCAAGATGGCTTGCATCTCATGTTGCTAAGGGAAGTGGGGGTGGAGATAGTGGAAAGGCTTTCCATAATCTTCCAATCTTCTCTAGATATGGAGTGAGGTGCCAGAGTATTGGAGAGTGGCAAATGTGACACCCTTGTTTAAGAAAGGGTGTAAGGACATTCCTAGAAACTACAGGCCAGTCAGTTTAACATCAGTGGTGGGTAAGGTTTTATAAACAATAATCAGGGAAAGAATTAACAAGTACCTTTGGAGAGGTTTGAGTTAATTAAGGAGAGCCAGCACAGATTTATAAAAGGCAGATCATGTTTGACTGATCTAATTAAATTTTTTGATGAAGTAACAGTGAAATTTGAGGAGGAGAATACGGTGGATATTGTCTATATAGATTTTAAGAAAGTGTTTGACAATATACCACATAAAAGGCTGATTAACAAAATTGAGGCACATGGAGTAGGAGGATCAGTGTCAGCTTGCAATAAAAAAAAATTAGCTTAAGGACAGAAAACAGTGGGCCGTGATTGTCACATCAACTTGCTTTGTTGAATGATAATTTTCTTTAATCCACTGACTAGAGATCTGAATTTATACTTTTTGAAGAAATGTAAGAGAGAACTGATGAAGGATGACTTTGCTGGCAGCTTAGGATGGCCACCTAATTTGCAACACTATATCCTACATTGCAAGACCAGTGAGGTGGAGACGAAATGGCTGCTCATCCCAGCAAGAACTAAGACCCAGGAAGTTTAAGAGAACTGCCTGTTCTTTTTAGCAAGAAGAGAAACACTGGTACCATGTTTGAATCACTGAGTGACTGTCATGTGACAAGTCCCTCCCCAACTGGTTTTAAGCTTGTGTTTTCTCTACAGCAGCAAGGAGAGCCTTCTGGATTCTGACATGTACAGACCCAAGTGGGGTCCCTCTCTGTCCATTTCACTTACAAGCTACGAACTCTGTCTGTTGACTGACCACCTTTGCATACTCCAGCTACAGTCAGAAACCCTGTTGGAGGAAATCATTTGCATCGCTATCTCCAAGAGACCCACCAAACCAGTCATCTACGACTTCAAACTAAAAGCCTCAGGATCACTGAATTCAGCTAGAAGCCAGCCGAAACACCCGACACCACAGACTGTATGTCCCTTTTTTTCTATGGACTCTAACTCAACCAATCTAACTTTCTCCACTCTGTAACATATTGTGTGTGTGTAAACCTCTAGTGTGTTTGTATGTGAGTGAAAGTTGGAGCGTAGTTTATTATTTTTATTAACCGCTTTCTTTGTTAAACTCAAGAAAACCTGTCCGATTGGTTCTTGTTATGATCATAGCAATTAAGTAATCAAACACCAACTGAATTGGCCTGTACATCCACTTTAAGAAAGAATTAAAACTGTTGTGGTCAAACAAAGAGAGGGAAAAGAGGGAAGCCCTTCGACCCCTCTCACTTGACCATAACAGTGGTAAATAGTTGTTTTTCAGACAGGAGGATGGGATCAGTTCTGGGACCACTGCTTTTTTTGATATATATAAATGACTTGGTTATTAGAATACAGAGTAAAATTTCAAAATTTGCCAGTGATACCAAACTTGGAGGTGTGGCAAACAGTGAGGACGATAATAACCAACTGCAACAGGGCATAGATAGACTGGCAGAATGGGCAGACAAGTGGCAGATGGAATTTAATACAGAGAAGTGTGAATTGAATCAGTTTGGCAGAAGGGATAGGGAGAAGCAATATCGACTTAATGGCACAGTTCTAAAGAGTGTACAGGAACATAGGGACCTGGGTTCATGTGCATAGATCTTTGAAGGTGGCAGGACATATTGAGAGAGTAATTTGCAAAGCATATGGGATCTTGGGCTTCATAAATAGAGGTATTGAGTACAAAAGCAGGGAAGTTATGCTGAGTCTTTATAAAGTTCTGGTTACCCACAACCAAAGTATTGCATCGAGTTCTGGCTACCACACTTTAGGAAGGATGAGAGGGGTCCTTGAGAGGGTGCAGAGAAATTCATCACAATGGTTCCAGGGATGGGGGATTTTAGTCACAAGGTTAGGTTGGAAAGATTGGGGTTGTTCTCCTTGGAGCAAAGGAGAGTGAGGGGAGATTTGATAGAGGTGTACAAGATTATAACAGGTTTAGATAAGGTAGGCAAAGAAAAGCTGTTCCCATCGGCAGATAGTAAAAGGACTGGAGGACACAAATTTAAGGTTTTGGACAAGAGATGCAGGAGGAATGTGAGAAAAAACTTTTTTATACAGCGAGTGGAAATGACCTGGAACTTGCTGCCATTGAAGTTGGTGAAAGTGCAGGCAATCAATGATTTCAAAAGAAAATTGGATGGGCACTTGAGGGAAATAAACCCCTGCAGGTCTACGGGGATAGAGCAGGTGCATCAGACTGACTGGATTGCCTGCAGAGAGCTGGCATGGACTCAATGGGCCAAATGGCCTCCTTCTGAGCCATTATGACTCTATGGGTTGAATTTTAAGGGGCTGTTTGAGACAGGAACAGAGGCGGCAGGGGCTGAAAATAGGGATGGAAGACATCATCCAAGAAGTCCAACATCATGACGTCCCTTCCGGATTTTACTGGTCGATATGGAGGGTGGACTTCGCACGTTCATGAGGTGGAAGCCAATTAAGATACTTAACATCCCAATACACTGCAATTTTATTCAGTTTTTTAAATGTTCCTGATGGCGCATGGACACCACGGGGCTTCAGGTCCTTGCCTGGTGAAAGAAGATGACAAGACGATGGGAGTTCAGTGTTGGCTTCACTGGGAAGACATTGGGTGAGGCAGTGTCGCTTGACAGAAAGGGTGAGGAGGGAGGCATTGGGAAGCATTGTAAGTCATGAGAGCTAATGGGCCAGCACGTGAGGGAGCCATAACAGGGTGGCATTGGGGCAGTGCCTCACCATCGGAGATCATAAGTGAGGGGAAGGGGGGGGGAGGATCTGTTTGGCCTGAAGGCATTGTGCTCAGGGAAAAGCAATCCCTCATGGGCCTCCTTCACTCTGGCTTCAAGGCCCCTGTGGAGGAAGAGGAGCAGCAGAGAAGGAGGAAGGAGCATAAATTGGCAATGGCACCACTGCCATCTGGGGGAACACAGGAGAGCCAGCCTCAGGTATGGGAGGCTAGAGAAAGATGCAGAGGGGCATGCCAGCTGGCTCCAGCGCACAGAAGAAACTACTCTCCAGAGAGGGTCTACCGACCAAGGCTCAATTACCTGCAGATGCTTGAGCAGCAGTGTCTCTGAAGACTGCACCTCTCCAGGGAGGCCATCAATGATCGATGTGCCATGATGAAGGATGAACTGAGACCCATGGGACTTGGTGGGCACCCGATGCCAGTGGCGCTGAAGGTCACTGTGGCACTAAACCTCTATGCCACTGGATCATTCCAGGGATCCGCTGGAGCCATGTGTGGAATCTCCTAGTGTGCGGCACATCGCTGCATCAAGGAGGTCACCAATGCCCTGTTCAGGAGGGCTGGTGACTATGTGCACTTCCACATCGATCCAAACAGTCAGGCTGAGAGGGCTATAGGACTAGGGGCCATCGCTGGAATGCCCCAGGTACAGGGGGTCATCGGCTGCACACATGTAGCCATCAAGACCCCCATGGTGCAGCCTGCTCCCTTCATTAACCAGGAGGGCTTCCACTTCCTCAATATACAACTGGTCTGTGACCACCCAAATGGAT
The DNA here is from genome assembly GCF_036365525.1 of Heterodontus francisci. Classification (NCBI taxonomy): domain Eukaryota; kingdom Metazoa; phylum Chordata; class Chondrichthyes; order Heterodontiformes; family Heterodontidae; genus Heterodontus; species Heterodontus francisci. Next base: position 76,021,180 of record NC_090376.1, read on the forward strand.
CTTACAGGTGTCTGCACGATTCCTGGGAAGCAACCACGGTATCTACATATTAAGGCAGTCCAAGGTGCCAGAACTTTTCAATGCTCCCACATGACTTCAGGGATCGATCCTTGGAGACAAGGGCTACCCACTGAGAAAATGGCTACTGACGCCTGTGAGGAACCCATGCACGGATGCAGAGGAGAGGTACAACACCTGCCCCGGGCCAACCCGATGGCGGCCATAGAGCAGGCCATTGCTCTCCTGTAGATGAGATTTAGATGCCTAAATTGATCCAGTAGAGCCCTTCAGTATGCCCTGGCAAGTGTCTTGCATTATAGTGGTTATCTGATACATGCAGGGAAGGCACGAGATGCCTTTATACATTCAACTTTTCCTTTGAGCCTTACCACCTTGTGGAGCTGCAACAATAAAGCCTTACTATTAAGCAGCCCTGCTGTCGCCTCCTTCCTTCTGTACTGCAGCACCCAGGTGCACCTCGCACAAGGCTGAAGGATGGAGTTTCCTCCCTTGCTTCCAACCCCTTAGGAGGAAGGGTTCAAATGAATTCCCAAAGGGCATCAACAACAGAAAGGAGACCTGGTGAGTTAACATCGTTATTTTATTCCGTGACACAGCCAACACATGATTACCCATTTCTACTGCATCTTCACCTGTGATCCTCTGTGCATCTAGGTACATCTTTTCCAGGTGCTCCTATGTGGTTCTCTCCCTGCATTGTCAGCTGAGGTGGAGACAGGATGCTGACATTGCAACCCCCGGGCTTGGATGACCTTAATGCTGTCCTTGGGCTTCCTGAGACCTGGAGGGCCCAGGCACCCTTAGAGCCTCCTACAAAAATGCAGAGACAATCTCGGTCAGCAGGGATAATGAAGGCATTGGCATCACTGGCAGAGGGGCTTTGGAGCTATTGTCCACACCCTAAGAAGAGAACATACAGATGTGGAAGGCAGCTGCTCCTCCTCCCTTATAAGGCACACTTGTACCTCCCTGCTGACCTCAGAGGGACGTGGACCTGGTGGAGACTCCTGGTGCCTTGTCCCCCTCTTGCCTTGCCACTGCTGCATGGAGCACATGGACAAAGCGATGGTGTGCAGGTCTGCTCGCATCTCCAGCAGCCACTGCTTGGTCTGCTGGATGTGGTTCTCCATGAGACTCACCAATCTCTCAATGGAGGAAGCCAGACATGCAACCAGCAGAGACAGTGCAGCACCCAAGTCTTGGATGTATTCCTCCATCATCCATGCTTGTGTACACAGAGTCTCTGGCATCTCAGCCACATGTTGCCTGACCGCTTGCTGCAGCTGCAGCATTTCCCATATTGCTGCTGACACCAGAGGCACCTCATCAGCCTGGAGCTCAGCATGGGCCTGACCTTCCACAATCCTCCTACTGCCAGTGGCCTGTCACAGCCTCCATCAACTGCCCTTGTGTGTCTGTGCTGTGCTCTCCAGAGTGTGTGTCCAAACCTAAACGCATGTGACTACCCAATGATGTGAGAGTATCTGCGCTGGTGGATGGTGTGGGGGAATGATGTGAAAGAGCACCCTCTGAGGCTTCCTCCTCCTCCTTAGAAGTGGCCGACTGTCCCCCAGCCTCTTCAGCTCCTTTCTCTTGTCATTCATCTTGATCTGCATGAGAAATCATAGACATTGAAGGATTAGGGTCTGCCCAACGTGACTTTATTACAAACCTAACTGTGCTTCTCCATTGATGCAGTGGTGATCACATGCGCAGCATAGATCTTTGGTACCAGGTACACCCTTGGGCCCTAGACGATGCTCACTCACTCTCTTGGGTAGGCGCCCCTGCCTCGCCATCAGCTATGGCACAGCCACCTTATTGATCTGCCCTCTCCATGTCCTCCTCCTCCATCAGGGTGAGGACATGGTGATAAGGCTGGTCTTGGCACACTCCTTCCTATTGTGGGTTGTCTTCTCCTGCAGATATAATGATGAACAAAGTTTTTCTCCCAGCGGGGAAAAGTCTCAGACTTCTGATGATGATAGTCCAGTGAGCCATGTGCGTGTGGCCATCTTGAGGGATTATGCAGGGGAATGCATTGACAGACAGGCTTCTCACTGAGAAGCAGCCATGCTTCAGGCGGCATTTCAGAATCCCTAACTCTATTGCCACGGCTGGGTGGTCACTCCTTCTCTACCAAATGCAGTCTCTCGCTCTGACACAAGCTAGGCCCAAAGGGATGGAGGTATATGAAGCACTCACCTTGGCAGAGCAGATAAGGTGATTGACCCTTTTCTGGCACTGGATCCAAGTCATAGGGGTGACCCCACAGCTGCTGACCTTCTCCGCTATTTCCATCCAGGCTTGCTCCTCCACCAATCCCTGGAAAGAGGACCTCCTGCCTTTCCCTTGCAACCTGGAGGAGAGTATGGAGGGAGGCATCGCTGAGACTTGTGGCCACCCAGGGTGTTCCTTCTGCTATTCTGTCTGAAGGATTCCGATCAGATCCTTGGAAGCAGTGAATGCAGGGGCTGTGTCACACCAGGCAGCAGTCAGGCAGTGGCTGTGTTACACCAGGCAGTACTGAGTGCAGGACTGTCAGCCCTTTAAATATGGTGCTTGAGCTTCCACGGCATCTCCTGATGCTGCCTTCACCTCCTCTGCTGCTGACTCCTTCTTCTCACTGGACAGCCCCCATGCCTCCTAACTCTTAATTGGCCGACTGCTGCTTAATCGTGTTTGGCTGTCCACTCATTGCCACAATGGACGCCGCACCCACTTCCGGTCCCAACGTCGGGACCTGCGGCCTACAAATAAAATTTAGCTCTATGACTCTATGACCTTCTTCCTAAACTGCTGCAGTTCTTGCAGTGATGGTGTTTTCATGATGATGTTAGATCGGAAATTCCAGAACATTGCCCCTGCATCTCCAAATGAAATATCAGAGTCAGGATTATGTGCGACTTGGATGTGACGGTGTTCCCACAACATTGCTGCTTTTCTTCTTCTTGGGGATAGGGAGCTGCTGTTAACGTAACCCCTGGTCAGTGCTGAAGTCCCTTCTTTAGACATTTATACTGCAGCCACAGTGCATTCGTGTTGAAGGGGTGAATATTAAATCCAACATCAGGGGCACAAACTGCTCTGTCCTGGAAAGTGTTGAGGTTCTAGACCATTTTTGCAGTTGTAGCCATCCAGACCAGTGGTGAATGTTCTATCACAGTTCTGACTTGGAATAATTACAGGGATCAGAAGGTGAGACACTCATCATAGTGTACTCAGCCTCTCCCTTGTTCTTGTTCCAGCCACAGTGTTGAACCAGCTGATCCATGGTGATTAATGGTGATCCCCAAGATATTAATAGTAGACTCAATGATAGTCATGTCATTTAAGGTTCAAGAATGGCGGTTAGACTTTTTCTTGTTGCAGATAGTTATTGTCTGGCATTTATTTGGCACAAATTTTACTAGCCACTTATCAGCTCAAGATTGAATGGTGTCCTGGTCCTTTTACACACGAACATACGAATTAGGAACAGGAGTAGGCCACTCGGCCCCTTGAGTCTGCTTCGCCATTCAATAAGATCATGGCTGATCTGTTTGTAACCTTGACTCCACATTCCCGCCTACCCTCGATAACCTTTCAGCCCCTTGTTTATCAAGAATCTATCTACCTCTGTCTTAAAAAATATTCAAATACTCTGCTTCTACTGCCTTTTGAGGAAGAAAGTTCCAAAGACTTACAACCCTCTGAGAGAAAAAAAAATTCTCCTCATCTCTGCCTTAAATGGGTGACCCCTTATTTTTAAATAGTGATCCCTAGTTCTAGATTCCCCACAAGGGGAAAAATCCTTTCCACATCCACCCTGTCAAGTCCCCTCAGGATCTTATATGCTTCAATCAAGTCGCCTCTTGCTCTCCTAAACTCCAGCGGATACAAGGCTAGCCTGTCCAACCATTCCTCATAAGATAACCTGCCCATTCCAGGTATTAGTCTAGTAAATCTTCACTGAACTGCTTCCAACACATTTATATCCTTCCTTAAATAGGTTAGCCTGGGTTGCTTCATTATTGGAGGAGTTGTGAATGGAACTGAACTCTGGAATCATCAGCAAATGGACCTACCCAAGACATTTTGATGGAGAAAGTATAATTGATGAAGATGATAGACTGAGGATGCATCCTTAAGAAACTCCTGCATTGATACCCCAGCCAAGATCATCTTCCTTTGTTCCAGATATGACTCCAGCCACTGAAGGGTTTTATCTCTGACCCTTATTGACCTCAATTTGCTCCTTTCGGGGCAGCTGCTTTCACCTCTCCTATGGAATTCAGTTCCTGCTTCAATGCCTGGGTCAAGGTTGTGAAGAGGTCTGGAGTTGAGGATCCTGGCAGAATTCAAAGTGAGCTTTGATGAACAAATTAATGACGAGTACCTGTTAATTGTAAATTAATTGTATTTAATTGCATACATGTGGTGGGTATTGATTGGGCATTCAATTGTGCCCCTATGAATTGACACAGATTAAATCTGGTTGTTGAGGTGTATGATTGTAATGTATACCTCTGTAAATAAATATAAAAGTGTGTTAAGACTGACTTGAGTTCTATTCTTCAATGGCTTTCTGGAATAGAACATGGTCGCAGAGGATGGTTGCCTAAAGATGTGATTTGGGAAAAAAAGACAGAAAACTACAAACCTAGTAGCCACTGTGAAAAATGTAAGAAAGCAAATGTGAATTATTGGGGTATGATTATCTTCTGATGTTTGAGGAGTCTAAACCATAAGACCAGCAGCCTCACAGCTCCAGGGACCCGGGTTCAATTCTGGGTACTGCCTGTGCGGAGTTTGCAAGTTCTCCCTGTGACCGCTTGGGTTTTCGTCAGGTGCTCCGGTTTCCTCCCACCGCCAAAGACTTGCAGGTGATAGGTAAATTGGCCATTGTAAATTGCCCCTAGTGTAGGTAGGTGGTAGGGAATATGGGATTACTGTAGGGTTAGTATAAATGGGTGGTTGTTGGTCGGCACAGACTCGGTGGGCCAAAGGGCCTGTTTCAGTGCTGTATCTCTAAATAAATAATGAAGTGGCTATGTGGACACAGCTTATGCCCCAACCATAGAAGAAACAAGGTATGGCTTTAATATCATCGCTTCCTATCAGAAGTCAAATCAGAAGTAAAGTATTTGTAAGTTGGATACCTATCAATTGGATCATGATGAAGGTTTAGACCTTCTATTAGAGTTCTTAAATGAAACACAAGGAAGATGATCGGTTAAATGCCTATGAGGCATAATCAGGCTTTGATAGACTTTGGCAAAAAGATGGTCATTCCATGAAGGAATATATCATGGACTTTAACAGATTATATAAAAGATTGACACAACCCAGTTTGGGGATCCCTGAATGAGTACTGGCATTTAAATTGCTGGATTGTGGTAAGGTGTCTCATATGGACAGGTTCCTAGTTCAAAGTGGTGTTCAGTTCTTGGAGAGGGAGACCCTGTTCGAGCAAATGTCTGCTGCCTTGAAAAAAATGTTTGCATGTTGAGGTACCTGCACACCCCATCCCATGTATACTGCCCCATACCTGACCCACCCCTACATGTTGTGCCCCATGTACCCTGCTCCTTGTGTGCCCACTCCTGCATACCCCTGTCCCTTGCATGCCCATTCTTGGGTAAGTTTGAATTTCTGGTCCATTGAATTTGAATTCACAACATGTCATTCTGCTTTTATGCTGCGCATTATGTAACTAGGGTGTGTACGGGAAACGTTACACATATATTCATGTAAAAAAAAAATCACATTTAATTTTAATAATTTTTGTCAGACTACTCAGGGCCAAATTTTATTAAATTTTGCATCTGAATTTATCTTGTGACTTCTTTTGTGTATCAGTGCATGGGGCAGTCATACTGCATCAGCGGAGCCTGCACCAATGTTAATTATTTTCTGTACTGTTATTTATGATACCAGGAAGAAGCATAAATAACAATGTTCAGTGCAGAGGGCTGTTTATTCAGCTGGGTTGCCGATTGAAAAATGGTGATCGAATGCAGCTGGTGGCAGCTTAGCTGTGCTGTAGAAAGACAAATATCCCTTTGGATCAATAGAAAATGAGAATACATTTTATTGATTGTTCTGATTTAGATTTACTAACAGATGCTGTGTGATATGTGTGAGAAATTAAAAAGAGATTGGAAGTGTCATGCACTTGACATCAACGGTTTATAAAATGTGGCATATTTATACCATTTCAAATATGGCATCAACATTTTAACTGACGTCTTGCAGGTACATTTACCATGTGAACCTTAGGGAAAATGTTGATTGACCTTAGAAGCTACGAGTAGTCAAAACATTTTGTTTTTCCACGGTTGTTACTGGCTCAATGCTGAAACAGCAGAATATAATTGGTTCACTCTCAATGCCTTCCAACTTTCCATTTTGACACCATAGCCATCTTGCATCATGCACCAGAATCTGGTTAAGGTTAGTGTTTAGGGTTAGAAGGTAAGTTAGTTCTTAGAGTTAGAGGTTAAGGATAAGAGTTGTGGTTGTTGTTTCAGAGATGGAGGGCAAAATTTTAACTCATTCAGAACCAATTCACTTGCATAGAGTTAAAATTGAGCTCTATATAGAATGATAGAATTATAGAATGATGCAGCACAGAAGGAGGCCTTTTGGCCCTTCGTGCCTGTGTTGACTCTTTGGCAGAGCTATCCAATTAGTCTCACTCCCTAGCTCTTTTACCAGGTCCCTGATTTTTTTTTTCCCTTCAAATATTTATCCAATTCTCTTTTTACAAGTTACTATTGAATCTGCTTCCACCACACTTTCAGGCAGTGCATTCCAGATCACAACAATACTTGGAAAATTTTATTTCCTCATGTTGCCTCTAATTCTTTTGCCAGTCACCCTAAATGGTTGTTCTTTGGTTACCGACAATTCTGCCACTGGAAACAGTTTTTGCTTATTTACTCTATCAAAACAGTTCTTTATTTTGAACACCTCTATCGAATCTCCTCTATGGAGAACATCCTCAGCTTCTCCAGTCTCATCACACAACTGAAGTCCCTCATTCCTGGTATCATTCCAATAAATCTCCTCTCCACCCTCACTAAGGCCTTGACATCCTTCCTAAAGTGTGGTGCGCAGAATTGAACACAATACTCCAGCTGAGGCCGAACCAGTGTTTTATGAAGGTTTAGCATAACCTCCTTGTTTTTGTACTCTATGGGCTGAATTTTACTGGCCCCTCGACGCCATGGGTCACGGCACAGGAGCCGGTAAAATGCTGTGGGGAGAGGCCCGCTTCAACCCCCGACATCAAGATGGGCCTGCCGCATTTTACCAGTGGCGGCGGGGGCCTTGATTTGGCCCCCCCCCACTGCATGGTGGCGGCACCACAATTAGCATACGGTATGTAGCCCACCACCTCTCCACCGACACTGCTGGATTTTTCATTGAACGGGTGGACGTCACGTGTCGTTCCGTTCATGATCTGAAAAGCCGGCAGGTCCTCACTCTGCATTCTGGAAGGGAGGGGGTCTGGGATTACTGGAGGGAAAACTGTGCTGGCATGAAGGGAGGTACTGTGTACCATCCCTCCGTTAACAGTGTTAGATCTGTGTTTGTGAGGGGGCAATGGCACATTAGGCACCCTGTGTGTGGAGAGGGTGCCAGAAAGGGCAGGAACATTAAGGTTTTATGGATCAAAAACAAGAAATGCTGGAATCACTCAGCAGGTCTGGCAGCATCTGTGGAAAGAGAAGCAGAGTTAACGTTTCGGGTCAGTGACCCTTCTTCGGGTTCCGAAGAAGGGTCACTGACCCGAAACGTTAACTCTGCTTCTCTTTCCACAGATGCTGCCAGACCTGCTGAGTGATTCCAGCATTTCTTGTTTTTGTTTCAGATTTCCAGCATCTGCAGTATTTTGCTTTTATTTTAAGGTTTTATGGATGGTGGGGGCAATTAATTCAGCTGACAGGATCTTGATGTGGTTATGCTGTGCCACTCTGAGTGTTGGCCAAGATGGGCAATGCCATGGCACGCCACATAGTTGATCAGGAAAGCAGTGGTTGCTGCTGGAGGAGCATCTACTAAGGGCCAAGGAGTATTACTGATCTCAGGCCACAGGTAGGTCAGGAAGGGAAGGGTTTCGGCAAGGGGTGGGGGTGGGGTGGTCAAAGGGGAGGAGGGTTGGAAGCAAGGGCAGGGGGGTGGCTGTCAGCGGGCTCCCCCTTCCTAATGCTGGATCCCACGTTCAGGCTGTAAGTACTTTTTTTAATGAGGGAATCCACTCCCCCCCAACCCCAGCCCCCCCGGAGCTGGAAAGCAAACTGCTTGGTTTTCCATGCTGTGCTTCGTGTGTGGCAACAGGGCTGCTCGCTGCATGGCCAATTGTAGCTCCGGTGGGAAGAGACCCTTAATTGGGAGTTAATTGCCAAATTAAGGGCCTCAATTGGTGGCGGGGTGGGAAGACCATTCACAGGACTTCCCGCTCTGGACGAAATTTTGGAAGAAGCAGGATGGTGGCAGGAAACCTCTGACCCACCACCACCCTGCCTGATTTTAAGCTCTCCACGCTGCCAAACCCGGGGAGAGCATAAAACGCGTCCCATAGCATTTCAGATTTCGCTATTCCTGCACCACCTTTAATATTGTACCATTTAGGGATTTTTAGCAATGGACATTGTGTGAGGTCTGAGCTGAGATCTGCATAGTTATCTGCAGAAACCTCTATTAAATAACAGCTGCTTTTTATGGTAACATATAGAAAAGTAAAGTCACTTGATGCATCCTAGGTTACTATAGGAAGTAAGCATGAAAATTGTGGAGGCTCAGGCCACAATCTTTCAATCCTCCTTAGATATGGGAGTGGTGCAGGAGAACTGAGAGCCCTTTTCAAAAAAAGGAAGAGGAATGATCCCGGTAACTGCAGGCCAGTCAGCCCAGCAATAATGATCAGGAAAGTTTTAGCGGCATTAATCCAGGACAAAATGAACTGAACACTTGGAAAAATATAGTTTAATAAATGAAATACAGTATGGATTTGTTAAAGGCAAATCACGTTTGGTTAATTTGATTGAGTTCTTTAATGAAGCAATATGAAGAGTTGATGTCGGTAGTGCGGCAGTTACTGAGTATGCGGACTTTCAAAAGGTGTTTGATAAAATACCACATAATAGACTTGTTAGCATGATTGAAGTCCATGGGATTAAAAGGGAAATGGCTGCATGGATATGAATTGATGAGTCTTTCCCACATTTTATTTGAAATGTTTATCCGGAAACAAATAGCACATTAAACACTGAATGTGACACGTGATGAGAATTGCTACATCTCGGTGACCTGCTTTTGTTACTCTACAGATAGATTTAGAGGAGACAGTTGTGGTTAGTTTCTACTGCTCATGGAAATGTCAGAGTTATGTATCCATGTCTTCAGAATCTTCAAGATCCTGTAAACAAATGAGACTCCATTTTCCACAGAAAAACGAACTGAATTCTGGAAAGTAATCCTAAACCACTGAAAATTCAATTCTATATGCCAGTGTAATAAAAGGATTTCAACTTATTCAGTTGCCTTGAAGCAATGACCTTCAGCATAGGACTTTATCAGGGCTGTACATTGTTCTGACTTGTCAGAGTTGGCAAATTTCTTGAGGTTGTGTCAGAATGATTGTATAATTGAAATAGTAATCTGTCCACTTAACTTAGTGCCATAAACAGCAAAAGCTTCTATAAGTAGAGGATGCATTGGTGGTCATCTTCCAAGACTCTATAGACTCTGGAACAGTTCCTACAGATTGGAAGGTAGCTAATGTAACCCCACTATTTAAAAAGTGAGGGAGAGAAAGCAGGGAATTATACACCAGTCAGCCTGACATCGGTAGTGAGGAAAATTCTAGAGTCCATTCTCAAAGATTTTATAGCAGAGCACTTGGAGAACAGTGGTAGAATCGGACAGAGTCAGCATGGATTTACAAAAGGGAAATCATGTTTGACAAATCTACTAGAATTCTTCGAGGATGCAACTAGTAGAGTTGATGAGGGGGAGCCAGTGGATGTGGTTTATTTGGGCTTTCAGAAGACTTTCGACAAAGTCCCGCATAAGAGATTAGCATGCAAAATTAAAGCGCATAGGATTGGGGGTAGTGTATTGTGATGGATAGAAAATTGGTTGGCAAACAGGAAACAAAGAGTAGGGATAAGTGGGTCTTTTTTCCAAATGGCAGTCAGTGACTAGTGGGGTACTGCAGGGATCAGTGCTAAGACCCCAGCTATTCACAATATATATTAATGATTTAGATGAGGGAACTAAATGTAATATCTCCAAATTTGCAGATGACACAAAACTGGGTGGGAGGGTGAGTTGTGAGGAGGATACAGAGAGACTTCAGGGTGATTTGGACAAGTTGAGTGAGTGGGCAGATGCAGTATAATGTGAATAAATGTGAGGTTATCCACTTTGGTAGCAAAAGTAGGAAGGCAGATTATTATCTGAACAGCTATAAACTGAGAGGAATATGCAATGAGACCTGGGTGTTCTCGTACACCAGTTGCTGAAGGTAAGCATGCAGGTCCAACAGGCAGTTAAAAAAGGCAAATGGTATGTTGGCCTTCATAGCGAGAGGATTCAAGTACAGGAGCAGGGATGTCTTGCTGCAATTATACATGGCCTTGATGAGGTAACACCTGGAATATTGTGTGCCGTTTTGGTCTCCTTATCTGAGGAAGGATGTTCTTGCTATAGAGGGAGTGCAGCGAAGGTTTACCAGACTGATTCCTGGGATGGCGGAACTGACGTATGAGGAGAGATTGAGGCGGTTGGGCTTATATTCGCTGGAGTTCAGAAGAGTGAGGGGGGATCTCATAGAAACCTATAAAATTCTAACAGGACTTGACAGGGTAGATGCAGGAAGGATGTTTCTGATGGTGGGGGAATCCAGAACCAGGGGTCATAGTCTAAGGATGTAGGGTAAACCATTCAGAACAGATGAGGAGAAATTTCTTCACCCAGAGAGTGGTGAGCATGTGGAATTCGCTGCCACAGAAAGCAGTTGAGGCCAAAACATTGTATGTTTTCAAGAAGGAGTTAGATATAGATCTTGGGTTTAAAGGGATCAAAGGATATGGGGCAAGAGCAAGCACAGGCTACTGAGTTGGATGATCAGCCATGATCATAATGAATGGCGGAGCAAGCTTGAGGGGCCAAATGGCCTACTCCTGCTCCTATTTTCTATGTTTCTATGTATATAAAAGGGAAGAGAGTAGCTAAAATGAATGTTGGTCCCTTGGAGGATGCGACTTGGGAGTTAATAGTGGGGAACACAGAAATAGCAGAGACACTAAATCTGTGTTTTGCCTCAGTTTTCACGGTGGAGGACACTGGTACCATCCTAATAGTAACAGGTAATTCAGAGGTTATAGAAAGGGAGGAACTTGGAACAATCATCATCACTAGGGAAAAAGTACTGAGCAAACTATTGGGATTGAAGGCAGACAAGTCCCCAGGGCCTGATGGCCTACATCCTAGGGTCTTAAAGGAAGTGATAGCGGAGATGGTGGATCCATTGGTTATAATATTCCAAAATTCCCTGGATGTGGGAAAGGTTCCAGTTGATTGAAAAAATGCTAATATAATGCCCTTATTCAAAAAGGGAGGGAGGCAGAAAGTAGGAAACTATAGACCAGTTAGTTTAACATCTGTCATTGGGAATTTGTTAGAATCCATTATTAAGGAAGTAATAACAGTACATTTAGAAAGTCAAAACGCAATCCATCAGTCAGCATGGTTTTATGAAGGGTAAATCATGTTTGACTAATTTGCTCGAGCTCCTCGAAGATGTAACAAGCAAAGAGGATAATGGGGATCCTGTTGATGTAGTATATCTGGACTTCCAGAAGCATTTGATAAGGTGCCGCACAAAAGATTAATACACAATGTAATATCACATGAGGTTAGGGGCAATTTATTAGCTTGGATAGAGGATTGGCTGAATAACAGAAAACATAGAGTCAGGATAAATGGGTCCTTTTCTGGTTGGCAAGATATAACTAGTGGGGTGCCACAGGGTTCGGTCCTCGGGCCCCAACTATTTACAATCTATATTAAGGCAACTGTACAAGGCATTCGTGAGACCGCACCTGGACTATTGCTTACAGTTTTGGTACCCTTACTTGAGGAGGGATGTAGTTGCATTGGAAGCAGTTCAGAGGAGGTTCACTAGATTGATTCCAGGGATGAGGGGTTTGTCATATGAAGAGAGATTGAACAGTTTAGGCCTTTACTGTCAAGTTTAGAAGAATGAGAGGAGATCTAATGGAGGTTTATAAGATGATTAAGGGGATTGACAAAGTAGACGTAGAGAGGATGTTTTCTCTGGTGGGGCAATCTAGAACAAGAGGTCATAGTTTTAGGAAAAGGGGTAGCAGATTTAAAACAGAGAAGGAGAAATTACTTCTCTCAAAGGGTTGTGAGTCTGTGGAATTCACTACCCCAGAATGAAGTGGATGCTGGGACATTGAGTAAATTTAAGGAGGAGATAGACAGATTTTTGATTAGAAATGGGCTGAAGGGTTATGGAGAATGGGCAGGAAAGTGGAGTTGAGTCTGAGATGAGATCAGCCATGATCGTATTGAATGGCGGAGCAGGCTGGAGGGGCTGAATTGCCTACTCCTGCTCCTAGTTATTATGTTCTTATAAATGAATTTACTGATATTACTGAAAGTACCCTCCTGCTCAAAATTGTTCTTAAAATCCAGATAAATAATATTCATATTGTATCATTGTTTAATGTATAAAAATTTCAGTAGATCCATGGAGTTTGACTGTTGCGCCTTTATAACAAGAACCACAACAACTTGCATTTATGTTGGCCTGGATTTTGTAGTCAACGATGAACGATGCTTGCCATTCATTATATTAGCAGCTGCCCACAGGCATCTCATGTGTTTTTCAGCAGCAACTTACAGAATTAAAAGATTTTTTTCCAGGGCATCCCCCTCTACAGGAGATCTGTGGCATGAGTAGGCAGAGCAAGCAACTGTGTTTCTCTTCAACCAATCAGATTGAAGAATCTGAGACATGCAGAGTCTAAACCAGGAATTATAAATTTGATTCAATGTAAAATCATGTACAGAAAATGAAATAAACTGACAAAGATGGAATTAAGAGAATGATAAAAAAACGTAATTTTTAATTTAAAAAAAAAATCTCCAACAATAATTCAAACCTGAAGGAATGAGACTCTACACTTGTAAATTTACATTTTTAGGGTCAGTAATGTTGCTTGGCAGTGATTAAGACATAATATACCATTAAAAATTTATTTACACCTGAATGCACATGCACTAACTTTTTCTGGCATATCTAGTGGGTAACTAATCAGTAAGTACCCCAACGTCATGCCCTTACATGGATTTTAATGCCAAGTCTATCTGTGAAGTACCTGTGTAGTGAAGCTTGTGGAAGAGCAGGGCAAATCGGACAGAAATTTCCAGATTTCCACATTTAACTGCGCATGTGTGGTTGCCAAAGTTGTTGTCTAATTTACTCCATAATAATGGTGAGTGTTGATAGCCTCATCATTATTCTTCATGCAAAGCCTGGGCCAATATCTTGAACGTAGAGAAACATACCAGAGTATGGAAAGCCTTCTATAAGCTTGAGATGAACATCCTTCTATGGGATGGAGATCTTTAGAGGCTGGGAAGGTTCTGGACTTTTGAAAAAGTAATTGGGGTCAAAATCCCAGTGAATTATTTGGGGTTGTGGGGAAACAAATGTTAGAGTTCCAGTAAAACCTCTATTTTGGAATCAATCTGTTGGAAAGAAACAGCCTACATTTCTATAGTGCTGAACACGTGGAGAGCAGCGTGTCTCCAAAGTAATTAGCAGCCTTCCCATCAAACTCAGGAACTGAGATTTTGCCCCCATTAAATTTTCAAGCTCCAATATATTCCTAGACACTTAAACACTCTTCTGTGTTAAGGATAGCTTTTATCTCCAGATAATAGAGGCCTTTAAGTGCTTTGTTTTATAGGTCAGAGGTAAGATAAGGATGGACACCAAGTGGTAGAGAAATTAGAGAAGGAATTAAGCCAGAGTGAAAGAGAAGGATTTTATCAAGACACTTTTAAAACCAGGGAGAAGCTGAGATGGAATTTAAAAAGGTGGTTTCAAAGGACATGAAAGATCACAAATCATAAATTGGACGGAGTGGGAATGAGGAACATTAAGAGGGTGGAGGATTCCTGAAATGATAGATAGCTGGAGGAGATTACAGTTGTAGGCTTGAACTAATTTTAGCTTCTGCATCAAACTGACCATGGAACCAAGAGTGCATGTCTTGCCTCATTGATAGTGACGTCCAAAGCCAAAGAGCAGCAACTATTCATCAAGAGATTTAATCTTATTGAGACACAAAAATTAAAGTTAGTCAATGGCTTAATTTAAGTAGTCCATAGGACATTTAGGAACTTCCCACAATAAAGCAATCATCCGAGGAAACAACAGCACAAAATAACTTTAATTCTTTTGTGAAACATCATCCTCATCTTCTCTAAATGGACGTAACATGTGGTATGGCCTCTCTCATGAGATGTCAGAAATACTGCTAATAAACAAATGCTGAAATGGCATTATCATTTTTGCCATTTTACAATTAAATTTATGTAGAAAAAATATAATTTGCATCTGAAACAAAGGAAAGGGATTGTAAATAAACAATGAATTAAACCTTTCCCTACCACTACCTATGGCTGAATCATAATAAAACAACCAATCCCTTATCCTGTGATGCAATGAAATCAAATAGATATGCAGCTACTTTCAGTATGTCCACTGGGGGCTGCATATCTCTGTATGGCAAATAGTTATCCATCTGGTTATGTGGTTTTAAGAAACCGTCTGTCTTTATCAGTTCAAACCAAGATTCATCTCGCTCAGGAAGCAGAAAAAGGGACATTATCAAAAAGCCTGCACCTTGTGGAAAAACCAGCTGTTACCGATACATCTTTGTATGGTCAATGAACCTTTATTCACTGTGCAGCTGTTCATCACATCAGGTTTATTAGATGCACCTGTCGTACAGAAATCTAGATTTCTCTGTGTACTGGCACGCAGCTTTATATCCAGTCATTCATGTGTGAGCAAATGCGCAACAGATTTATACATATATAACGTATAGGAAAAATTACATCCTGCATTTTGTAAACCGGTCATTCTGGAGATGATTAAGTCATGGACAATGAATATTTGCCAGTAAAGCCTTTGTAACACTCCTAAACTATCAAAGCTTTAAAGCATATAATTGGATCCTATTGTTCAAATCACTGAAAGGTATTCATTATTATTTTTTAAGATACCTTATTATGGAATTTATGGAGTGATATTCCTAACCTTAGACTCATTCCTTTGCTGATATCAGCTGTCATGGTAGGTGATGAACATTAGATTCCATGCAGTTAATGATTGTGACTTATTCAGTACAAGGTTATAAAATATCCTGCAGTAGCCAGTCTTACTTTAATATTTTAAATTGCATCAAATATCGACATGGTCAGATCTGTAAAGCCACCATGTCCATCTTGACAGTGAATGCATTTCTTTAACAGGAACAAAATGGTGCTAGTTTTCAAACAAGCAGAGGCCAATTTTTCAAAGCATTACACACACTTCTAAAATAGGTGCAAGAAAAGGAAATCTCAAACAATGCAGTAAGTTAATTAATTTTATTTTTAAGGGAAAACAAAATTAGGAAAGCTGAAATAGATTAGCGAGAAGAAAAACAAAAGTTTAACTATTAAATAGTAGAAAGGGGAAAAGGAAAACAACAATAGTTTATTTTAAATTTTATTTCAAATTGTTTATTTAGTTTAAATGATGAGTGATATTGCTGTAATAAAGTTATTCCTGACATCCAAATAGCATTATTTTAATTAATTCTGTTTGTTGCAATGCTAATATGTGGATTGAAAATGAAAAACAATGACTTTCCACAACCTACTGGTCTTATTTATTTGTAATATTAACCCTACAGAATTAAACTCAATACTCAACCTGCAATTACAAATAATAAACACTCTAATGATGTATGTGCTGTCTCGCTTATACATTAGGAAAAAATCTGTTTTTTCAATGTCATTGCACACAGGCTTATCAGACAGCAACTGAGCCAGGGACCATTGTCTCTTTTGAGGAAGAAACAATAAGCATGTGAAGCAAAGGAAGGTGGAAGGCTATGGAACGACTGTGGCACAAAGGGATAGTTTTGGATTTCTCCTACAAAGGAGTAAGTAGTCATAAAAATCCCTTTTTGTCTGTGAATGCCTGGCTCTTCAAGGGAGTTAATAAGCTTATGTTGACTTTGCAATAAATATATTCTAAGAATGGTATCATATATAATGTGCACAACAAGCATGTGGCCATAATCCATCTAAAAACTATTGAGCATAAATAAGATGGAATATTTTATTTAAAAGAAGTGTGGAGCAAAAAGTTCCAGGTTGTAATCTACTCTCAGCCTTTAATTGACAGTTATAACATGGAAGACCTTCTCTTGCAATTTTTGATGTCAGATGCAGATCCTTAGTGCAAATAGTTTGGATGGAGCAGATTTTGTCAGGTGTGTCCAGGAAGGTTTCCTGACTCAATATGTAGATAGGCTGACTAGAGGGGAGGCTATGTTGGATTTGGTGCTTGGCAACGAACCAGGCCAGGTGGCAGATCTCTCGGTGGGAGAGCATTTCGGTGATAGTGATCACAACTCTCTGTCCTTTACTATAGTCATGGAGAGGGATAGGAGCAGACGGGATGGGAAAATATTTAATTGGGGGAGGGGGAATTACAATGCTATTAGGCAGGAACTGGGGAGCTTAAATTGGGAACAGATGTTCTCAGGGAAATGCACGACAGAAATGTGGAGGTTGTTTAGGGAGCTCTTGCTGCGACTGCCGGATAGGTTTGTCCCGATGAGGCAAGGAAGGGATGGTAGGGTGAAGGAATCTTGGATGACAAGAGATGTGGAACAACTAGTCAAGAGGAAGAAGGAAGCTTACTTAAGGTTGAGGAAGCAAGGATCAGACAGGGCTCTAGAGGGTTACAAGGTAGCCAGGAAGGAACTGAAGAATGGACTTAGGAGAGCTAGAAGGGAACATGAAAAAGTCTTGGCGGGTAGGATTAAGGAAAATCCCAAGGCGTTCTACACTTATGTGAGGAACAAGAGGATGGCCAGAGTGAGGGTAGGGCCGATCAGGGATAGTGGAGGGAACTTGTGCCTGGAGTCGGAGGAGGTAGGGGAGGTACTTAATGAATACTTTGCTTCAGTATTCACTAGTGAGAGGGACCTTGTCGTTTGTGAGGACAGCGTGAAACAGGTTGATGTTAAGAGGGAGGATGTGCTGGAACTTTTGAAAGACATGAGGATAGATAAGTCCCCGGGGCCAGATGGGATATACCCAAGGTTATTACAGGAAGCGAGGGAAGAGATTGCCGGGCCTTTGGCGATGATCTTTGCGTCCTCACTGTCCACTGGAGTAGTACCAGATGATTGGAGGGTGGCAAATGTTATTCCCTTGTTCAAGAAAGGGAATAGGGATAACCCTGGGAATTACAGACCAGTCAGTCTTACGTCGGTGGTGGGCAAATTATTGGAGAGGATTCTGAGAGACAGGATTTATGATTATTTGGAAAAGCATAGTTTGATTAGAGATAGTCAGCATGGCTTTGTGAGGGGCAGGTCATGCCTCACAAGCCTTATTGAATTCTTTGAGGATGTGACAAAACACATTGATGAAGGAAGACCAGTGGATGTGGTGTATATGGATTTTAGCAAGGCGTTTGATAAGGTTCCCCATGGTAGGCTCATTCAGAAAGTAAGGAGGCATGGGATACAGGGAAATTTGGCTGTCTGGATACAGAATTGGCTGGCCTATAGAAGTCAGAGGGTGGTAGTAGATGGAAAGTATTCAGCATGGAGCTCAGTGACCAGTGGTGTTCCGCAGGGATCTGTTCTGGGACCTCTGCTCTTTGTGATTTTTATAAATGACTTGGATGAGGAAGTGGAAGGCTGGGTTAGTAAGTTTGCCGATGACACAAAGGTTGCTGGAGTTGTGGATAGTATGGAGGGCTGTTGTAGGTTGCAACGGGACATTGACAGGATGCAGAGCTGGGCTGAGAAGTGGCAGATGGAGTTCAACCTGGAAAAGTGTGAAGTGATTCATTTTGGAAGGTCGAATTTGAATGCAGAATACAGGCTTAAAGACAGGATTCTTGGCAGTGTGGAGGAACAGAGGAATCTTGGGGTCCACGTCCATAGATCCCTCAAAGTTGCCACCCAAGTTGATAGGGTTGTTAAGAAGGCGTATGGTGTGTTGGCTTTCATTAACAGGGGGATTGAGTTCAAGAGCCGCGAGGTTATGCTGCAGTTCTATAAGGCCCTGGTTAGACCACACTTGGACTATTGTGCTCAGTTCTAGTTGCCTCATTATAGGAAGGATGTGGAAGCTTTAGAGAGGGTGCAGAGAAGATTTACCAGGATGCTGCCTGGACTGGAGGGCATGTCTTATGAAGAAAAGTTGAGGGAGCTAGGGCTTTTCTCATTGGAGCGAAGAAGGATGAGAAGTGACTTGATAGAGGTGTACAAGATGATGAGAGGCATAGATAGAGTGGATAGCCAGAGACTTTTTCCCAGGGCGGAAAGGGCTATCACCAGGGGGCATAATTTTAAGGTGATTGGAGGAAGGTTTAGGGAAGATGTCAGAGGTAGGTTCTTTACACAGAGAATGGTGGGTGCGTGGAATGCACTGCCAGCGGTGGTAGTAGAAGCAGATACATTAGGGACATTTAAGCGACTCTTGGATAGGTACACGGATGATAGTAGAATGAAGGGTATATAGGTAGTTTGATCTTAGAGTAGGTTAAAGGGTCGGCACAACATCGTGGTCCGAAGGACCTGTACTGTGCTGTACTGTTCTATGTTCTATGTTATATGAGCTTCTTGCTTGCAGATTGCAATCTTGTGACTCACGTTCAGACACCTCGGGCTGCATTTTAAGATTTCGCTGCCGAAATAGGCAGTGGGCGTAAAAAAAAATGCAGCCCGCACGCATGGTGACCACATCGCGGAGCTGTGCGATTTCAAATGCAGCAGCTCATTAGCATAAAAGCAAAATACTGCGGATGCTGGAAATCTGAAATAAAAACAAGAAATGCTGGAACCACTCAGCAGGTCTGGCAGCATCTGTGGAAAGAGAAGCAGAGTTAACGTTTCGGGTCAGTGACCCTTCATCGAAACCGAAGAAGCTCATTAGCATGGCCGTGGCGCTCGCCCACCCCCCTCCCCCAACCGGCGATGACGTAGAGGAGGTAGGCGAGCCGTTGCCGGCAACAGCGTCTGGCATCAATGCGCAGCCGCAGGCGCCATTTTTAAAGGACTTAAGCCCTCAATGTGCATTTAAAAGTTAAAGGTACATTAGAAGTTACTTATATAAAAATGAATAAAATAAGTTTTCCATGCCCCCTCCCACCTCTTTCACCTCCTCCCCCCACCGCTGCAATGGCATATCATAACACCCCCAACCACTCCACCTGGCCGGAATTCCTAAAGTGAAAATGTGACGTTTTTCTTGCCCCCCCCCCCACCAAAGGTCGGAACCTTGTCCTTTACCCCTTCCCATCACCACCCACCCCCGCCCCCCCGACCAATCTGAGGTGTTGCACCACGTTTCCCCGAATGGGGATTCAAAGGCACGGCATTGCCGGCCGCCAGAATAAAGCATGCAACGTGCTGCCTGAATCGCCGCAGCCTGCATGGTAAGTAGGCATTAACATATTTTAATGCAGTTCCTGTTGCCGGGCGGTGAGGAGGCCGCCATGAGGCCTTGCCACTGCAACCGAGATCTGCATGGGGTCTGCCACTGTCAGGGTCGGCGGCAGGCCTTATCCGTTGCAATCTTCTTTGCCCCCTCCCCCCAAACCTCCCCCCCACCCCCCGCAGCAGCGGAGAAGCTTTAAAATCCAGCCCTTAATATCCACCAATTCATGCATTTGGTCAAACACTGACAGAAGTTCAAGTAACACTATCAGGTCTCTCTTAATTTGCATTGTTATTGAAGAATAAAAAGTAATAACATCCAATCTTTTATCCTGAAATATATCACCTCTGAATAAAGCAGAAATTAAAATGAGGGAAAATAATAGACATTAATTATCTTTGTCTGGAACTGTGCACACTTTCTGGCCCCCAAAATAAATTACAACAATAGCATAGTGGTTGCATTAGAATAGCAATACAAGATGGGTGCAATGCAGACTCATGTTTGCAATTGCTTTCAGTAACACATTTCGATCTCAACCATATCACACTGAGAAAGTATAAAGTAAAGAGCAGAAGCTTCCCATTGTCAGGAAGGGTCTCAAACAAGACACATCATTGTCCCACCACTCCCACGCATCTCTGATCAACCACCTCAGGGAAATACTGAGGGAAACTGGGAGTCAGTTAGCCCTTAACCTCTTGACCTTGGATGGTGTATCACCTGAGTGAACTGCATGGTTAAGAAAAATAAGATTACTATAGCTCCCTGTACAAAAATTTCAGTGGTCTGCACCAGCATCATTGTTTTCAAACTGGATTTCATCCATCTTTTGACCGCACAATCCATCTGTCCCTCTCCAAAGTGAAGCAGTATTTCTTGTTAGCATTAGTTAGCTGAATTGTGCTTGATGAGTACTTCATTATAGTATTTGTGCATTATGATTGCTCGTTAATTAGGGGGAACTACTTATTAATCCTATTATATCAAGAATAATGTTCTTTCCTCAAAATCATACCTAGAGGATTTCCACTATGATGTCCAGCCAAAAAACCGGTACTGGCATCAAATGGGCAAGTGTAACCAATGTCACTATTCTTTTACGTCCTTACCCTGAAGTATTCTGCTAAATGCTGCATGAAACAGAATGGCAGCTGAGGTATGTGTGAAAGCCAGTTGTTGTCCTTCTGACTGTAGTAGGCAACTCTAAAATACTGGCACAGTTCTGTTTTCTTTGAGTTTGTGGTCTTAATTGTCATCAGCCAAGATTGATTATTAATAGACATTTCCTTCACTTTGGTCCTTTGGAAACCATGATGAAGAGCCTCGTACTGTGCTGTCTTTTATGTTCTATGAGCTCCTCCTTACACTCCTCTCAATTGGAGGATGTGGGAGTTAATGCCCAGTGAAGGCAATGAAAATTAACATGGCAGTAAGGGCCTCAAAATGGGGGCAGTAGCCTCACCACCTGCCTAATTCAAGCAATAGGCCCCTTTTAATATGGAAATCAGGGTCCTATAATGTGAATAGGATCCAATTACTATTTTAGGTTGGAATTAATCGGACCCTGTGCCATGCACACTCTGACCAGTTCCACAGGTGATGGATCCAGAGGCTGGCCAAAGAGCTTTTCTGGGCCCACAAAAATAACCTAGGTCACTATGCCCCAGGATCCCCATGCTCCACAATTGCAACCAAATCCTCTGCAATATATCTTGCTGCCCTGCCCTGATCTTGAGGCCTCAACCCAGTGAGATGGATCAGGGCTTCAAAATCACAGCTCTTCATTGCTAGAACAGGTGGCCAACCAGAGTGCTACACCGGCCAGTTGTGCAAGAGGCAACATTCACCCAGTGAAATCTGGGATTAGACTGAACATTCAAATGCAGGGAAGCTGACTGTTGCTATCTGAACTTCTTTTGCTACTGGCTTACATTCATCTGATACACGAGCCCAAGGAATGTTTTCCATGCATCCTGGTGGAAAAGCCTCGAAAAGTTCCTGGACCAGAAGGTGCCACACCTGCAAAGAACTGCACCATCATTCAGACTGCCAAGACATCCAAAATAGCTGAGATGTCATGGTTATCACATTCCACAGCACAGCCAAAATAAAGACAGAAACTGCAGGTCCTGGTGCTGATGGTACATGTGGTATCCATTAACCTACCAGCACCAGCAATGTAATACACACATCCATCAATAACCCAGAACATGAGAGAAACCATATTGGCCAAAGATAAGGGCCCCAATATTAAATGAAGGTGGTTTTGGTGCATTTTGAGGAGTGGTATTGCATGAGGCAAACCCAGAAGTCAACTGAATGGGTTGGAATCTGCATCTCAACACAATTGGAATTATAACTTTTGGATTTTACATCTCCAAGCTGTGCAGCGAGCATGATGCACACCCACAAGATGTGATCTCCGCTCCATCTAAAGGGACAGTCCAAAAATCCAATTTGGAGGTGTTGAGGATAAATGGTGCACATAGAGCAAGGGAAGCACCCAGAATTAATGATGCCTCACTGGAATTACTGCAGGGTGCAGACAGGTGGAGGAGGGACATACTTTTCCCAGTACTGGAAGGAAGAAACCTGCTGCTGGCACCAAGAATGTATGTTTGGGGTTAGATGAGGTGATGAGCAGCAGGAACATCGTGAACAGGCCTTCGATGCAATGTAGATAGTGGTTTAATGCTTTAGCCAGGTCAGGAAATTTGAGTAAATTTGCAAATCTTGTGCTTTTAAGCACCCCTTCCCTTCACTCTGTCTTGCTAAGCATACTCCATCATATCACTCCTCACACCCACTCAACATTCAACAACTTCCTGTCTTTGCTTTCCATGCACTTAAACACCTCTCTGTTTTTTTTCACCCACCATTGACACTCACCCCCAACGTTATGGAATGTGATGCATCTGTCTCATAGTAACCCTCAACGAATGCACTACATCCATTCAGTGAATACCTCACCTTCACACTCACATGTCTGTCCTTTTTCCCTTGTTCTGCCACAAATAGTGCAGTTCACAGGTAGAGAAGAGGATGCCCTGGAGAGAAATGGCATATGAGTCCCTCTCCGTTGGAGATGGAGAGACAGGGAGCTCACAGATAGCTGGGGACAGAATTAGATATCTCGGACACACAAATGTTGACTTTTCATTGCATTAATGACTCAACTATGAGAAGACTGAGTATTGTGATTGTCATTACTAAATCATATCCCACTCCTTTGTCTTCCAGGGCCTTCATGCCCTCAGCAAGCTTTGTAGGCCACCTAATGAGGATAATTCCTCAGAGGACCTCATTCCTTTTGATGGGACATGCAGCCATGCACCAATGCAAATACTCACACTTTAGTAGGTCCAGTTGGACAGTTAGTTGGGTTTTCACCTGGTGATCCGCACCTCAAGTGAGCACGAGCAGACAAGTGGTGGCAGGGACAGGTGTGGAAAGTCCATGTTGGGGCGCATTCCTCTCCAAACTCTACTCATCTGATCACAAATCCTGAACCCCAGGGACTATCGTTGAGCAGGAGAATGTTAGAGGTGCATCAACAATTTAGTCAGGTTCTGAAAGACATGCCATGCACATTTTCCATAATAGCAGAGAGGATGAAAGAGTCCAAATCAATCCGCTAGTGGATTGGTGGTGCAGGGTATTGCGAGAATATCTGCCATGGAGAGAGTGTCCACCTCTCAAGTTAAATTTGAAGCCAAATTTAAAAAAAAAATTAAAACAAGCTCGTTAATGTCTCCTAAGGAAGGTAATTGCACTAGTGAGTACCCGCCAGTACCTAATTAGGAAATCCCGACTTCGGTGAATAGGTTTCTTACCATCATCCAAACATGCCTCCATTAAATCTGGAAGTGGATGCATAACAGCAAGGTTCCACTCCCTCTTTAAAAATCAATAATTTTCATCACCCCACTGGCTCTTAACCCACCTATTCTTGGGGTTTAGAACTCATTTCCCCCCTCCCACCCGCCTCCCAAGGTCTCTGTCCCACAACATCTGGTCGGCAGATTTTAGTTACAGAATGGGCAGGCTTCTGTGCAGGAGGTGAAAGGGTCAACCTCCATTTTGGTTGAGCTCTTAAATTAGCTGCATACTTTCCAAGTTCTACTGCACCCCAGAGGGAAAGGCGGAAATATCACTGAGCCTATCCTTTCATTGCCTGCTGTAGGGGGAGCTTCAAACTTCAGAGGGAGCCTTTGACAATGTCCCTGATGGTGCAAATTGGATTGATGCTTCCATGTGGTGTGATGACTGCACTGCAAAGACTAGGACCAAGGTCGAGTGACCTAAACATGAAGGTTGGCGAGCACGGGTCCCACACGTTTCCTCCAATTCTGGAACTGCGCCGCTTGACTACAGGAACAAAGAGGTTTTCCTTTTAGCTGAGTCAGACATGGTTTGTACAAAAGGTATTTTAACCTTGCTGGAGGTTCAATCCTTGAGTGCCAGATGTTGCATTGTCAACTTAGCACAAAGAAAGCTTAGAAAATATTTATGAATGTTATGATGGAAATCATTTCTTTGAAGAATGATATTTTACTTGTTTGTTGCACTTATAATTCAAATATATAAGTTTCCTCAAAGAACAGAAATGATACGCCAAGGCAGGGAGCAGTGCGGTTACAACTAAATTATTAATTAGTCAAGTACAAACTGAATATCATAACAGATCATTTGTTAAAAGCAAAATCTCCTGACCATGCTGTTTGTTCCAAATGTGAATGCTTGTACATGCTCAGCCTCAAATGATTACTCAAGTAGGAATTTCAAATCTGAGTGAAAGGAAGCTGAACTTGATGGCAAAGCCGAGGCCGGACTGTTACTAGACCAGTCACTAATATATTTCTCTGGTCACTAAGTGTAGCAAGATCCCAAACACATTCTTGTTTCTTTAGTCCATTTCACAATGGCAACACAGCAACCAGAGAAATTGTATTTGCCCCCGACCTCCCCTTGCCCACCAGCCCCTCACCGCCGCCCCCGCCCCCCCACTCCCACACAATCCCAATCCAAAGCCACAATTCAAGCATCAGGTAAGGAAATACATATCCTATACATGATCTCTGGGTCATATATACATTCTAAACAGAGGCATGCAGTTTACAATCATGGCTACACCATCAGCAAATATGAATTCATTCCACCTTTTATTAGTCCTTTGAATACTGATAGTTCTATATGTATCAATATCAGCGACTGCGCTCTGGAAGTGGTTCAAGAGTTCATCTACCTAGGCTCAACTATCACCAGTAACCTGTCTTTCAATGCAAAAATCAAGTGCATGGGAAAAGCGTCTGCTGCTATGTCCAGACTGGCCAAGAGGCTGTGGGAAAATGGCGCACTGACGCGGAACAGTCCGAGTGTATCAAGCTGTGTCCTCAGTACCTTGCTCGACGGCAGCGAGACCTGGACAACGTATGTCAGCCAAGAGCGACGTCTCAATTCATTCCATCTTTGCTGCCGCTGGACAATCCTTGGCATCAGGTGGCAGGACTGTATCTCCAACATAAGTCCCCGAGGCAGCCAACATCCCCAGCATATACACCCTACTGAGCCAGCAGTGCTTGAGATGGCTTGGCTATGTGAGCCATATGGAAGATGGCAGGATCCCCAAGGACACATTGTACAGTGAGCTCGTCACTGGTATCAGACCCACCGTCTCTGCTTTAAAGACGTCTGCAAATGTGACATGAAGTCCTGTGACATTGACCACAAGTCGTGGGAGTCAGTTGCCAGTGATCGCCAGAGCTGGTGGGCAGCCATAAAGGCAGGGCTAAAGAGTGGCGAGTCGAAGAGACTTAACTGTTGGCAGGAAAAAAGACAGAAGCGCAAGGAGAGCCAACTGTGTAACAGCCCCGACAACCAATTTTATCTGCAGCACCTGTGGAAGAGTCTGTCACTCTAGAATTGTCCTTTATAGCCACTCCAGGCGCTGCTTCACAAAACACTGAACACCTCCAGGCGATTACCCACTGTCTCTCGACACAAGGAGGCCAAAGAGAGGGAGAGAGATATGAGTGTCTAGCTCCCCAGGCAGGCTTTAAGATTTCAGCATTATAATGCTGAAAAATTCCCAAATCTGTAGAGATGTCATTACTTTTAATAATGCTAAATTCATTAATAAACATCATGAAATCCCTGCATTAACAGGATTTTTTTTTATTCTGCTCTCTGTCCTCTTGCACTTTCCTTGTATTTTTCTTGTCTAGTTATACTATTTTTGTTTACAATTTTTACAATTACTGTCCTTGCTTTTTTTATATGAGAGTTTGATAATATTACATGTTTTCTATGATGTCACACTATTCCCTTTTTAGACCTGGAAATATGCAAGTAACTAGGACTCACTGGCTGACCATTTTTCAGCCAATCAAGATATTCAAGATTAACTGTTCATTGTGCTTTTGACTGGGGCTGCTCATTTATTCTGTCATTAACACTCCCTCTGCACTAATGCTTGTCTTTCACCACATCATTAGCAAACTCTCTTTGCCTTTTCCCCATGACCTCTTTGTCAGTTAATATCTCCAGCCCCTGTCCTATCACACACCTTCCCTTTTTGTTCTCTTTTCCCCCACCCTGCTTTATTTGGTTAAAACTGATCTCATTTCCAACCTTTTCCAGGTCTGATGAAAGGTTATTGACCTGAAACGTTAACTTTGCTTCTCTCTCCACAGATGCTCCCAGACCTGCTGAGTATTTCCAGAACTTTCTATTTTTATTCAAGATTAATGTTTTACTTATCACATTATTGGGAAAACCAGGTCAAATTTTGATACCATTTTTGGGTTAACATTTGGACAGCCACTCAGAACTCAGCGGTCATGGGAGCTGGACATCAGTGAAACTATTCATTTGATGCTGGAAGGGTTATAGCAACAGGGTGTGACATATTCATCAATAGATTATCAAGGAATCTGAAGGCACTCTCTCCAATTCGGAGATCACCAGGGATTAGATGCCAAGATCACCAAGATCTTAAACATTACAAATCAGATGTGATCCCTGCGGTCACAGGGAGAACTTGCAAACTCCGCACAGGCAGTACCCAGAATCGCATCCGGGTTGCTGGAGCTGTGAGGCTGCAGTGCTTATCACTGTGCCACTGTGCGGCCCTTTCTTCTGATGTATGCTGCATACAGCAAACTATATCTTTTGAGGTTGGGGCAAAGTTTTATTTGTGTCTAACTGACCTGGTGGTGCTTGATGCTAACATTGGGCATTTGAACTGGAAACTGTTCCACTTCTCAGCAGAAACATCCCTCACCTTGATTCATACACAAACGAGTGATAAATGTTGTCCAGCCGCATACATTCATCATGATATGGAAAGCTTTTTCCTCCGCTTTGATAAATGATACCAACACAGTAAATTCACTAATGCTACAATTGAATGGAATGCAGGTCAAAGAATTGGTGCAATGGTGTTGTCATCCTATCTCCACGGCTCTCAGATGGGAGAACAGGATTTGTGAATTTGTCATTTGAGCATCTGAACATCTTCAATCCTGAATTAATAGCTGATACATATTATCAAATGTAACCTGCTTAAAATTCTGAAAGGATGTGGCAGCGTAGATAGAAACAGATTGCTTCTAGCTGTTGAGGGGTCTAGAATGAGAGATCATAGATATAAAATTAAACGTAAGATATTTAGGAAAGAGAGCAGAAGAAACCCTTTAAGACAGACAATCATGTGGCTGCAAAATGCACTAGAAGAGTTAGTGAATGAAGCAGAAACCATGCCAATAATTAAGAGTAGGTTAAATATCACAGAATCACAGAATAATACAGTGCAGAAGAAGCCCTTCAGCCCATCAAGTCTGCACCGATGCATTAAAAACACCTGACCTGTCTACCTAATCCCATTTGCCAGCACTTGGCCCATAGCCTTGAATGTTATGACGTGCCAAGTGCTCATCCAGGTACTTTTTAAAGGATGTGAGGCAACCTGCATCTACCACCCTCCCAGGAAGGGCATTCCAGACTGTCACCACCCTCTGGGTAAAAAAGTTCTTCCTCAAGTCCGCCTTAAACTTCCTGCCCCTCACCTTAAACTTGTGACCCCTCGTAACTGACCCTTCAACTAAGGGGAACAGCTGCTCCCTATCCACCCTGTCCATGCCCCTCATAATCTTGTACACCTCAATCAGGAGGGAATGGTGCATTTGGAATGTTGAAAAGGGAGGGGCAGGGAAGATGTGTTTGATGGTGGCACCAAGCAGGAGGTGGCAGAAATGGGGAAGGTGATCCAGTGAATGTAGATGCTGGAGAGGTGGAAGGTGAAGACAAGGGAGACTCTAGCATAGTTTTGCGAGGGAGGGGAAGTGTGACGGTATAAGTGCTGAAACTGGGATGGGCACAGTGAGGGCCCTGTAAAACACAGTGGAGGGAAATCCTTGGTTGAAGAAAAAGGAAGACATTTGGACACACTGAAAGGTGGCATCATCAGAACAGCTGTCTGATTTGTGGAGTGTTTCCAGCATTTTCTATTTTTAGTTCCGAGTTCCAGTATTCACACTTGACTTTATTTTTTTTTAATTGTTGGAGCATTTAGAATAGAATCCTTCTCTGAGTGTAAGTCTACTCTTAAAAACAAACAACTAACTAAACATAATGGCCCACATTTTGCAGCCGGAATAATGGCAAGTTTAATGATGCACTCTATTATTAGTGTAAAAAGTGTGCAGCAGCTTGTGAGGAAGAGATACTTTGTGAATTGTGAATCACCATAAACTGCTCAACCATTTGTGCTGCTTGTTAGCCTTATGAAAGCAGCAGCTTGCTTGAACCTTGCTGTGAGTTTCAAGAAGTTGCTGTATTTGTGCACGATTCTTTCTTTTTCTTTTGGCCCTCCTTATCTCGAGAGACAATGGATATGCGCCTGGAGGTAGTCAGTGGTTTGTGAAGCAGCGCCTGGAGTAGCTATAAAGGCCAATTCTAGAGTGACAGGCTCTTCCACAGGTGCTGCAGAGAAATTTGTTTGTCGGGGCTGTTGCACAGTTGGCTCTCCCCTTGCACCTCTGTCTTTTTTCCTGCCAACTACTAAGTCTCTTTGACTCGCCACATTTTAGCCCCGTCTTTATGGCTGCCCGCCAGCTCTGGTGAACGCTGGCAACTGACTCCCACGACTTGTGATCAATGTCACAGGATTTCATGTCACGTTTGCAGACGTCTTTATAGTGGAGACATGGACGGCCGGTGGGTCTGAAAGCAGTGGCGAGCTCGCTGTATAATGTGTCTTTGGGGATCCTGCCATCTTCCATGCGGCTCACATGGCCAAGCCATCTCAAGCGCCGCTGACTCAGTAGTGTGCACAAGCTGGGGATGTTGGCCGCCTCGAGGACTTCTGTGTTGGAGCTACGGTCCTGCCACCTGATTCCAAGTATTCCCCGGAGGCAGCGAAGATGGAATGAATTGAGACGTCGCTCTTGGCTGACATACGTTGTCCAGGCTAAACTCACCACAAAGTTAAGGCTAGTACTTAAAAGCAAAAGGACCTTTTTAAATATTGAGATTTATGTTTCTTCTTTGCCACTCATCCTCTTCAGGTCGTAAATTGTTGTTAGAGATGTTTTACATTTTAAACTTTACAATTTTTGTTTTTTAATTTTTTTTTCCTTTTTTCTGTCTCAATCCAATCTTTGCTCTTTATTTCTCTTTTGGTAACTGATTTGATTCTAATTCACCCTGTTTCCATCTCGGATGTTTCTTTGTTTCTTTCACAGTCTTCAAATCTCATTGGTTAAATGGACAGTGTTGATCCCATCATTCCCCAAGGTTCCAGATACCTCATTGCCTTTGCCATGCCTTTATCAGCTCACACTTCTAGCAAATTGCAGGACAAAAAAATTGAGCTGAAGAGTGAGGGAAAATTTCTAACTAGTGGGGCACACTGTGACATGCCCTTCTCGAGTAAAATCTAGGCCATTAGAAATTAAGTTGCATCTCCATTAATATTGTTTTGCAAAACTGGCAAAATATCTCTATCACTTTGCAGTGGAAAGGTGACACATCTGGATGCAAGAATGTTTCCATATGATGTAGAATTTTAAAATTACAGTTTCCTTAGAAATAGTGAAAATATACCCAGCTCAACTCATCTGCAGCCTGAAAGTGATTTCTGCACTCCAAAATATCACTTTCAGTGATTGGATTTAAAACTGAAATGTAGGTATCTTCACATTAACCACCATTTGAGATTCTGGTCTCTGCTTGCCTCATTCCAATAAGTAGATTTAAGAGTTTTTGGAGACCAAGTAGTGCTATGGGTTAGACACCCCATGAAAGAATAGCCTGTCAGCACTCGTGTAGGTTCTTACATTAAGAATGATCATTTGGGTTTCTGTGGTTCTAGTCTAAATGCAAGTACAAACTAGGGTCAAAGAAGCGATGTTGCAAAATGATTGGAAACAGCCTCTTGTCAGTTTCAGAACTGAACAATATTCTATATAATTCACATATTTGGATTGCTTAGATCATGAAAGTTATTTTCTCTTCTGAACTTTTCTAGTGCATTGATGTCCTTCAGAAGGCAAGGTACCAAAAATTGCAGAGTGTAGCAGTTCACATTAACGTAAACTCATGCATTAAGATTTAAGGGATACATCTTAAATGACCTGCATTAGCTCTGTTTAAAAGAACACTTGCAATGCATAAATTGAGCCATTTTTAAACAGTGGCTTTTAAAAGTGATCACTTTTGCAGATCTAAGCACTTTATTGTGTGCTTTGAGTTAGAACATAGAACATTACAGCGCAGTACAGGCCCTTCGGCCCTCGATGTTGCGCCGACCTGTGAAACCATCTTACCTACACTATTCCATTTTCATCCATATGTCTATCCAATGACCACTTAAATGCCCTTAAAGTTGGCGAGTCTACTACTGTTGCAGGCAGGGCGTTCCACACCCCTACTACTCTCTGAGTAAAGAAACTACCTTGAACATCTGTCCTATATCTATCACTCCTCAACTTAAAGCTATGTCCCCTTGTGTTTGCCATCACCATCCGAGGAAAAAGACTCTCACTATCCACCCTATCTAACCCTCTGATTATCTTATATGTCTCTATTAAGTCACCTCTCCTCCTCCTTCTGTCTAACGAAAACAACCTCAAGTCCCTTAGCCTTTCCTCGTAAGACCTTCCCTCCATACCAGGCAACATCCTAGTAAATCTCCTCTGCACCCTTTCCAAAGCTTCCACATCCTTCCTATAATGCGGTGACCAGAACTGCATGCAATACTCCAGGTGCGGCCGCACCAGAGTTTTGTACAGCTGCAGCATGACCTCGTGGCTCCGAAACTCGATCCCCCTACTAATAAAAGCTAACACACCATATGCCTTCTTAACAGCCCTATTAACCTGGGTGGCAACTTTCAAGGATTTATGTACCTGGACACCAAGATCTCTCTGCTCATCTACACTACCAAGAATTTTCCCATTAGTCCAGTACTCTGCATTCCTGTTACTCCTTCCAAAGTGAATCACCTCACACTTTTCCACATTAAACTCCATTTGCCATCTCTCAGCCCAGCTCTGCAGCCTATCTATGTCCCTCTGTAACCTACAACATCCTTCGGCACTATCCACAACTCCACCGACCTTCGTGTCATCCGCAAATTTACTAACCCACCCTTCTACGCCCTCATCCAGGTCATTTATAAAAATGACAAACAGCAGTGGCCCCAAAACAGATCCTTGCGGTACATCACTAGTAACTAAACTCCAGGATGAACATTTGCCATCAACCACCACCCTCGGTCTTCTTTCAGCTAGCCAATTTCTGATCCAAAGCACTAAATCACCTTCAATCCCATACTTCCGTATTTTCTGCAATAGTCTACCGTAGGGAACCTTATCAAACGCCTTACTGAAATCCATATACACCACATCCACAGCTTTACCCTCATCCACCTGTTTGGTCACCTTCTCAAAAAACTCAATAAGGTTTGTGAGGCACGACCTACCCTTCACAAAACCGTGCTGAATATCGCTAATTAACTTATTCTTCCCTAGATGATTATAAATCCTGTCTCTTATAACCTTTTCCAACATTTTACCCACAACCAAAGTAAGGCTCACAGGTCTATAATTACCAGGGCTGTCTCTACTCCCCTTCTTGAACAAGGGGACAACATTTGCTATCCTCCAGTCTTCCGGCACCATTCCTGTCGACAATGACGACATAAAGATCAAGGACAAAGGCTCTGCAATCTCCTCCCTGGCTTCCCAGAGAATCCTAGGATAAATCCCATCTGGCCCAGGGGACTTATCTATTTTCACACTTTCCAAAATTGCTAACACCTCCTCCTTGTGAACCTCAATCCCATCTAGCCTAGTAGTCTGTATCTCAGTATTCTCCTCGACAACATTTTCTTTCTCTACTGTAAATACTGACGAAAAATATTCATTTAACGCTTCCCCTATCTCCTCTGATTCCACACACAACTTGCCACTACTATCCTTGATTGGCCCTAATCTAACTCTAGTCATTCTTTTATTCCTGATATACCTATAGAAAGCCTTAGGCTTTTCACCTCATGGTTTACCGAGATAATCTGCAGCTCTTCACAACTGCTCAACCCCAGGATAGCTGGACCATCTGTTTCTGTGACTTAGAACACACAGTTAACATCTTTTCCTTTGTGTGTCCCTCTGATTTGGGTTGTTCCTAGCTGTTGAATCTCAGTTCCCCCATATGCTGTTAGCATGACGTTGTTTGGTTTCAGAGCACCTTCCCTCGGATAACCATTTTTCTCCAAATTTTCAGGAAAGATCTGCTGGTATAGTCTGAGTAGGGTGATGTTACTCTGCATTCCAGTATCAACCTTCACCTTCAGATTTATCGTGTGGGCTTATTTCTCAGCCTCTTCCTGATCTGAATGGTTGAGTGAATTTCATTTCTCTGGGAACTGTCACATCCAGACATTTTGTGCAATTCTATGGTTTCTATGTCTATCATGTTCTCAAACCCATCGCCATCCTCCAGGGTTTGGATGTTTTGGTTTCTTTCACTATTCCTTCGCCCTGTTACTCTGGCTCTGATGACTCGTCTACCATCTTCTTGCTTTGTTTTGCACATCTTTGCCCAGTGATTGGTCTTTTGTAAAAGTAGATGAGGCTCTTCGCCTGGTGCTATTAATCTCAAAGATGTATCCAGAGAAGCAATATATTGCCTAAAGTGACTTTCTTTATATTCTGTCAACACATTTCACCATTCTTTAAATATATGTCAATAACCTATTCAAGCTGTCTTGTCTTTTTCACAAAAATCCACATGCTCTTAGACCTGTGTGATAAAAACTAGACCATGTTAATGCCACTATGAATGGAAGCCTAAAAACTATTGGAGTTTAAATTTGAACAAAGTTCTGAAACATTTTTGGAATATTAACAGGCATATCTGTTTATGCATTAAAAAGTGTTTAACAACAAATTCAAGATAGATATATTGTGATCTTAAATTGATCAGGAGGAACTCCTAAGTTATTGTACTTGGAGTAGCTTTATGAAAACAATTTCACAACAGTTTAGCACACAAGTGTTTCAATGGGGGCAATTAAATTCCATCTTTGAGGGCAGGCTGGGAGGTGTGGGGGGGGTGCATAGAATCAGGAGTAAAGGTAGAATGCCTGTTGCTTTCCTGACTCCTCCCAATCAAGTCAGAGGCGAGCAAGGTCAAGGATGGCTTCCCACCTGGAGGCCAATTGAGGCCCTTAAGTGGTCAATTAGTGGCCACATAAGGGTCTCATCCTGCTTCCACTGACATTTAATCAGTGGCAGAGGTGGGGAGGCCGCCCAGCAACACCAGACAGCCTTCCTGCAGGCTCAGGTGGGCACTTTGTGGCCCACAGAGGCTCCCTGGTGGCAAAGCCGCCCTTGCACCGACACTCACATCCCTGCTGTCAGCATCCACTACCCCGTGTCGGGTCCTGCCTCCCTAACCCCAGCGAACCCACCCCACTTACCTGCATTCCTAGCATCCAGTAATGCTCCTGGTCCTAAGCCTTCTGCAGTACCAGCAGTGGCCACCGCACGCGGTGGCACCATTGGGACTGCTGAGATGCCAGTCCTTTGATTAGCCGGTCGCTCTTGGAGATGTGGATCCCAGTGTCAGGCAGTTAATTGCCTCAGCGCTATTAAATGCAGCCGGGTGTTCCCTAAACTGCCGAGGCGGAGTTCCCCTTGTCTTTCTGTCCCGGTTTCGGGACCCCCACCAGGTTTATAAAATCCAGCCCAATGTATCAGACTGGTGAATGGTAGGATTCAGTTAGCACCCACAATGCACCAAGTATGGAATTTCCCATTCTCCATCATGATTCAAGGAACTTCAAACAGAAATTAAGGACTTCCTCAGAGAGAAACGATTGAAAAGAAATCTAGCACCATATCATTCCAGCAGATCTCCACTGGGCCAGTTCGAAACTGCCACGAACTGGAACTATAAGAGTTGATTGTCATTGGACTGATAATTGTTTTAAAAGTTGGAATGTGTTTTGTGATTTTAAATTGAAATTAAAATAAACAGGAATTTATTTTTTAACGTTGACCACTATTTCATTTTTAAATTTTATGGGGCACTTTGGAGAACCAGTAGTTGGGA
Organism: Heterodontus francisci; assembly: GCF_036365525.1. Taxonomy (NCBI): domain Eukaryota; kingdom Metazoa; phylum Chordata; class Chondrichthyes; order Heterodontiformes; family Heterodontidae; genus Heterodontus; species Heterodontus francisci. The sequence continues at coordinate 76,055,590 of NC_090376.1, forward strand.
GATTATTAAAAGAAATTATTAAAAATGAGTGATTAGGGATTATAAATGCAAGAAGGAATTAGAATAATTAAAGTTATGCAGTCATTAGGAACAAGGGTCCCGAATTTACATCAGGAAATACAGCTAAATACTTAACATATTTATCTGAAATTCTTCTCACTGTTACCCAACTGGAGACAAGTTTAAAATAAATGGGTTAAAATCTTTGTTTAAGAACAAAAATGAAAAAAAGGCATGCATTTATAAATCGCGCCTTTCACAACCAGAGGATGTTCCAAAGCTGTTGTAATGTGGGAAACGCAACCAGATTGTGTGCAGCAAGCTCCCATATACGGCAATATCTTAATGGGTGGATAATCTATTTTTGTGATGTTGATTGAGGGATAAGGTGGCAGAAACCAGAATTTCACCTAAATGTCTGAAGGTTTTCTCCATTGATATTTCACAATGTAATGCAAGGCCTACGTCTTCTGTTGCTGAGGAACCTTTTATTTGCTGTCGCTATAAATTCTAGAGGTCCAGCAGGTTCAATTTTTTTATCAGCACATGCACCAGATTGGAGTTAGAAATATTTGCCACAACACTCTCTTGTCCTTTTACAATCTTTACAAAACTGACCTCTTTGATCAAGCTTTTGATCACTTCTCTTAATCTCTTTCTTGACAGCTGATTTCGTTATGCCTACCTGTACACAGCCTTTTTAATGTTAAATTAATTATATGAATATAGGTTGATGGGATATTCGCTGGAAGGCAGCAGGATCCTTCCTTTACTATGCAGGTCATGTTTGATGATGTCAAAGGCCTGAAAGAGGATCAATGATAACTTCACTGTGTGGTCAACCCTTTTGGGAACCAGATTGTGGGTCAGAAAAGGTCCAGTAAGGTAAGCTTAAAAGCTTTTTTTGAGGTTTCCTCATGGTCCTGGAGTAGCAGGAGTGCTTCTCTGGGCCTCACAAGGAAATTTTGAACTTCCCTTGCCACAGATCCCTGTTGTATATCGCTGTCACTATGTTGTACGTTGTTGGTACTGTAGTTATATAGTTCTTCACAAAGGTCTAGGAGTCTTTGGATAGCTAAATATCAACTTTTTATTTATATTCACAATCTATCTACACACTCTATTAGGATCTCTGGTTAGCACTATTCATGGTGCTTCGAACTCGTTCCAAGCCTCCTGCCCATGTGATTATTACCACATTACTACAGTGGGAGGGGTTACTCTCACTGTCTCAAACATTAACTCTTTCAGACCCTAGTACTACATCTCCCCTCAAGTCTTTTTCCTTTTTTTTTACATATTTTAGTTTTGACTTCACGTACTACCCCATCTCCACCTAAATCTCTGACATCACAGATCCAGTCATTCAGAAGGCTTCACGACTCTCCCTGATTGTGTTCTGGTTCTACTCGGAAATTAGTAGTCTTTCTTGAAAATCTTGCTTGTCGACTTGGATGGCCTTGACCAATGTTTGAGGTAAACTGTTGTCTCTGGGTTTCTTGATCATCAACTGGTTCCTCCAGATATATGACTGGTTGTTGTTTTTGAGGAATAGGGATAAGGTTTCATTTACTTCAGCATATAGTACCCTCGGAGTGCGTACTGCATAAGATCTCAGATGAACTTCATCTCTTGGAATGACTCTACCTTCACGTCCTAGATCTTGTATCCATACCTTCTCTCCATCCTTTAACCTTGGTAGGTTTCTGGTATGAAATCTCTGATTGTAATTGCAAGCTTGTTGGTTCCTATAAGATTTCTCTCTGTCTTTAACTTTTTTGTAGTCTTGTACATCTAGCCCTGGAGGTAGTTTGCTGGGTAGAATAGGAAGTTGAGTCTTTAACTTCTTGCCCATCAACAGCACCGAAGATGAAAGTCCACATATCATCGGAGTAGATCGATAATTCAATATTGTAGTTGGAAGATAATGATTCTTCAACAACGATTTAATAGTTCATACTCCTCTCTGTTTCACTGTTCACTTGAGAGTAACAAGGTGAACTTGTGAGATTTTCAAATTCCCACTTCCTCACAAATTGTGTAAGGTATTAATAAGTAAACTGTGGTCCATTGTATGACACAAACTTGTCAGGAATACCATGCATTGCAAAATTCTCCCGTGAAGCTTGAATAACAGATTCTGTTGTTGTGGGGTACAATCTTTTCACTTCAATCCATTGTGAAAAATAATCGATCACTATGATGTAAGATTTTCCGTTGTACATAAATAAATCCATTCCTAGATGTTCCCATGGTTTGGTTGGAAATTGTGTCGTTATCAGAGGTTCTCTCTGATCTGGTCTGGTCTCTGCACTGCACATACCTGGCAATTCAAGATCATATTCTTAATGTCTTTGGATATTCCTGGCCACCAAATAGATGGTTGAGTTCGTGCTCTGTAGTTTGCGATTCCCATGTGGCATTGATGAATCCTTGCCAAGATATCTGATTGAAGAGAAATTGGAATGACCAGTCTGCCATTATACACTAGCAAATTGTTTACAATTGTTAAGTGTCTCCTGAATTCGAAGAAAATTTTCATAATCTTCCCACTAGGATGTTCCTGTGACCAATCTCGTATACAATACTGGCATATCTGAATACATTCCTCATCCCGCTTTTGAGCATGACAAATTTCTTGAAGTTTCTGTGTACTTTCCGGCCATTGCGACACAGTGTACTGTGAATATGATACTATCCCTTCAACAAAGTTAACATCCTGTTGTGTAGGATGGTCTACAGTTGCTTCGATAGTGCATCAGCAGAAGTTTGTATCTTTCCCTGAACATATACCATCTCATAGGTATATCTCCTCAACCTCAATTAGAATCTCTGAATTCTCAGAGACATCCTTGCAATTTCCTTCGCCTCCAATAAGGAAACCAAAGGTTTGTTGTCTGTCTCAATAACCAGTTTCAGGGCAACAATCTGAAAACTTCTCACAAGGCCACATGACTGCAAGTGCTTCTTTTTCAATGACAGCACACCTTGTCTCTGTCTCGGGCAAAGCTCTAGATGCATGATAGATTGGTCTTTGACATCCATTTGCCTGTTCTTGAAAGAGAATTGCCCCCAGCGCTGTAGATGAGGCGTCTGTTGCGATTATAACTGGCAATGAAGGGTTGTAATGCGCTAATAACTCTGGCAAGACTAGCATCTCCTTAATTCTTTGAAATGCTTATTTTTGATGTGTGTTCCAACACGACGCTCAATCTTTTTTCAAGAGTTATCTTGATGGTTCTGTTATCTTGTACCAAATTGGGTAAAAATTTCTGGGAATCTTTGGAGAGGTTAGACTGAAGTTGAGATTGGGAATTCACCAATGGCTCTCGTCTTTTGCGAGTCTTCCATTATGCCCTTGCTGTTCACAATATCGCTGAAGAAATTAATAGATGTTTTTGAGAATTCAACACTTTTATCATTTAAGTGTTAGTCCTTCTTCTTGAAGGTGATGTAGAACTGCTTTGACTCTCTGGTCATGTTTTACGATGGATTCCTCATGGACTAGGATGTAATTCATGAGGCAAATCACCCCTTTTAGGTCTTGCAGAATATTGGACATGGTCCTTTGGAAGATTTCAGATGCGGATGTTAACCCAAATAGACGATTGAAGCAATATCATCTGAATGGAGTGATAAATGTTGTGAGTAATCTTGACTTCTCATCCAACGGAACCTACCAAAAGCCAATACTCGAGTCGAGTTTAGTGAACATTATGCTTTTGCAGAGCTTTGCCAGGCTGTCTTCTACCGACGACAGAGGATGAATTTTCCTTTGGTTTCAGAACTGGGGTTCACATAGGTGAACACCACTCTGTTGGTTTCATGACAGGAGAAATGATTCCCATTCTGGTCATCTCTTCCAGCTGATTTTGTACTTGCGTATATCAATGGGTGTGGTATCTTTCTGGTGTAAAGATATATACCGGTCTGGCATCATCTTTTAGTGTAATTCTATACTCTGTCGTCAGCTTTCCTAGACCCGAAAACAGTTTGGGATAGTTGCTTGAAAGTGACTGTTTGACTCTGGCTGTTTGGCTTCAAGCACCTTTTTGAGTAGGGTGTAGGTCTAAGCACGCTTTTCTGCTTAATAGGGAAAATTCTTGGTTTTTCAAAACGGATAGAGCTTCCATAATCTGTCTTCCTTTATATTGGAGAGTTGCTTGAAGCTTATCCTTCACCTTCAGTTGGATCCTTCCTGGACCATACAATTGTGTGTCCGCTGGTTGTAAGCAATGTCTTGTCAACCATGGCTCTTGGTCTGACAGAACTGTGACACTTGCACCCGTATCCAATTTGAAATTTGTAATACGTCCATTGACATAGATGTCTGCATCCAAAATCCTTGATTGGGGTCATTAATTTCCCCTGGGAAGTCTCCTGGTTTATCTTCCACTGGAAGTTGTTCCACCTCATTCACCGCTCTATGCGTGAAGGCTTTTAGTTTTGCAAATTGGAAAGAAGAGGCCTTGCTCTGGCAAATCTTTACAAACTGGCCTACCTTTTTGTAATTAAAGAATTTTGCTTTATTAGCAGGACATTGATCACGTCTGTGGGTCATTCTGGCTCCACAGCGCTGGTACAGTTTCCTGGTGTCTTGCACCCATTCATCTGTGTGAACCTTCTTCTCCGGGGATTGCTTGTTCATCCTGGGCTTCAGGAACTGGACCGTCATCACATTTTTCTGATCCAAGGCCACTCTTTGGGCCACAGAATGGCTCCATTTTGTCCTCGAGCTTCTGCCTGATGCACCATCTGAATCGCTTTCTCAAGCGTGAGGCCATCTTTGGACTGCAAAAGGTCTGATAAGGACTCATCAGCTATTCCAAATACTATACAGTTCCTGAGCAACTCAGACTTCAGTTCTCCATACTTGCAGTCCTCAGCCAATCTGTACAAATCATTAATGAAAGCATCCACTGATTCACCTATCTTCAGGATCCTTTTATTAAACTTCACCCTTTCTAGTATCTTATTGCTTCTTAACTGAAAATATTTATCAAAAGCTTGTAACACCTTATCAAATTTATCTGAAGCTTTATTGATGCCTTGTCTCGCAATCACATCATCAGTTATTTCAGCGTGAAGTACAGTAATTTACTTGCTCCGCTTCAGATTTGGTACGTAACTGTGAAGCTATTCAAATCTTAAAAATCTTATTCTCCAGATTGAAAGTTCTGAATCTGATTGGGCCCTTTCGAACTCGAGAAGCTTTCAGGCATTGTATATTTTGAATCCATCCTGTGCGAAATTCTTTAGGATATTCCTTTCTTATTTTGAAATTTTTAGTTGCCTTAATGGAGGTGTTTCCACTCTTCTTGGAGCTTTCCCACTCTTTTTGTGAATTTCCCATGCTTTCTTGAAACTTTCTGCTCTTTTCAGGTGTTCTCACATTTTACCTCCATGGTGCACTTCAGTAACAGCAGCCTACTCTGATCTCACCCTCACATGGGATCGACTCTTTTTCCATCTTCCCGTATCGCTTTCCCAGTGCTCCTTTAAATAATAATGCACCTTTCTAAAAAGTCTTTTCCCCGATCCTCAACAATCACTCAGTACTGTGACTCGCAGCACGGTTTGTTCTTACGGACCACCACGCTTCTGTGGTGCAGCCTGAAAGCCTGCGTTGCTGACTCATCGACTCTACCTGTCTTTTAATCATCTACGGTGCAGCTCTAGAGATTTTCTCAGCCTCTCCACAAGAGCTGCAGTCTTTTGGTGCTACTGTACCAGGGTAGGCTTCTCAAATCTTCTGGGTATGTTCACCATTGCGATGTATAGCAGCCACCATTTACCATGTTGTACGGTACCCAGTGCTGTTCACCATGTTGTATATCACTGTCATTATGTTGTATATTGCTGGTAGCGAAGTTATAGTGTTCTTCACAAAGGTCTCGGAGTCTTTGGATGGCTGAACATCAACTCTTTATTTGCATTTACATTCTATTTACACTCTCCATTAGGATCTCTAGCTAGCACTGCTCATGGTGCTTCTAACTCCTTCCATGCTTACTGCCCATGTGACTATTACCACGTCATCAATACAGTGGGAGGGGTTATTCTCAAACATTAACCCTTTCAGACCCTTATACTACAGTTCCCAGCTACAGCCTCCTGCAAGTATTGGATCTGGTCTGGTTCAGGCAAGAGTTGATGAACATTTATTCACATGAAGGTCTGGCCATTAAGATTGGCTGGGCTTCCACATCTCTAGACTTGCTGGGTGCGCTGCCACTTTGGAACTCCCCTACACCATACCCAACCCCCCTTTAAAATCAGAGGCCTTTATCTCTGTCATATACCTTAGATGTTAAGCATTAGCAGTTTGGAAATGCTCGCTGCATTCTGATAAAAGGAGCAATCTGATGGTGTGGAATCTGAAATATGTGCAATTTGTACTTGCAAATCCTACAGTTTAGCTTTGCATCCTGTAAAAATCTAAATCTTAAGCCTTGGTCTATTTGTTGAGTTGTTCAATGTTAGAACCTTGAAATTTAAAACAGGATTTTGTTGTTGCACCAGGCCCCTTGGATTTGTACTTCTACTTTCTCTGCAAAGCATAAAATTATTTAACAGGTTATCCATTCATTCACTTCCTATCTGCTTTGTCCCAGTGTCAGAAGAGTAATGGCAATCTACACAGAACTAGTCGTATCAGCACTTCTGTTCAGAGATTGTGACAATTTATGGCAAGGAATCATTAAGAAGTGTAAGTGATATTTTTCCCCTCGCTGACCATAAGGAAACCACCTTGCATCATTGACTCATGAAAGAGTTCTGATGCATATGTTGCCTTCAAATTGAAGCTAAAAGAAATCTTAGACAATCTAGGTAAATGGCAACTAATTAGCACTGAAGTTAACAAACAATGTAATTCATTAGCAGTTCTCAGGAGAGCTGTCTCATTTTATGTACAAAAATCTTTGATATTCCCAATCTGAGCAAAAAAGAATTACTTGTGAAAAAAATGAAGCAATTTCATCTATGATTTATCATGTCAGTTACTTCTTCATTTCAGTCACTGTACTTGTGGGATTTAAAACCCATTTAATTCATTGAAAATGGTCCAGCTTGTTTTACTACAGATCACCCTAGTTATTGGCCCGGATATTCCTCTACTGGACAACGCCTAGATTTGCAAGGTCAGATCATTTGCGCTGGCCACGACTATAATGGTGATGGCCACTGGCTATTTAACCTTTTGACAACTGTCCAGGAACACCAGCCAACAGGCTTCCTGCCTCAACAAACCAGTGGGGGAGATTTTCAACTCGTGGGCACTCATTTGTGAGAAACAGGTGGTTGGTAGTTGAAAATTGGGTCACTTGGCTGACCCATTAACACCCAAGGCCCACCTCATGCAATTTTCAGGTTGGCCTGTAAATAGGTGAGTGGTCCTCTTACCTGAAACAGGCATAAAGCAGCTTAGATATGAAAGTGAAGGTTCCATGCAGATTGCAAGATTCAATGGCAAATTTCAGGTACAAATTGGTGGAGCATGTGCCAAGCATGTTCCAGTTGTACTGGATAATGAACAGCTCAACCAACTGCCCTTCATGGGTTCTTTGGAGGAATTGTTATTTTTAATTCTTGTAGGCCCAGAAGAAGCAAGATCATATCTCGTAGGTCCACAAAAAGTCTGGTCCATTGCAGGCCTGGTCAAGGCCCCCAGTGATCTCCTCCACCTTCCCCATTCCCAATATGCAGGTTAGCACAGCATTGGAGCCAGCTGAGTTCATGCTGTCGCAGAACATGTGAGATGTTGGGGGGCACCAGTTTGATGCTCACAGCTCATTGGCAGCATTTAAGTGGGGCCCGCATCTCTATGATGTTCTGATCTAAGGGGCCAGGTACAAGCAGCAGTGACAGCTTCTTTGAGTACTCCTGTACAACTTTCTGTCAAACTTTAGGAAGATGTGATGGAAGAATGGGAATATGCACTCCTGCCTTGTTTGCATACCTGCCCCTTTTCTACTGTACGTGGCCATTTTGCTGCTCTCTTGGGGAACTCTTGTATAAGGAACAGAGACATCATTCATCGATCTCAATCCTTTTATGTTCTTCTTTGCACTTCAGAACTCTGTTTTTCAGGCACTTCGTAAAGAAGTATGGGATCATTGGGCTGAATTTTCATTGCAGGGTCGGGACACTGATGTCAGGACCATTTCTGGGTCCTGACGTCACTACAGAAGTCCAGCAGTATTTTGAAGGAGGTGGCCAATTAATGGCCCGCTGGCATGTTTGCCGTCCAATTTGGGGCAGCAGGTACGTTGAGGAGGCAGGGTGTTGATGTGGCAGATCCAATTTAAAGGGCACCCAGCAGACCTGATAGTGGACAGCAACATCCTGGACAATGGCAGGGGCTGGAACCCAGCAGAAGAGCAGCATGGCATACACTCATGGAAGGGCAGCCCCTAGATTTATCAATGTCTCCCTGGAGGTGCTGTTAGAGGCAGTGGCAACCTGGAGGAGCGTTCTGATTCTGGAGAGTGGCAGGAGGAGGCTTGCGAGCTAGACAAAGCAGATATGGATGGAGGAAAAACAAAAAGTGCTGGAAATACTCTGCAGGTCAGGCAGCATCTGTGGAGAGAGAAGCAAAGTTAACATTTTAGGTCAGTGACGTTTCATCAGAACTGGCAAAGGTTAGATAAGAATTAGGTTCTAAGCAAGTGAAGGGGAGGGCGTGGGGGACAGAACAAAGGGGAAGGTGTTTGATAGGGCAGGAGAGATTAAATAACAAAGCTGACCTGGTATATAGGCAAAGGTTCTCCCCCACCCCCTTCCCCTTCACTTGTTTAAAACCTAATTCTTGTCTAACCTTTGCCAATTCTGATGAAATATCACTGACCTGAAATGTTAACTTTGCTTCTTTCTCCACAGATGCTGCCAGACCTACTGAGTATTTCCAACACTTTTTGTTTTTATTTCAGATTTCCAGCATCTGCAGTGTTTTGTTTTTATATACAGGTATGGATGGAGGTTGCTCAGGATGTGAGCAGCCGCAGTGTGGTCAGCAGGACATGAGTGCAGTGCAGGAAGCACTTCACTGACACTCTGTGGTCTGGCACTGCTACACCCAGATGACAAACCTTCAGTTTTGGAGTCACCAGTATGCCTATAAACAGAGCAGCCTGAGGGCGCACAGTGCTCAAGATCAGTGAGGATATATGTATCCAGGTGCACTCCTGAGCCATGGACAAAGCTTACATCACAAGCACTTGTGGAGGAGGTGACAGTGAAGCCACAGACATCACATGTCAGTGAGCTGCTGCATGCAGTGAAGGTGAGCACCACGGTCTCAACTCTGTTGTTTTTGACTTTGCAGATAAAAAGAGCACACAGCATGTGATAAAGGGGTTGCACTGGTGGTGGAGTAGCACGTATCATTATACTAATGGCCATGGAGGAGAAGGCCCATGAAATTACCAGGGTGGCAGCTCAGCAGGAAGTCGCGAGGGTGAGATGAGTGTCAGTCTGAGAGAAGGTGAAAGCATGTTACTATTTACAAGTGAAGGGGATGGATCTCCATCCCTGTTTGTCTCGTCCATGTCAATGCATAAGCTGTTATAGGCTGCTGTAGCTTTGACAAAGGAGAGATTTCCCAACAAATGTCGTATGACTTCCGCAGGGCCAGTTGTGGAAGAGCAGCCTCAGTATGCCACCATGCCGCCAGCGGCAATTTCAGTGGACGAAGATGCATCTGAGGTACCACCATTACAGCAGTCGAGCATACCCTCCACCAGCACAGATACACTCACCTTGATGGAGCCTCGCGTGGGTTTAGAATGGAGGACATAAGATCACGTGTGAGTAGGAGGAGGTAACAGAGGCAGAGGCAGCTGTGGGAAGTCCCTCTCAGAGCATGGAGGACAGCTCCAGCCATGCTCATCTAAGTACAGATGCAGAGGCTCGGGGGGGGTCACATACAGTCAGGACTTTCTGGAACAGCAATGGAAGATGTGTGTCCAAATTCTGGAGTTCTTTGAGACAGTGCGGAGGCTTGGGCAGAGAATGGAGGAGTCCATTCATAAGATCTGTTCCGCAATGTCTCAGGCATATGAGTGCATGAGCTGCTCCGTTGAAAGAGTGGCTAACCTCGTGGTCAGCCATACGCAGCATCATGTTGAGTGGATGCAGGAATATCGCATTACCATGCACAGAATGAATGCCAAGTTCTGTGGCATTGACGAGTCAGTTGCATTGATATTGCCAAGACGCATGACCAGGCAATCCCTTGGACATGCATATGTACCATGAAAGTGCTGGGGCAGGCAGGGATGATGTGGAGGACACCATCCCTCATGGGCCACATTCATCAGCTGCCTCCTTGGCCTCTCTGATTGAGGCAACATCTATACAGCAAGCCCCGTGATCGAGGCTGCCCCTGCATCGATGCAAGTGGAGCAGCCAGTGGCACTGCCTCCACTGGCACCACAACGCTGAGGACGGGTGCCATGGGCATCTCAGCCACCTGCAGCCACAAGCGAGCAGCTTGATTCAGCCACAGGGGGAGAACCCTGCAGGAGTGGTTGCGTGCAGACGGTTCCACATCAGTAGATTCACTTTGGGGTTCACTTGAGTGACTTTTGTAATACTTCTGTTCAGTGATTATCCCTCAATGTGGTTCACGATATCACTCTGATTTGTGTAACCCTATTGTTTTGAGGGCATTAAAACACCGGCATGATGAAGTGTATGTGCAACCCAGAGGTGTATGGTCAGGGGGCCAGTGGCGACATCTCTTCCAGGCATTGTGGGGAAACAGCAGATGTGTGTGCATGGCAGGTATTTTGGATGCAGCCACTCCTTGTGGGAGAGGTGTGGTGCTGAGCTGTATGCAATCCAGGATGTGCCCTTCTCAAGAGAAGCATGCATGGATTAGTGCAGTCCGAACTTCCTGCCATCCTGTTCAATGGCTTGACACCTCAGCTGGAACTCTGCAAGGCCTTGCAGCACAGGATCACCATGTTCCACACATCTTCTTCCTCAGAAGATGTGTGCCGCACCTCCGCATCTTCCTCTTCAAGGTCCACACCCCATTGGAGGGCAGAGAGCAGCGTACCACACCATGCGAGAAACCCTTGAGGAAGCATACTGAAGAGTGCCCCGCTGACCAGTCAAGGCAGCAGAAATGCATCTTCAGGAGCCTAATGGTGGTCCTTGTGCTAAGGTGGCAGCAGTTGTAGCGACCCTGTGCCTGCGTTTAGGGTTGTGCACAGGTGTCAGCAGCCATTTCTTCAGCGGAGAGCCATTGTGCCCTAGCAGCCATCCAGTAATCTCTCTGGTGGCATGAACAGCTATGGAACCTGCAATTGTCTCAGGATGAAGGCAGCATGGCAACAGCCAGGAAACCTTGCACACACCTGCAGAAACCACGTGTGGTGGGCACACAACAGCTGTATACTGAGGGAGTGAAATCCCTTCCTATTGATAAATGCCCCTGGCTGCTCCACCGGGGTCTTGATGGCCAGATGGGTGCAGTCAATAACCTCCTGCACCTAAACATAGAAACATAGAAAATAGGTGCAGGAGTAGGTCATTCGGCCCTTCGAGCCTGCTCCACCATTCATTATGATCATGGCTGATCATCCAACTCAGTGGCGTGCTCCCGCTTTCACCCCATACCCTTTGATCTCTTTAGACCCAAGAGCTATATCTAACTCATTCTTGAAGACATACAATGTTTTGGCCTCAACTGCTTTCTGTGGTAGCGAATTCCACAGGCTCACCACTCTCCGGGTGAAGTAATTTCTCCTCATCTCAGTCCTGAAAGGTTTACCCCGTATCCTTAGACTATGACCCCTGGTTCTGGACTCCCCCACCATGGGGAACATCCTTCCTGCATTTACCCTGTCAAGTCCTGTGAGAATTGTATAGGTTTCTATGAGATCCCCCCTCACTCTTCTGAACTCCAGCGAATATAATCCTAACAGACGCAATCTCTCCTCATACATCAGTCCTGCCATCCCAGGAATCAGTCTGGTAAACCTTCGCTGCACTCCCTCCATAGCAGGAACATCCTCAGATAAGGAGACCAAAACTGCACAAAATATTCCAGGTGTGGTCTCAGCAAGGCCCTGTATAACTGCAGCAAGACATCCCTGCTCCTGTACTCGAATCCTTTCACTATGAAGGCCAACATGCCATTTGCCTTTTTTACCGCCTGTTGCACCTGCATGCTTACTTTCAGCGGCTGGTGGACGAGAACACCCAGGTCTCGCTACATATTCCCCTCTCTCAGTTTATAGCCGTTCAGATAATAATCTGCCTTCCTGTTTTTGCTACCAAAGTGGATAACCTCACATTTATCCACATTATACTGCATCAGCCATGCATTAGCCCTCTCACTCAACTTGTCCAAATCACCCTGAAGCCTCTCTGCTTCCTCCTCACAACTCACCCTCCCACCCAGTTTTGTGTTATCTGCAGATTTGGAGATATTACATTTAGTTCCCTCATCTAAATCATTAATATATATTGTGAATAGCTGGGGTCCTAGCACTGATCTCTGCGGTACCCCAGTAGTCACTGCCTGCCATTCAGAAAAAGACCCATTTATCCCTACTCTTTGTTTTCTGTCCGCCAACCAATTTTCTATCCATCACAATACACTACCCCTTATCCCATGCGGAGATTCTGCCATGGAGACAAAGCCCACAGTCCTCTGGGCCTGTGTGGTTCCATCAATCAGTAAGTCACTGTGCTCCGCTGCCTTCTCATACAGGGCAGCCATCATCTCCCTGATGCTATGATAGGTGGCGGCTTGCAAAATGCCACACAGGTCTGCTGCCACCCCTTGCGGTAACAAAGAGGCAAAGATCAGTGCCACTGTGAATTTCATGGCTACTGGCAGGGTGTGCCCACATGACCAGTGAGGCCTGAGGTTCTCCTTCATGAAGGCACACAAATCATCAATCACCTGTCTCAAAAGGTGCAGCCTCTAGCAACACTGCTGTTCCAACATGTCCAGGATGCTGAGTCTTTGGTAGTACACCCTATGGTGAGTGTAGTGCCTTCGTGCCCACCCTGCCCCTCAGGCATCACCTCTGTTTCCCTCTGCACCAAGGAGCTACATGTGTTCCTGGCACAGCTGCTCCTCCTCATTACTTGCTGCCATCTCAGTGTAGCTGAGCCCCATGTCCAGGGATAGCCTGCCTGGACCCTCCTGCTGTGCCCCGCTAACCCCTACAGGTGCACTTACGAGCCCTGCTTACACAAAGACCACATTGTGCCAATGCATGAGCTCCTCCCTTTTTATTCCACCACTTATGCAGCGTAAGGAATAATTCCTGCTTCTCTGAATGGCTCCCCGCTGTGCAGCCGTCTCATCCCCTTGGACATGCTGCTGACCCAGCGTGTTTCCCATTTGTCACCTCAAATCTAAATCAAGTCTGCAATTGATGGGTTGCTGTGACCCTCAAGAAGAAGCTTCTACCAAAATCACTGGGAAGTGGGAACGTGTCAGGAAACAGGCATGCCATTTGGTGCTATGATTTTTCCAGCATGCCCGTCTCCACGTCAAGATGAAATTTCAGCCCATTAAGTGTGTACCTAAGAGAGGCACCACACCATTCATGTCAAATATAATCATCCTGTGGGTTTTTTTCTAATGTCCATCTGGTAGCAAGCTCCCTTTGAATTGAACAGAAACATGTTTCAATTTTCTTTCTCCCTGTCAAATTTTACAAGCATATCTTAACCTGTCTTGCTCCATTTGAGTAATCCATTCAAAGCCATCAGAGTGATGCAAATAGACAGAGAGGCTCCCTGATGGTGAAGAAAAAGCTGCCAGTTAAGGTTTAGCTAGGGACCATGAGTCAGTGTTAGCTCACATTGAATGTTAGAACAGGATACACAACAGTTTGTTATTTCCTATGTTCTAAGACAAAATAGTTAAACTTGTATCTACCACAGTATTCATTGTTCCAGTTCACTTATGAATTTACTGTTTAATAAGTCTGTTTGGAACTTTACATAGTCCAGTAGAATTTTTATTCTCCTGCCTTTTAAAGTAAAATGGAACAAATTAGAATGCAAGATATACCTAGAAAGCCAAAATGCCATGAATACATTTTTCAACTGGACCTCTGACCCTGATAGAATTACCTGGATATCAGGTGGATAAAGGTAAGTGTTAGAATGAAGAATTGCCTACGAGAGTCATCTAAGATGCTGTTCCTGAGAAAAAATATCTGAATAAAAATACCAAATTGATGGCAGCTATAATAATACCATAGGATGATTTTCAGAATTTCCACTTCCAGTGTAAAGCCTTGCCTGCCTGGAAGCATACTGCAATGGGATGCTGATTTTCAATCCATTAATTTCAATCATGGATGGCATGGGTAGTGTGAATTTGTAAAATTACCCTTGTGAGTCTGCTCTTAATAGGCAGGTATCAAAATGTAAAAACATTGTAATGTCTCTTTACTCACAGCAGAATGTTTTCCATTCTGTTTAGGCTTATTATCCCACTATCTGTTTTCTGGCATCATGGATGCATTTAAACTGTTTTCATTCTCTTTTGGGTGGTGTGATCAAGCCATTATGACTCCAATTTTATTTTGTTTTGAATACATAAGAATTACAAGGAAATGAACATAGCCAAACAAGATTGCTATTATATCCTGGTGTGAAGATCTGGGTTGAAGCATTCCAGGAGGTTGCAACGTGCTCCAAAGTAGACTGCGGAGTGCTGACAGAAACAGAGTTAATGTTGCAGGTCTGTGCAGATGAAAGATCACTGACCTTAAACGTGAACTCTGTTTCTCTCTCCACAGATGCTGCCAGACCTGCTGTGTGTTTCCAGCATTTCCTCTTTTCATTTCAGATTTCCAGCATTCGGAGTATTTTGCTTTTTGCTGATGCTGCGTAACAAGATCACACACAAGCTGGTAGTAGTTCCCTCCATACTTACAGCCATGGTGCGGAAACCTCTTGGTATGCCTTGCTTGCCACTTGCTATTTAGGGCAAACTGAAGACTATTTATGCATAACAAGATCCCACATGCAGCAAATAAATGAATGGTGAAATAATTTGTTTTGATTGGTTTTGGTTAAAGGAGAAATGTTACCCAGTAGACTTGGAAAAGTCTCTATCGATCTTCCAATAATACCATTGGATGTTTTCCATCTACCTGAGCAGACAAATGGGACTTCAGTTTATCACAAAGATGGCACCACTGACAATCCAGCATTGCCTGAACACTGCCCTGAAGGATGAAATTTTCATAACTTAATCTCTGCCCAAACAATGGGCCCATTAGTGGGTCAGGAACCCAATGGACTCTCCAGCAGGCTTTGTCATGGTTCTTCAACTGAGACATGGCATTTGCATCACACTTCCAGGTTCCCCAACCAATCAGGGAGGGTGGGTGGGATCTCAAGGCAGATCTGTAAAAGGAAGGAATTCTAATTAAACTAACCCATCCGGGTTACAATGGCCAGAATTTTATGACCCCTGCAGGAGTGGGCTGGAGGCGGGAGTTGCCGTTGTCACGCCCTCCTGCCCCCACTGCAATTTTACGAGCAGCGACGGAGATGACAAACGACCTGCCCACCCCAGGCAAATTAAGGCCCTTATGTGGCCAGTTAATTGCTACTTAAGGGCCTCCTCCCACCACTGCTGGAATATGACCAGCGGCAGGTGGGCGGTTCCGTAGCTCAGTAGGATGCCCAGTAACACCTGGTGACCTCGTTGCGGGCTGTTGGGGTGGAGCCCTCCTGATCTGGCACCCTGTCCCCGAAGGAGCGTGCCCCCCCCATGGCACAAGCTGTCCCTACTGGAGCACCTCCTCTCCCCTCTTGAACGACTTCCCCCCCCCCCCACCCACCTGCTTTTCCAGGGCCCAGCCAATTGTCCCCAGTGAGGCCCCACACACTTATTTGTATTCTGGGGCCTAGTCTATGTGCTGGTCATGGCTAGGTGCAGTCCCAGCAGTGGCTACCACTTCGAGTGGCGCTTCTAGGACTGAAGAACTGCCGGAACACTGATTGGCCGACAGCTCTTGCAGGTGGAACGTCCTACCTCAGAGGGGCGTAAGTCCCGCCCAAGGCCAATTAAGGGCCTTGGCCACTTAAAATCGCGGTATGGCTTCCAGCCCAGTGGAGGTGGGCTTACCACCGACTTTTTCAGCTGGTGCCAGGGCCTCCGACCTGACACAAAATTCTAGCCAATGGATGCCTGCACATGGACTTTTGAGGCTGCAGCAACCACAGGAACGGAGAGGAGACCTGGGAAGGCTGGTCTCCGAGTCTCTAACTTCTCCAACCAATACGTGTGGATGAAAGTGACCGAGGAAGTCAGCAGCAGAAGTGTGCTTCCACCAACCTGAAGACAGTGCACCAAGAAGATCCAGAACCTCAGGAGGTCCTGACAGGTGAGTGGTATAACACTTTCAGGCATCAAGCCCCATACTCTGACTTTCCCAGAATTCCCCTGCACCCCTCAGGGCAACACATCTTGCAGCCACACTCATTCTTCTCTCTCCAGGCACCTCCTCACATCCCCATCTGAACAGCCTCCAGTCACACTCACCCTCAGCCTATGGACCCTTTGCACTCATGCCTCACAGTCACCCGCTACAAATGATGTCCCTCCCTCCTCTCCACACAAGCCATTAAAAACACTCACACCTCTCAGTTTTCTCTCCTTACAGAAGAAGACAACGCACAATCTTGGGGCAGAGGCAGAGATTCGAGGGGATGGTACCTTGATGGCCACTGGGAAGGAGGTCTTGTGTAGGAGGCCACTAATGTCACCAATGACCTGCCAAGTAGACCTGGGCCTCCTGAGGCACTGGTGCTCAGTCATGTCGAGAGAGTTCATCCTCTGCCTGTAGGCCCTGTGTTGGAGGTCTCACCTCCTTGGAACTGGATCTCTGTGTCCTTCCCCTCTGCCCATTAGAGAACAATGTAGCTGAGGAGAAGGCAGCTGGTGCTGGTGTTGCTCCTGCTACTCTTGGTGCTATTGGTGTTGTTTCTCCTCTTACTGCTGAAGGTGAGTGAAATGCAAGACAGGTGAAGTGACTTCCAAGGGGTTGGCAATCACCTGTCAAGCAGTGAAAATATTGTCTGAGAAGGAGTGCTGTGAACAGCACCCTTTCACCTGGCCATGGCTGGAGATCTTCACTTTCACTGATTAAAAGTTCCCTGTCTGTCAGCTTCACTGGCGAGTTGCTGACAGATTGGGAAATGGATGCTCTGGCTGCTAAAGCCAGAATCCGTATTTAAAATTGTACTTAATTACCTATTAGAATATTTAAATGACCTACCTGTCAGCTGTTCGAGGGCTCCCTGCTTGCCTTCACACCCACCTGGTGAAACCTGGAAGAGGGCGGGATGATGTTGAGATCTTGACCAACATCATGTTTATGGGATTTATCTCTGTACACACCCAAATGGTACATAAAATTCTGCCCGAAGTGTTAGTCTAGTTTATGTACTAGGTCATGGTGTGGCTTGAACCCATAACCTTCTGAATTAGAGGCTAGACAGGCTGACACATAGGTATTTGTTTCATTTATCTCATCTTAGACACTACTTCAGCATCACACCTTTCTGAAAATTTGATCATTGTTGCTCCTGATTCACTTGAATTTCATGTTGATAAAACAGCAACAAATTACAATTCACCAGATAAAGAATGTGGGAATCAGTAATGAACAAGCAGAGATAAAAACTACCTATAATGAGGTTTTTAAAAATAGCTATGGGCTGTATTTTCCTGTGGGCTTCAGGACCCAGACATTGGGACCAAATGGGGGTCCCGAACCTTCACTTGCCAGCAGCGAGACCAGCTCAGCAATTTTCCAGGAGCCGGCCTCCTAATTGGCTGCCTCCATGTTGGAGGGCAGGTGGGTTCTCGATTCTGCAAGCCCAATCAGAGGTGCAGCAGCCCTGAAGCCTCGGAAGCCCCACCGGGAGAGATGGGTACTGCTGAGGCAGGTCAGGGACCGGGAGGGAGCTACCACATAAAGGCCAGCTTGGGGCTGCAAATGAAACTCGACCCGAGCCCGACAAAACCACATCCAACCCCAAGCCTGACCCGGCCCGAGTCCTTTCATTTTATCCCGCGCCCGACCCGACCCGACCCCACTATCAGATAACCTACCTTTCGTTTTTCACTTTGTTGCTTATCTGCACGAGCTTAAAATAACTGTAACAAAACCACCTTTCAAGTCCAAAAAGTGCATTAACATTGGAGCCACTTACCGGAGGTGGAGATAGTGCATGTCCGAACCGGCCCGACCCGACCCGAGTCCGAATGCCAGACCCGGAAGTGTGACCTGACCCGACCCGAACCCGACAAATGTCATCGGGTCCCATCGAGTTCGGTTCAGGTAGCTGGCCTTTACCTTAACATGGAGGCGTCCTTGCTGCTCAACACAGAAGAGCTGCACTGAAGACTCCCAAGCTGGTAGGAACATTGGGATGGAGGAGAAACCCCTCCACAGGATTGGATGCAGCTGCAATTGTGGACTTTCATCCACGAGGTCCCATCATTGGGGCATGGAGCCTCTGGCTCCGATGGCGCCTCCAGCCTGCTGCCGGGGAGCTGCTCCAATGTCAGTAAATTAACAGTGCTGGCTCAAAATGATCCCTAAGTGGCCCTTACTTGGACTATTTGGCTACCCACCTCTGTGCAGTGGGCAGCTGACCCGGTAACCAGCCCACCCCAGGAAAATCCCCTGGAGGCGGGAATGCATCAGGGAGATATCCTCATGTGGCTCCCTGCTATTTTCCCAGCACCTCCACTTCCAACTCCAACTCCACAGAGCCAGGAAAATGCAGAACTGCAAATTAGCATTGAACTGTCAGCAACAGCAACCAATTAAAAAGAAGCCGAACCAACCACATTGCTCAAAATATTTCTGGTGAATCTCCCCTGCAGTGTATGATTGTTCTGGGTTTGAATGTATTAGTTGTCCACTTATCTGTGTTCAATGTGCTTGATTGTTTAAGCCTATGGGTGGAGTTTAAGAGTTTTAAACTGAGACTAAAAGAGTGAAACAGTTACTGTTCTGAGAAGACATTGTACTGAGATCTTGTAAGTGCTGAGATATTTTAAGGTACTGTAAATAAACCAGTTGGTGATTTCATACAAGCGCAATATCTGCGTTGCTCTGAGATAAATCAGATAAATGACATCCAGCAACCTGGCATAAACATAAAAAAGTGGCAACAAGGATGATCCAGCAAAATTTACTGTTATCTGCCCCAGAACCATTTCCTTCAATGCCAGGAAATCCTCCCTTGTGCTGGGACCGATGGATTTCAGGGTTCAAGACCTACTTGCTTGCTACAGGGATGGACAGCCCAGATATAGCAATGAACCATAAGAAAGCGATACTTGTTCATTGTCTCAGAGCAGAAGGCCAGTGGATATTCAAACAGCTCACAGAAGATATGTCTACATTTGATACGATGGTAAGTGCTCGTGAAAAATACTTCGGACAAAGAAAAGTGTGATGATAGAATGATATGTGACAGCATTGCAACAATTAGCATTGACATGTAAACTTGGCACACTAACTAACAAATCGTGACCAACTAATTGAAAAGACTTCAATTCCACAAATTAGGGAACATCTTCTCATGGAAGATGATGGTTTAACCTTGGAAAAAGCCATAACCTTAGCAGTCCAGATCAAATCTGCCATATTAGATTCGAAGAAGTTACACACACCTCCACCCTTAGGCTCAGGATTGCAGACACAGCTTGCCCAATCAGCTTCAGTGCAAGGGTTAAAGACAAGAAAATCTCAGCAACCTCATCAAAATGTGCCCCATCATGGTCAGATACCTTCAAAACTGTGGCAAATTTTGGAAATGCTCATCAAGTCACCATGCCATGTTCAGCTCAAGGAAAAAAGTATAACTCATATTTGAAGTGGAACCATTTTGCAAAGATGTGCAGGTCGTCAAAGAAAAAGACTTCATCGGTTCGACATGTGGGGGAGTCTCTTCCTGAGAATGAGGTACATGTATTTACCATCACAAAAAGTAAAGCACCAGGTCACTTTAAGGAGCAGTCCGTGGAGATCACTGGCATCTCAGTGTCACTTCTTATCGATGTTGGCACAAAAGTATCTATTTTGAGTGACAAACTCTACCATCAGTATTTTTCACAATTCTCACTCACTCCTGCAACAGACACTCTTCCAGCTTATGACAACACTATCATTCCAGTTTTGGGACGATCACAGTTCCAGTATGCTACAAAAATGTCACCCTAGACAGGTTCACTTTTTATGTAGCTAATGGCCAAATCTTATGGGGGGTAAACCTTTTCAATAGGCTTGGATTCAAACTCACTGACCTCACTGGAGCATACATTAATGGGATTGATGATGCAGGTTACACATGCCGGTATCCTTCTTCATTTACTGGATTTGGGAAGATCAAAGGGTACTGTCATGATCCTCACATTGACACATCAATTCAACCAATTTCACAAAATTTGAGACGGTTGCCATTTGCAATCTATGCCCAAGTGTCACAGGAGCTGAAACGACTAGAAACATTGAGCAAATTGACTCATCGCCATGGATATCAAATCTAGTCATTTCACGATGCAAAAATGGTGAACGTAGACTATGCATGGACCTAAAGGCAATCAACAAAGCTATCAAACCAGACAAATATCCACTTCCTACAATTCAAGAACTGTCAGAATCATTTCATGACTCTACAGTCTTCACAAAGCTTGATATGTGACTGAGTTATCTTCAGATACCTCTAGCAGAACAAAACTTATATCTTACAGCTTTTATTACTCATGAAGGTATGCTTCATTACCGCAGAATGCTCTGTAGACTAAATTCAGCACCTAGTGCATTCCAGAAGATAATTTCTTCAGTCTTGTTGGATGTTGAGGGAACCCTCAACCTACGCTATTGTCCACTGAAGCGGCAAAGCTGAAAATGATTAACGATTATCAGCAGTGTCACTAGACTTGCAAAACACAATTTGACGCTAAACAAAAACAAATGCACATTTGTGGCATTCAAGATTGGCTCCCTAGGTTACAGAGTGACAGCAGCTGGAGTAAATCCTACACACTCTCTGGCTGGAAAGACACCAGCCGAACTTATGATAGATCATAACTTTCGCATGCCATTGACCATTCTTAAGCCATCACTACCAGTTAACGAGAATGTCACAGCGCAAGCAGATGAAATCACAAATTGACAAGATAAAGTAAAAGCATACTTTGACAAATGTATAGGCACAAGGGAACCACAATTTAAAGTTGGAGATTGGGTTTGAATCAAGTGGCCAAATCGCAACCACAAACTGCTTCATCAGTATCAGGTCCAAAGCAGATTAAATGTTTGCTTGGTACCAGTGCTTATCTGTTGGATGATGACAGCAAGTGGATGTGAGACATTTAATAGGGAGTAAGACCAGAATATTTCGAGAATAGTGGTTATGAGGATGCATTTCCTTTTCCTGTGAGTGATGTTAATAATCCGCCTCATCAAGCTGATCAAACAGATCCACAACCTCAAATTTTTGAATCTAATTATACATCTAAGAGACCTTCCTACGTCAAAAACTATTTCTGTACTTAAAGAAAACAGACAAGTTATCTTGATGTATATATGTTTTTTAAAATTCATTCATGGGATGTGGGTGTCGCAGGCCAGGCCAGCATTTATTGCACATCCCTAATTGCCCTTGAACTGAGTGGCTTGCTAGGCAATTTTGAGGGCATGTAAGAGTCTGGAGTCACATGTAGGCCAGACCAGGTAAGGACAGCGGATTTCTTTCCCTAAAGGACATTAATGAACCAGATGGGTTTTTACAACAATCGACAATGGTTTCATGGCCATCATTAGACTAGCTTTTAATTCCAGATTTATTAATTGAATTCAAATTCCACCTTCTGCTGTGGTGGGATTCGAACCCATGTCCCCAGAGAAATACCCTGGGTCTGTGGGTTACTGGTCTAGTGATAATACCAGTACGCCACTGCCTCCCCATTGTTTGTTGTTTAGAATGCTTTAATTCAAAAATCATGACTTTAGTCAAAAGGAGGAAAAATGTACTGTTTGATTGGTCTGGGTTCGATTGTATTAGCCTGCCCACTTATCAGTGTTCACTGTGCTTGATTGTT
Organism: Heterodontus francisci; assembly: GCF_036365525.1. Classification (NCBI taxonomy): domain Eukaryota; kingdom Metazoa; phylum Chordata; class Chondrichthyes; order Heterodontiformes; family Heterodontidae; genus Heterodontus; species Heterodontus francisci. The sequence goes on from NC_090376.1 coordinate 76,077,710, forward strand.
TAAGCCTATGGGTGGAGCTTAAGAATTTGAAACCAAAAGTGTGAAACAGTGGCTGTTCTGAGAAGACATTGTACTGAGATTTATAAGTGCTGAGATATTTTAAAGTTCTGCAAATAAACCAGTTGGTGATTTCATACGAGTGTGATACCTGTATTGCTTTGAGATAAATCAGATATATAATATCTAGCAACCCAGTGTAAACATAACATCCCGTTTACTGGAAAATTACTGAGAATGAAATCCCCAGGGAAACCAATTTTAGGATTCCTCTCCTTCTCTGTCCCTCCTCATTCCCATCACTCCCTACATTGTGACAAATGTAAGGTTGGTAATACATTGAGATCCAAGCTGAATACCAAAAAGATCAAAAAATAAGAGGGGAAAAGAGAGAGTATGAGAATAGAATAGTGGGTAATACAGAAGGAAACCCAAAAGTCTTCTATAAACATATAAATAGCGAAAGGTTAGGCAAAATTCAAGTGCATGCATTAAAGGGCAGTACTAGAATGGATATGAAATTGGCCAAGAGATGGAAATCTGCTGTTTTTCAGATTGGAGGGAAGTTTACAGAGGTGTCCCCCAGAAGCCAGTATCAGGACTACTGTTATTTTTGTTGCATAATAGCCTGGATTTGGGTATACAGGGCACAATTTCAAATTTTGCAGATAGTATGAAACTCAGAAATGTAGTAAACAGTGAGGAGGATAGTAACAGTCTTCAGGAGAACATAGGTAGACTGGTGAAATGGGCAGATATGTGGCAGATGAAATTTAACTCAGAGAAGTAGGAAATGAAGCATTTAATAAGAAGAATGAGGAGAGGCAATACAATTTTAAATGGGACAGGGCAAGAGGAAGACCTGGGAGTGCATATACACAAGTGCCACTCCAGAGACTAGAGGCTGAATTTTACGAGCCTCTCGACGATGTGGATTGTGGCCGTGGGGCCCGTAAGATTCTGCAGGGAGAGGCCACCTCAACCCCAGACCATTGAGAAGGACCTGCCAAATGTTACTGGCAGCGGAGAGACCTCGATGCGGCCCCCGCACCGCTTGGCGGCAGGGCCTTCATCTACATATTCAAATCAATCTAAATTATATGTAAATGCATTTAGCTGCTGGCGGCAGCCATCCCACCATGATTTTTACGGCTGCCGTTCGTACCTCACATGCCTTCGAACTCCATACAGAGTTCCAAGGCGAGAACCTGGTGGGAAAGGGGGAGGAATACAATTTTCAGGGCGGGAGAGGTGGAGGAGTGGGGAAAACATTTTTCTATTGGCTGTGGGGCTAGTGGTAAGGGGTTGAAGGGCAAAGAGTGCAAAGTTTAGAGTTGAAAGGTCGGGACTGTCAAAAATATTTTTCGGGGGGAGGGAAATAAATTTATTGTTTGATCATTGGGGGGGTGGAAATAGCGCTTTTATGTTCAATTTAATGTTTTTATTAAAATTTACAGTGCTGGTCCCTTTAAAATTTTACATCAGCTGTCAGGGTTAGAAGCCCTTTAAAAATGGCACCGGCGCCTGCACAGTGGCACTGGGCGCTGTTGCAGGGGGTGTAGCGGTTGCCCCCTCTACATCATCGGGGGTGTCCGCCCCACCCCGTCTATTTAAATCAGCCCCTGCGCGTAATATCGCGGGGACGGTGCGGCGGCACTTCCATGCCAGAAGGCCTCCGCTTTCACAGCGCGCAGCCACGGAGCACGGTGCGCTAATAAAATCCAGCCCTAGAACACAAATATCTAGGGTAACAGTATTGCACTTCAGTGGTGCTGTCTTTTAGATGACATGTTAATCCAAGGCCTCACTTACACTCTCAGGTGGATGCAAAAGATCCCATAGCACTATTTTGAAATGTATATTGCTGTAGGTGGGAGCCTGCTGGGCTGAATTTAATGAGCCCACTGCCGGTTCTGGGGCCAGGTGCAGAAAACAGTGGTGATTCCATACGTCACATGTGCGGTCGCGTTGCCATGATTATGTGGGGGGGGGGGGGGTGGGGAGCCATTTAACATAATAGAGGTGGCGGTCACCACCGATCATGTGGTGGCGGTGGCAGGCAAGATGCGATGCTGATGCCATTTTTAAAGGTCTTCGGGACCTGCATTCACTCCGCCTTTGCAGTATGCAGAAGGTCAGTTTGCTTCGGAATTCACAGCAATGTTACCTTCAATACGCAACCCCCCCCTAGGAAGAGTGGGGATGATGGCAGATGTTAGACCAAGGGGCTCAGTGATTCCTTCCTGCTGATTCTCATGCAGGTTACGAGGGAAAGGCGGGAGGTTCTCTTCCCCAGTGATGACAAGAAACTGTCCTCCTGCCTGACCAAGCAAGACTGGACAAAGATCGCAGAGGAGGTCAGCAGCCATGGAGTCATCTGTCGCAACTGGGTGCAGTGCTGGAAGAGGGTCAATGAACTTCTGCATTCAGCCAAAGGGAGTGCTATGCCCCAAAGTTCTTTTCTGGGGTTTAGATGTCATTACAGGGTGTGTGACAATGTGAGGGTGCCACTGCTAGTGCAAAGACTGCGAGGTTATAACATCATCAAGACAGATGTGTTTAAAGTGATTCTGTTTTTGTTAAAAATATTTTTTAAGGAATTTATGGTTAAGCTGAATAAATGTTAGACCAGTTTTTTGAAAAAAAAACCATCAAAAGGACACTAAGGGAGCTGGATTGGCAACAATGGTTACTAGTTGTCATGTGACTCAAGTTAAAGATAGAACAGAAACCCTGGTACCACGGGAAGAGAAATGACAAGCATCTATTGATTGGACAAGCCCAGTGGCAGCAGAGATCACCTGGGATGGGCAGAAAAACTCACAAGTTTTCTGGTTGTGTGTTTTAACTTCTGGAGTGAGGTAAAGTCAAGTCTGCAGCTGAAGTATCAAGGAAGGACAGAAGACCACAACCCAGCTCACTTTCCAAAATCTCTGGAGAACCCTGTAAAGTCCACTGTGTCAATTCATCTGTTTCCTGTCTTTGAAGAAAGCCTGCTAAAATTACTTTTCAATGCCGCCTGAAAAGAACTGTTCTAAAAGATCTCAGTGACCTGTTTATTCTACGTGTACTCAGAAGTTTGACTGTATGCCAGTTTTAGAACAACATTAGTCATCTGCTGTTTTCTTCAAAAATGAGCAACTAATCTGCCCAAGTTTTTTGTCTGAAACAGAGCTCTGAATTGAAAAAGAATCCCTTTTTTTTGGTTAACGGGTGTATATATGTGTGTTTAAGTGTGAAGGGACTAAGGTAATTTCGGAACTTTAAAATTTAAAATCAGTGCATTCATGTTCTACTTGTTCTACTAGTTAAGACTTGTTTTAGAATAAACTGATAATTTTGCTGTTCATTAAAGAAACCTGGTTAGTGCACTATATTCAGGGAAAAATAGAGTATATGATTGACTGTATCAGTAAGTGGGAAAATGTAAAATAATATGTTGTGATCTATGGAGAAGTGGGACAAGAATAAACAGGGCACTCCTCCTGCCTCGGTCGTTACAGATGCATGGTTGCATCTGGGAATCACACCAGCCTCCTTCGTAGCTCACCCCCAATAAATCCCATGACATTGTGAGTCAGTATGAGATACATCAGATCCCCCAGTTAGGATAAGGGGCCCATATTAGCAGAACAGTCATGTGAAACGTATGCTGATATATAAGTTCACCATCCATCCTTTTGCCCGCCATGCACAAAATCACGCTCCAGTCATTAAATCAGGAATAATTACATTTAAATTCATGCTAAACAGCATTTCACCAATTTAAATTATGTTGCTGTCATGTCGGGGTGTCAATCCCACCAAGACACGTCCCCCCCACGATGAAATTGGAACACTACAGAATCTTGCTGGGCTTCGGGGTGGCCAGCTCCGCAGCGATTCTCCGTCAGCAGGACGGATGTGGACAGGACTGGTGGCGTTTTCACCGACATACATTCTCTCAGACAGGCCAAGGAAGAGGTCTTAGAACTAATGGAGGGCCAAGGTTGATGCTCTATATCTGACGGGGAGACTGGAGTCCCTTGCGCAAGAGAGTGATTATTGCCATTCATCAAAAAATTCATTCATGATGGAGAAACACCTCAAACATGTTTGCCATAACTGGATGGGCTGGACTTCATGGGCCCCCCTCAGGTGGGGTCAGAGGCAGAGGGGCCCATAGAATCACAACAAGGGCAGTGAGGAGGCGGTCTCGTTGCCGCCCCGTCAACAAGCGATTTTCCCGGGGGCGGGATAGGCTGACGATGGCCTTCCCGCCCAGAGGCCAATTGAGGTCCTTCAGTGGCCTATTAACTGCTACTTAAAGGCTTCTTTCTCCTGCCACTGGGATTTAACCAGCAGAGGGTAAAATGAGGTGCCCACCCTGCGGGCTTGGGGGGGAGTAGTCCGTCCTTTGTGGGCAATCTGTGGCCCATGAAGGCCCTGGCTGGGAAACAATACATGTCCCAGGATCCCCCTCCCCCTGTACTTTATGACCACCTTCCCGCTTCTCCCTTGCCAGGTCCTTCCAGCCTGGCCCTGGAAACCCCGCCTCACTTACCTGAGGTTCGCAGTTCCAGCCCTGGGCCTGCAGTTGGTCGGCAGCTCTTGCAGGTTTGATCCCCATTTTTAAAGGTACAGAGATCCCGGTGCCAGAAACATCACTTCTGGAACAACAGAGGTTGTGGGGTTCCCCTGCCTTTTTAGCCTGGCGCCGGGAGCCCCATCTCCTCCACGAAATCCAGCTCGGTGGATATGTGCAGCCGAACCCACACATGTTTTTGTTCTGTCATGCAGGTCAGTGTTCGCAGGTGACTGCAGCCCCAGAAGGACACCCATTAACTCTGAGGAGGAGGAGGGCCACTCAGAAGATGCAGCGCTCCATAGCTCTCCTGAACCTTCCACCAGTGCAGATACTTTCACCTCAGTGGGTAATCGATCCGCATTCAAATCAGGGTCACTAGCTGGTGAGAGCACTGCACACTCACCTAGGTGCTGCCAGTTTCTAACGGTTGCAAAACTGAAGGCACGTGAGTGCCGCTTGCCATCCACAAAATCACATCCAGTCATTAAATCAGGAATAATTACATTTAACTTCATGGTAAACAGCATTTCACCAATTTAAATTGTTACCATCATGTCACGGTGCCAGTACTAACATGATACATCCCCCCTGCCCCCAACGAAGTTGGAACACTACGGAATGATGCCAGGTTTTGGGGTGGCTAGCTCCACAGTGATTCTCTGTTCCCCCCATGCCACTGAACCCACCTTAAACTGGAGCACAAAATTCAGACTGCTGTGTGCAAATGGGCTGTGTTTCCTACATTACAAAAGTAATTCCACTTCAAAATTATTTCATTGGCTGTAAAGTTCTTTTGGACATCCTGAGGCCATGAAAGTTGCTATATAAATGGAAGTCTTTTGTTTCTTTTGAAAGCGGCAGGAAAAGTTGAGAAGATGCTTTAAGCAGCATACAGAATCCTTGATTTTATTAATAGAGGCATAGAGTACGAAAGCAAAGAAGTTGTGCTAACCTTTTATGAAATACTGGTTAAGCCCCAGCTTGAGTAATGTTTCCAATTCTTGGCACCACACTTTAGGAAGGATGTCAAGGACTTAGAGAGGACACAGAAGAGATTTACTAGAATGGTACCAGAGATGACGGACTTCAGTTATGTGGAGACACTGGAGAATCTGGGGATGTTCTCCTTAGAGCAGAGAATGTTAACAAGAGATTAAGAAGAGACAAATGTTCAAAATCATGAATGGTTTTGATAGAGTGAATAAGGCAAAACTGTTCTGCCTTGACACGAAGGTCGGTGGAGTTGTGGATAGTGCCGAAGGATGTTGTAAGGTGCAGAGGGACATAGATAGGCTGCAGCGCTGGGCTGAGAGATGGCAAATGGACTTTAATGCGGAAAAGTGTGAGGTGATTCACTTTGGAAGGAGTAACAGGAATGCAGAGTACTGGGCTAATGGGAAGATTCTTGGTAGTGTAGATGAGCAGAGAGATCTTGGTGTCCAGGTACATAAATCCCTGAAAGTTGCTACCCAGGTTAATAGGACTGTTAAGAAGGCATATGGTGTGTTAGCTTTTATTAGTAGGGGGATCGAGTTTCGGAGCCACGAGGTCATGCTGCAGCTGTACAAAACTCTGGTGAGGCTGCACCTGGAGTATTGCGTGCTGTTCTGGTCACCGCATTATAGGAAGGATGTGGAAGCTTTGGAAAGGGTGCAGAGGAGATTTACTAGGATGTTGCCTGGTATGGAGGGAAGGTCTTACGAGGAAAGGCTGAGGGACTTGAGGTTGTTTTCGTTGGAGAGAAGGAGGAGTGGAGGTGACTTAATAGAGACATAAAAGATAATCAGAGGGTTAGATAGGGTGGATAGTGAGAGTCTTTTTCCTCGGATGGTGATGGCAAACACGAGGGGACATAGCTTTAAGTTGAGGGGTGATAGATATAGGACAGATGTTAGAGGTAGTTTCTTTACTCAGAGAGTAGTAGGGGCGTGGAACGCCCTGCCTGCAACAGTAGTAGACTCGCCAACTTTAAGGGCATTTAAGTGGTCATTGGATAGACATATGGATGTAAATGGAATAGTGTAGGTCAGATGATCGGCGCAACATCGAGGGCCGAAGGGCCTGTACTGCGCTGTAATATTCTAATTCTAATTCTAAAAAATGGGCTCCTTCTGTGCTGTATCATTCTATGATTATATGAATTGCAAAGTCCAAGGAAATGATAATCCAAATAAAATGGTACATTATCTTAATCTTAGGCTATAATTATAAGAAATTATGGGAAATTAAATATTGCAATGTTGCAGAATATAGAGCAGTATTAGGTACTTTAATTCAACGGGATAATACAAGCTTGTTATTAAAAAAAACACCGAAATGATTTGGTTGAATGTTTAAGCTGTAGGTTGATTGCATGCACTTTGTTACTTACAAAATTGTAGTTTTAACCATTCTCAGTAAGAAAACATAGATTCATATGAAAACTGTTTCAGAAGAAATCAAATCAGAAAATACAAAATTGAAAAATGCATTCAGATGACACTTTGAATGAGATGAACCTCATACATCTTCCAAAGTCTGCAAGAACTGCAGGCTACTGCATCTTCAATAAAGCTATCCCTGGGAGAGATCTCTTACTTGTCAGAGAGATTATTCTACTCCTTCACTTTTATGCAGAGTGATTTACAGCCAGTCTGTGCTTAGCATGCAGATCTTTGTGGAGTGCAGTGCTGTGATGGAAGGAATTTCATCTGCAAGTGTCACAGGCAGAATTGCCAGCTGTCATGTCAATAAATTGTGAACTCAGGAACAAAGTACAGATAATCATATTTAAGGTTACAGTGTACTTGGATAAATATAAATATGGTCTGCAAATGCATTCAATCAGTGACTGCATTTATGTGTTTGGGTAAATTGGCAATCATCGTTGACCAAAGTTCCAAGATGCAGATCTCAGATATCACTTGATCCACATTTCTAACTGTTTTGTGACTGAAATCACCATGTTTGGACTATCAAAGAATTGAGGACTACAACTATGATTATAGTTCAACTATAGTTAAACATGATTTTCCCTTAACAAATCCATGCTAGTTTTCCTTAATTAACCTGCATTTGAGCAAATGACTATTAATTTTGTCCCGAATTATTCTTTCCAGAAATTTCCCCACCATCAAAGTTAAACTGACTGGCCTGCAGTTGCTGGGCCTATCTGTACATCCTTTTTTGAACAAGGATGTAAACATTTGCAATTCTCCAGTCCTCTAGCACCACCCCCGAATCTAAGGAAGGCTGGAAAATTATGGCCAATGCCTCTGCAATTTCCACTCTCACTTCCCTCAATATCCTTGGATGCATCTCATCTGATCCTGCTGCCTTATCAACTTTAATTATAGACAACCTATCTAATACAGCCTCCTTATCAATTTTAAATCATTCTAGTGTATTAATTACCTCCTCTTTTACTGCAATCTGGGTAGCATCTTCTTTCATGGTAAAGACAAATGCAAAGTATTCATTTAATACCTCAGCTATTCCTGCTGCCTCCATGCATAGATCCCCCTTTTGGTCCCTTATCAGCCCTACTCCACCTTTTACCACCCTTTAATTATTTATATGCCTATCAAAGACTTTGGGATTCCCTTTTATATTAGCTGCCAGTCTCTTTTCATACTTTGTCTTTGCTTCTCTTATTTGCTTTTTCACTGCCTTATGAACTTTTTATATTCAGCCTGGTTCTCCATTGTATTATCTGCTTGACATTTGTCATAAGCACACTTTTTCTTCTTCATCTTGATCTCTATCTCTTTTGTCATCCAAGGAGCTCTGGATTTGGTGTTTCCCCTTTCTCTTGCCCCTTCAAGGGAATACACCTTTACTGTGCCTGAACTATCTCTTCTTTGAAGGTAGCCTATTGTTCAGCTTTTTCCTGCCAACCTTTGATTCCAATTTATTCAACCCAGATCCATTCATACCCCATTGAAGTTGGCTTTCCCCCGGTTAATTATTCTTATTCTAGATTGTTCTTTCCCATAATTAACCCAAAACCTATGATACAATGATCACTGTCTCCTCAATGTTCTCCTACTGACACTTGATCCACTTGGCCCACCTCATTCCCAGAACCAGGTCCAGCAGTGCCTCCTTTCTTGTTGGACTGGAAATATACAGATGTAGAAAATTTTCCTGAACACACTCTAGGAGCTCTTGCCGCTCTCCACCCTTTACACTACTATTATCCCAGTCTGTATTCGGATAAAGTCCCCCATTATATCTTCTCTATAATTCTTACACTTTTCTGTAATTTCCATGCAAGTTTGTTCCTCTAAATCCTTTTCACTAATTGGTGGCCTATAGATTATACCGAGCAATGTAATTGCACCTTGTTTGTTCCTTAGCTCTAGCCGAATAGATTCCGTCCTCGACCCCTTTGGGATATCCTCTCTCTCAAGCACTGTAATACTCTCTGTATTCAATACCACCATTCCACCCCTGTTTTTTCTTTTCCTATTTTTCCTGAACACCTTGTATCCAGGAATATTTAAGACCCAGTCCTATCCTCTTTTGAGCCAGGTCTCTGTTATAACCACAACATCATATTCCCACATGTCAATCTGCGCCTGTAACTCGTTAATCTTATTAACTGCACTCCGTGCATTCACATACATGCATATTAACCCTAATTTAGACTTTATTACTTTGTCCCTTACTCTGCCCCCACCTAATGACTTACTATTCTCTGCTCTAGTGCTATCTATCTCTCCCAGTATTGTGTGGACCTTGGTAGTACTGTCTAACACTCTCATCTTATAAACCTTATTCCTCTTTTCTACTTTTATATTGACATGCAAAGCCCCCTCCTGCCAAGAATGAGGCACATTAATTTTGTCATGAACATTGATTTTAAACTGTTACTAGAGTGAAGAAAGGATGTTCAACAGATGAGCCATATCTGGAAAAGACTTTTGCATATTAACAGATAGTGCTTGGAAGGACAAAGGACCATTCCCTGACACATTCAACCCACAATGGACCTTGATCATCAGGTATTGTGTATAAGAGGAGCATTCCAGAGACTGCTGAGGTGATACAATCCAAGATGTAGTCAGACCAGTTAGTCACATGACGAACCTGCTTGGCAACCTATGTTTCTCTGAATTGTACAAACAGTTTGAACTCAGTGTCTGTTTGCTCCTGGACTGAGAAGATCTCTCCTGTCTTCTCCCATCTTTTTCTCACAAGCCTATGAATCCACTGAAGACACATGAACCTCCAAGAGAGAAATGTCTCCTACAGTGAACAAGGTTTAAGAAGAATCCTGGGCCCCAACGAAAAGCAAGATCTACCTACAATCAAGGACTCCACAGTGAGCTCCAAGAACCGTAAAAAAACTCTTCAGATATTGCCTCAAACCTTTCCACTTTATTTTTCTCTGTTCTTTTCTGTTTCTAGTTGCATGTGTGTATCGTATATGCATGCTAATGTGGGCGCGTCGTGTACCTGTAGGCGTTAACTGAATTAGAGTTTAAGTTTAAGTTTAATAAATTTTAATTTTTCTTCTTTAAACCTAAGAAACCTCTTTGTGCTGGTTTCTTTGCCTTATAATTGGAAAACGGTGAACAAGGATTCACTAAGGGGGAGCTAAAAACACGGTGTGTTTAAATTTAAACTCTATTATGGTAAGACCAGATGAAGGCTGAAAGGGAACCCTAGACCTCTTTCTCACCTGGTAGTAACAATATGCTGGTGCCCATCCCCCTGCCAATTTTGTTTAGACCCTCCCCAACCACATTCGTGAACCTCCCCACAAGGAGATTGGTCCCAGTCCTGTTGAGGTGCAACCCGTCCCTTTTGAATAGGTGCCTCCTGCCCCAGAACTGGTCCCAATGCCCAAGAATCTGAAGCCTTCCCTCCTGCACCATACTTCAAGTCACACATTGATCCTCCCTATCATCCTATTTCTACTCTCGCTAGCAGGTGGCACTGGGAGTAATCCAGAAATTATTACCCTCGATGTCCTACTCTTTAACTTCCTCCCTAGCTCCTGCAAATCTGACCATAGGACCTCAATACCTGCCTTTGCTATGTCGTTGGTACCAACATGCACCACAACTTCTGGCTCACTCCCTTCCCCCTGCAGAATATCTGCACCCTCTCGTGATGTCCTTTACCCTGGCACCAGGGAGGCAACACATCATGCAGGACTCATGATAATGGTTACAGAAATGCCTATCTGTCCCTCTGACTATGGAATCACCTATAACAACTAAATTTCTGCACTTTGCTTCTCCCTCCTGTGCAGTCTACGCCCATTTTTGCTATGGATTGGACACCATCAAGGTGCCATCACTCGCAGTAGTCTCCAAAGGTCAGTACTGGTTTGAGAGTGATACACACCTTGAAGACTCCTGCACTTCCTGCTTCTTCCTACTCTTCTGAATAGCCACCCACCTACTATCGTAAACTCCTAGTGCCTGTGGGCTGACCACCTCCTGGAATGTATGATCCTGGAAACTCTCCTGCTGCCTGATGCTCTGCAGTGTTTCCAGCTGCCCCTCAAGCTTGTAAATCCTGAGCTCAATCTGAAGCAGCTGGAGACACTTCCTACACATGTGGTCATCCAAGACACATGAAGTGTCCTGAAGTTCCCACAAGGCACAGGAATTTCAAGCAACAGGTCACAGCTGTCCATCTATGATCTAATACGAAAACACTCTATGCCCTTTTTAAACAATCTATTGAGTATCCTGTTTATGCAATCAATTGTAATTAATACCTCTAGTCATGCTCTGGGTTTATTCTATTACAACACTTACTGTTACACTGTCCCGATTGAAACATTTTAAATTTCCCAGCTGCTAATTTGATCCGAATATATATGTATATTTTGGCATTATATCTTAGAGCGTAGAGAGGTGGCACAGTGGCTTAGTGGCTACCACCGCAGCTTCACACCTCCAGCGACCCCGGTTCGATTCTGGGTACTGCCTGTGTGGAGTTTGCAAGTTCTTCCTGTGACGGCGTGGGTTTCCACCAGGTGCTCTGGTTTCCTCCCACAGCCAAAGACTTGCAGGTTAATAGGTAAATTGGCCATTGTAAATTGCCCCTAGTGTAGATAGGTGGTAGGAGAATTGTGGGGATGTGGTAGGGAATATGGGATTAATGTAGGATTAGTATAAATGGGTGGTTGATGGTCAGCACAGACTCGGTGGGCCGAAGGACCTGTTTCAGTGCTGTATCGCTAAATAAAAAATATATATGGTAAATTATAAAATCCGCCTTAGTTTTTACTTTTTATACTAATGAATTGATCAGATCTCGTTTTCTATTTGATTCATTTAGAGTAAATTAAAAGCTTACCAGTATACTCACCCCAGCTGGCTTTCTGTGTCCTGCGCTCTCTGTTGATTGCAACGTCACTTTTTGATTTTTGATTTGCCTCCGAACCTCCTACTCCTCTCTCACTGCTTCTCTCCGAGTCACCAGGTTTTGGCATGCTTTTTAAATCTTCTCCTCTCCCACTGCTTCTCTCCCAATTCTTTAACTTGAGAAGTTTGGCTGTTGTACTTGCCATTTTCTGCAGTTCTAACATTCAGAGTGTCAAACATAAATAATGACCATTCAAAAATCTTCTGGCATTGCCTGAATTATTGTTGAGATACAATTGGAATATTAAAACTGCAATTCCATCTATATAATTCTATTATGTGTTCTTCTCTAGTCTAGCCAACATCAGCAGAATCATCACTATCTGCTGCATAATTTTGCCATCCAAAAAATGAGTGAGTGCAGTAGGGTGAAGACGGGTCCCATGAGTCTGCAAGTGCTCAAGAAGAGAATGAAGAAGTGGGGAAGATCAACACGGAGGAACCCGATTGGTATGGCACAGTGAAATCAAGAACATCTTTCAGAAATTGATACATCTGGCCTCTGTGCAACATTTTCATTGCAATGATAAACTTCACATTTTCCTCACCGCCCCCAAAACATTTGCCCGGAATGTGCACAGGGTTTTCCAGATCTACAATAGTTTATCTGGAGGTCCTGGCAAACCTTTATTAAATTTAAGCAGCTGAACTGGAGAGCCGTTGAGAAAATTCCTTCCAATCCAGCACATTACCCTGTACTGAATTTGAACTGTCTCCTTTCAGCTTCCGCAGAACACTGGTCACCTTTTCTCAACTCTCCTCAGCAAACACCATCCACACAAAGGGATAACAAAATAATTAGAAGTTATTTTATGCAATTTACATTCACAAAATCCTTTAAAACGACCAATGCGTTTCCTCTTGTTTACTCCATAAGGCATGCTTCAGCTACTGCCTCATTTAATATTATATCTAAGTGCTCAATAAGTGGAAGGAGCAACTGTGTTGGATACTGTGGCTCTCGTGTGATGGTCGTGGCACTAAACATCTGGGTACTGGGAGGAGATTCGCTATGTGTCTACACCTCAGTTCAGGTTTGCATTTTCTGGTGGCAATGTACCTTCAGAGCACACTTTGAACTATTATGTACAAGGGCCAGAATTTTACACCCCCCAAAAGAATGGGCTGGTGGCGGGGGAAGGAGGGGGGAGGTGTAAAGTGGAGTGGGAGGCTGGGGGGGCGGGGGTCCTTCCTGACCCGCTCCCGTCACTGTTGCCAATTTATGCGGGACGGCGGCAAGAAATGGCCCAGTCGCCCCAGGCCAATTAAGGCCCTTAAGTGGCGAATTAACTGCCACTTAAGGGCCTCCAGAAAGCCACAAGTATTTTACCCTTGGCTGACGGGCGGCTGAGGCCTCAGAAAGCCCACCTGTTGAAACTAGGTGGCCTTCTTACGGGCTGGAGGGCCCTCCTGATTGGGTACCCTGTGCCCCACGGAGGACCGCCCCAAAGTCCCAACCACCCCCAATGCACAACACGCCTGCCGCCCCCCTATCCGACCCCCCTGACCTCGCCGGGGCCTGACCAATTGTCCCCAGCGAGGACCTAAAAAACTTACCTTTATTCCGGGGCCGTCCTTCATCTTTCTCCTGAAGCTGGGTGCAGTCCCAGCAATAGCCACCGCTCCCGGTGGCACTGCTGGGACAGAGAGCTGCCGGCCCGCTGATTGGCTGGCAGATCCATTAGGCAGGACTTCCTGCCTCAATGAGGGGAAGTCCCACCCAAGACCAAGTAAGGGCCTGGGGAGCGAAAAAAATTGGTCTGAATCCCCAGGCCTGCCAGAGGCGGGCTCGCCACCAACCTTTTGGCCGGTGGATGGGAACCCCCCTACCCACCGAAAAATTCTGGTCAAAGTATCAATGTACCTTTCTGTATAGGAAAGAGAGTAGAAGCAGAGAAAACAGATATCTCCACAATTTCAACGCTATTTTCCTGAGGGTGCAGCATCCTACATTTACATTTGTGCCATGCCTTCTATTCCTCAATAATTGGACGAAATTTTACAGTGGGAGCCAGACTCCGACGTAAATGTTTGTGACGGCCCCACTTCTGTCCAGCCTGAGGATCCGTCCCGTATTTTACGGATCCTCAGGCTTTAATTGGCCTGAGGCGGGACTTGAGGAAGGAGGTCCCGCCTCAGTGAGCTGCCAGGAGCGGTGGCCACTGCTGGGAATGCAGCTCAGCTGACCTGATGGAGGCAAGAGAATGGGTAAGTTTGGGTTGCCTCACCGGGGGATTGGTCGTGCCCTGCTGAGGCTAGGGTGGTTGTTTGGGGGGGGGGGTGTCTTGGAACCCGGGAGTGGGTTGGGAGGCAGGGTTGGCCCTGCACCGGGCACCCTGTGCTCGACTGCCATGCCCCCCGGGGCACGGAAAGGCCAGCAGCTATCGCTGGGCGGCCTTTCATGTCCCCGGCACACCCGCTTGCCACGGGTAAAATACCCTTGGAGGTAGGCGAGGGCCCTTAAGTGGCCTTTAAGTGACCACTTAAGGGTCTTGATTGGCCTCGGGCGGGTGGGCCATTTCCCACCACCCCCCGCCCCCCCACCGGACCTCCGTAAACTTATTCAGAGGCAGAATAGGGCCAGGTAGACCTCCCGGAGCTTGCCGCTCAATTCTACGCCGTCCCCACGTCACCGACCCGCTGGGACGGCATAAATTTCCGGCCATTGTGTTTGCAAACAGACATACTTACCTTGGCACATTATCTGATGCTGATGAATTACTTGGCATTTGTTTTCCTACTTGTATCCTTGGAGCAGAGAAAGTCAAGAAAGATTAGACTCATAGAGTCACTTACGGCACAGAAGGAGGCCATTCAGCCCATGAAGTCCATGCCGGCTCTCTATGGAGCTATGCAGTCAGTCCCACTCCCTGGCTTGATCACCATAGCCCTGCAAGTTTATTTCTCTCAGTGGCCATCCACCTTCCTCTTGAAGTCATTGAAGTTGCCTCCACTTCCACCACCCTTATGGGCAGCGAGTCCCAGGCCATTACCACCCGCTGCATAAAAAAGTGCTTCCTCATAATCCCCTTGCATTTTTTTGTCCAAAATTATCATTCTGTGTCCTCTAGTCCTTGTACCATTTGTTAATAGGAGCAGTTTTTCCTTGTCTAACTTATCTAAACCTGTCATAATCTTGTATGCTTCTATTAAATCTCCCCTCAAGCTCCTTTTTTCTAAGGAGAACAAATCCAGTTTTTCCAACTTAACCTAAGCAAATCCTTCTTAAACTGGGTCACTTACTTAGTCGGTGCAAATGCACTTTAACATTTCAGAATTCCCTCTTGTTGCATTAAAGTTGTTGATATTTTGGATGCAATAACTGAATAGGAAATGCTAATTAGACTTTTTCTGTAACTGGCTATTAACTAAAAACACTGATAGTTGTATACTGTGACTTTAAATAGTCACTGACTGGTTAATAGCAGACAGCAGTTAAGGTTCAAGGGGAGAAAGTTTCAGAAGTATGCAAGATAGCTCATGTCATGAGTGAACAAGTTTAAGCAATGAATAGCTGAATAATATGGACCAGGAAGATCTCTGGTTTAATCTCACTCAATCCTGAAGTAGCTGACCTCAGTTGAAGTGGGGTTTGAGATTTTAAAATTGGCCTTGGGCCACGTGAACTAAGATGTTGTATTTGGGAAAAAGGAGACTCTGTATATTATTGATTCAGGATATAAGAACTTGTGAAAATTATGTTGAAGCAGAAACCATCCTCCTGTCCATGTGCTATGATGTTATTGTTAATCGCTTATAGTAATGTAAAAGAATATATATCATAATTCTTTACATGTCCATAGAGCAGACATTGATCAGGCCATCCATCTCCTGCAAGCAGGACCAAAGCATTTAATGAATAAATTGCTACCTTTGGTGATGTTAAGGATTTGAATTGTAGACCTTCCAGCAATTTTTGAGGTACTTTATCACAGAATCTGGGTGAGGGCAACACAGAGGGCATTAGTTTGACAGTTTATTAGATGAGGATAGTTAGGGTTATCTCTTTCGCAATCATTTTATCTGTGCTGTAGTGCTTAAGGCTATGGGTCTACAAATCACTTGTGTAGCAAACATATCACTGTAGATATGATCTGTGCTATTAAATGCATCACCAAATACAAGGTGTCCTTCAAGCCATAGAAGGTGGGAGAAAGAACACACCCTCCATTAATACACATGTAAATCAAGTGTCCGTGCAATCCTTCAAGCAAAATGATAAGCTTCAACAGAACCTTATTTTCATAATCTGAAAAGACAGTCTGATAAGGTGAACTGAGACATGGTCATTAGGTGATGTTCTCTGGGAAGGTTAATCCATCTACATGCAACAACATAGTTTGCCAGGAAACAGTATCATCTATTCTGTCCTACACCCAGACAATAAATAAACAAAGACAAGCCTTGAGATCAATGTTTGTGTATTCCCACAGGATTTTCACACACACGGTGGAATTTCTTTGCAGGCAGCTATGGACTATGCACTGAATTTCAATTTGTTAGTTCCTCGAGTCAATTTATGAGCAAGTTCCTCTACTCCTCCAGACCCCGCCCTCCTCCAAAAAATGTGACCAATGTCTTTTATGGCAATCTCCCAAATAATACAATCTATTACACATGTGACATGACACATATTGATAGAGCACGTTAGCTGATCAGCTGCCCTCCTCTCCCTTAGAAATTGTGTATATGAAGCACAATATTGGAATTGTTTACTGCACAGTTAGCCACTGCATTTTCTTCCATTGTCACAAAAGAGTTTTTCCTGTAGCATCATAGGTTTATAGAAAAGGGAAAGACTTTTAATTAATCATAAAATAAAACCTTTATCTGTTTAGGACTTAACTGAAAACATTAAATGGGAGATAATCACTATCTAATTAAACATCTTAAGGACAATTTTAACCTTTCCCACTGAAGTCACACTGTATTTCCACGTTTAATATTTTAATTTTAATATTGCTCGCAGAGGCCCCACGTTATTTCCACAGTTTAATATCTTGGCCTGCTCTTCTGAGTAAAAGACAGAGACACTTGTCGAAAACTGGCAGGGAGGGCCCTTCTTTAAATATACAGATCGAGCTCCAATGACAGGGAATTCGTTGTGGTTTTCCCTCCAGGCAAAACTAAGAGTAAGACAAGTCTGGAACAGTAGATGCCAAAAAAGTTAAGTGGTTTTAATTATTTTTTTCTTTCCTCCAGGCCCCACAAGAATAGTTTAGGCCTCCCTTACCCTAGCCGCAAGGTCCTCTCAAAACCCCTCTCAAGCACATACTTGAGATTAGGCTCAGGTCCTTCAGTTCTCAGCTTCGGTCTCTTGCTGTCCCAGATTCACTTCCTGCCCACCTGGCCCTTCCTGCCAGTTTCAGATGGGAGATTGATGAGACAGTACTTCAAGTTGAGGCACAGTACTTCAAATCTACCTAGCCTCGTGTTACTGAGGTTGGAAAGGTTTTCCACCCATCTTGGTCCTTGACCCTGTCACATGACATCTGGCCCAAGTTAAAATCGAGATTCTCTTATCTACATGCACTACCTGTCTACAAAACTTTATTTCGTGTTCCCATGTTTGTCAAATTATGTGTCTTTGTTTTTAAATTATCTATTACAACTATAAGGTCAAGTTTCAAAATATCAAAGATAAATATGCTGTGATAGTGTATTTGTCAGTATGTTAAATATAATTATTTAAATATATATTGCCATACACAGAAGGAGCTGTGTTGAAGTAAATAATGAAATGGAAGAATTATGAATTTAAAAAATCAACAGTTAAAACATGGCCAATTGTGCAACAGTCCAAATGGAGTAGCTGTCACGTGGCCCCTCCTATACTGGAAATCAACAAACCTGTCTACAATAATGTAACTCATTAACCTCGTCTGGAATAGCTCTGGGGAGAACACCTTTGAAATTGAAAAGAGCACAATTGCCTTAATGACTCTTATCAACATGAACAAACTAATGACGGATTCCGGTTACCGATGGATTCACAGCACAAACCAGAATTGAATAGATGTTAAAAAGCACCAATGTTAACAGAAGGGTCCCCATTCAGGCATCAATCAATAGCCATGGTCTCCACATCCTGGTCCATTTTGTGGTCACACCAGGGGAGCAAGCCATGTGTCAAATAACGGAAACACTAATATGATTAATTTTTATCTTATAAAGGTAAGACTCAGGAGAGAGAGGGGGAGATCAAGCCAACACCTTCAGAATGCAGTCCTGCCAGGAGCTGTGAAACAGATCCAGTCAAGCAAGGAAGAAGCCCTGCTGCTAATTCTACATTTCAACTGGCTGCAGCAGAGAACTTGAAGTGACCACCACCTCCAGTTTGAAGTTTTAACTACCAGAAAATCTACCACACCTCAGCAAGTTCAAGACTACAAACATCCAGGCCTGCACATTTAAAAGAGACTGCCCTCCTTAGAAAATTCACCAGCTTTGCCATAAACCACGAACACCTACCTCACTTTGAACTTTAAACTCTTCACCCTTTTTCTCTATATCTATCTATTCTTGTGTATGCGTGGGTAAGTGAATGTGTGGGTGGGTGAGATTGTGACCATTTTGGGAATTGAGTAAAAATAAATAGTTTTTCTTTACCCGCAGGGTCTAACTCATCATTTTTAACAAAACACAATTGCGGTCAGTTGGGAGGTGAACAGTGGGAACCACCCACACCCCTTTCTACTCGTCCACAACAATATTATGCTAATACCTATGTCATCACAGGAAGTGGTATAATATCACATGGTCCAGTTTGCTTGCACAGTTAGCACGTGTAAGCTGAAGCAACAAGTTTCCATTAAAGATCTATGTTTAAACCTTTATGACTGCCCTTCAGCTTCATTTGTATTATCTAAAAAGAGATAATACACAAATAAAGGTATAAAAAACAAAGTTTGAGAAATAGGGCATTTGGAATTGATATGTATTATAAAAATAAGAAAATATACAAGAAAAACAAGGAAATTATTGCTTGGCAAAAGCCAAAAGTTAGCAATTGTACTTCTGAGAGGTAAGGAATTGTTCAATGTATGCCAGAAGTGTCTTGGCATAATTTTCGAAAACAGCAATGTAACAATCAGAGTATTTTTATCACAAAGTTTGTAAAACTGAACTTCAGAACTAGAATGAACAGTACAGCTGCAAAATACAGGAAAACATTAAAAAAATCAAATCACTTGTGCATTCAACCACATTATTCCCATACACCATCAAGAATGAATGTATCGCCTCATACAGCATATTTATCTATGATCTCACCTATTTCTCACACTGTAAAAGACTGAACCAAATTATTTCAAGATCTCTAATATTCATTTCAACCTGCCCGCACTTCAAAAAGCAAGAGTGTTAGGTCACTGAGGAATGCTTCATTTCCTTATGTATTGCACTAAATGTCAAATCTGCAATATTACAATATGGATAACATCTATAGAATTAAAATCCCTTGGTTCAATCTGGAAAAAAGTGATGCAATGCTATTAAATTTGTGAAATCGTACCTTTATGGGATTGAAAAAATGAAATCGAAAATTGCACTATCCATAAATCCTTGTATTACAACTATGCTGAAAGGTGTCATGGGAACTACACAAGATATTTGGATTTGAGCTTCAGCTCTCTATTTCCCCTGTGGTTCAGTTGGAACATTAAAAGGAGTCTCCTTGTGCATTTAAACCATGGAATGATAGACTCGTTCATTGCTTCTGCTGCATTTTCACCATTGATTGGCATTGCTTTCATTATCAATTAAAAGGCAAACACAATTTACCAAGAGTAATTAAGGTCTCATATAGGTCTGTCTCTGTCATATGTAGGATGTGTACTAATGCAATCTGGATTAGACTAATAAAATATGTTTCTGGTAATAATTACAAAGCAATGACCTCACTACTACATTAAAAGGATACTGTGAACCACAAATGTGAAACGTGAACAATGCACAACTATCTGCTGAATACTGCTTCCCCTGTCCCCAGCATCAGACCACTAACCATACATCCAACAATGCGGATAGCCAAGAGACAAACGTTTCTCTTCTTTATGCCTGTGGGAAATTTGGTTCGCAGGCACAGCCAAGTAGAAATGAGAGTGGAGATACACTGCATCAACTCTCCACATTCATTATGTTTTCTGTTATTTCCATTTACCTTTGTATTTGAACTTGGAGCGGGTTGGAGGGGGCACCAATCACAAGGAGATGGGGATTGGAGATCGGGCAGGGGGAGGGGATGTCCGAGACCTGAGGAATTGGAGGGGTGTGTTCACAAGTCCCCTTAGGTTGGCAGCAGAGGTCAGATGCATCAGGCTGATTGGAGGCCTTGGTCGAAGGCCTCGGGGGGGAATCAGAAGTCAGAGTCCTTGGGAGGCTGGGATGAAAGAGGGGGGCATTGGAGGAAATCGGAATGGTTGGGTGTGTGTCCAACTGAGGAACATTGGCAAGCCAAGTTTTTTTTATTTGTTCTTGGGATCTGAGTGTTGCCTTTGAGAAGGTGATGGTGAGCCACCTTCTTGAATTTATTTATTTATTTAGAGATACAGCACTGAAACAGGCCCTTCGGCCCATCGAGTCTGTGCCGACCAACAACCACCCATTTATACTAACCCTACAGTAATCCCATATTCCCTACCTACATTAGGGGCAATTTATAATGGCCAATTTACCTATCAACCTGCAAGTCTTTGGCTGTGGGAGGAAACCGGAGCACCCAGCGAAAACCCACCCGGTCACAGGGAGAACTTGCAAACTCCGCACAGGCAGCACCCAGAATCGAACCCTGGTCCCTGGAGCTGTGAGGCTGCAGTGTTAACCACTGCGCCACTGTGCCGCCCCAGTCCATTGCTGCAGTCCATGTGGCGTAAGTACATTGACAGTGCTGTTTTTTTCCTGATTGACTTGTTATGCCATTCAGAGGGCAGTTACGAATCAACCACATTGCAATGGATCTGGAGTCACATGTCGGCCAGACAGGGTAAGAATGGCAGATTTCGCCCCTGAAGGGCATTATGACAATCCAGTAGGTTCAAGATAATTATTAATGAGACTAGCATTTTATTCCAGATTTATTAATTAATTGAATTTAAATTCCCTCAGCTGTCATGGTGGGATTTGAACTCATGTCTCTGGAGCATTAGTTCAGGCCTCTGGATTACTAGTCCAGTAACATTACCACTGTGTTGTTGTCCCTGAATCCAGCAGGCATTGCCTTCCTTTAGCTGCACGGTTTCCCAAGATCAGGATTTGAAATGCTGGTTAAATATGAGGCATCTAGCCTGATTATAATATTTAAATTGCCAACTTGCCTCTGTTAAAATCAGAAGTGGGCAGGTTGGGGTCAGGATCCAGATTTTTAACATTTTATCCTCCCACACAACTCAAACTCACTCATTTTGGGGGTTAAAATTCCCCCCCTTTGTGACACTTAATTGCCACTTTTTAATTGACTTCACCTTCTTTCCTACTGTTTGCAAACTTTGTAGTGTTCAGCATTGAAATGACCATGGTCCTTTACCTATGATTCTCAGTGGAAAGGTTAACGGTAAGATATCTTGTTCTTGGTTACATCATAAATTCTTACATATGAAATTGGGTGAGAAAGTAACTAAAAGTGGTTTACACTCATGTGATGGAAAATCAATTAAGGCTTTATATTTGATTAAAAATAGATAATAATTTACCCAAGATAGTTGAAAATCCAGTTCCTCAAATAGTACAAAATACCCATCGTTCACATGCACATGGGTAGCTCATGAATCGCTGCATAAAGCGGATGTCTGAGGCCTTGTTTGTGAGAGGAAGCAGCAACAGAATTTTCCACAGTAGATACAGAAAACAATTGGAGGGTAATCTAGTATTTTATCAAATGACAAGATTCTTAAAGGTCTAGGCTGCCATTGATGGCACTCATAAATCCCGATGTGACCCTGTACACAGGGGTGCCCCATACATGAACATCAAGTGTTTTTACTTCATCAGTGATCAGCCGGTGAATATCAGATTCTCCGACAGCAGTAATGATGCCTTCATTTTATGAAAGTCTACCATGCCATCATTATTGGCTAATTTTAGAGAATCAAGGTTGGTCACTGGGACACTGCTATTGTCTTAGCTCACGATCCCTTTGCAGCATCTCTAGATTCCAAAAGGGCACATATTCACTCTGCAATTCCAGTGCCAACAGCTTTCATTACCATGTCAGTGTTGGCTCAGTGATAGCACTCTCACTTGAAACAGATGGTTGAGGATTCAAACCCCACTCCAGAAACATGAGCATATAATCTAGGCTGACATTTCAGTGCAGTAGTCTCCCTCTGATTCGATGTTAAACTGATGCTGTAAAAAAAAAACATGCTGTTATTCAAAGAAGAACCAACGAGTTCCTCTGGCCAACATTTAATCCACAACCAACATTACTCAAACAGATCAGCTGGTCATCAATCTCATTGCATTTCAGGGACATTACCACATGCAAATTGACTACTGTGGTTTCCCTGTAATGTAACAGTGACTAAATTTTATGAAACGCTTTGGACATCCTGAGTTATGAAAGGTGCAACATGAGTGCAAGTACTTTCTTAACTGTGATAGGTGCCTGATTCCATTGTTTGATACGAAAGTTACCTTTTTAACAGTCTGCGAGTTTTGTGCTTGGTCATCTAGTCTGGTGTTTCTTTACAGTGCAACTTTGCAGAATGGCTGGCAGTCAGGCTGTTGGGATTATAAGAACAATGGGATTGGTATCCCAATAAATATAAGTCATTCTTTCTTCTTCTTTCTTTCTTTGGCCTCCTTGTCGCGGGAGACAATGGGTAAGTGCCTGGAGGTAGTCAGTGGTTTGTGGAGCAGTGCCTGGAGTGGCTATAAAGGCCAATTCTGTATTGATTAGTAGTAGGATTCGTCAGTACGAGTAAGGTTTTATGAATAGTTCTAAGGTGTTTTAGTATTGGTAAGGTTTCTGTTTTTGGCAGTAACAAAGGGTCAACTAATAAATAAAGGAATGGCAAGGTTGCTTCAACCTTGAGAGTGCACCTCCTGTGTTATATGGGAGATCCAGGATGCTTCCTGTATCCTGGATAACTATTTGTACAGGAAGTGTCGTCAATTGCAGCAGCTTGAGCTCCGGGTTTGAAACTTGAGCAATGGCTGGCATCACTGCAGTGCATTTGTGAGAATGAGAACTATGTGGATAGTACGTTTATAGATGTGGTCACCCCGCAGCTTAAGAGCGTGCAGGAAGAGAGAGAATGGGTGACCACCAGGCAATCAAAAAGAAACAGGCAAGTAGTGCATCCTGAGGGGTGTGGGGGGAACAGCCAGCAGTCATGGTCCACATCAGAACCAACAACATAGGTAGAAAGAGAGATGTAGTCCTGCAGTCAGAATTCAGGGAGCTAGATAAGAAATTAGCAAGCAGGACCTTACAAGTAGTAATCCCCATAATACTCCCAGTGCCACATGCTAGGGAGTACAGGAGTCGAAAGGTAAGACAGATGAATGCATGGCTGGAAAGATGGTGCAGGAGGGAGGGCTTTAGATTCCTGGGACATTGGGACCAGAAATGGGGCAAGTACAGGCCGGACAGGTTGCACCTGAACAGAGCCGGGACTGAGTTCCTCGCGGGACATTTTGCTAGTGCTGTTGGGGAGCATTTAAACTGGTTTGGCTGGGGGATGAGGATCTGAGGGTAAGCTCAGTTGGGACAAAATCATAAATGACAATAAAAGACCGAAAATTAATGGATGAGTCTGGAAGGCAGAGGAAATAAAGGTTAGAAAATAAAAAAAGACCTTTGCAGTGCTCAAGGATATACACTTCAATGTAAGGAGTATAGCAAATAAAGCAGATGAGCTGAGGGCACAGCTAGACACGTGGCAGTATGATATCATAGCTATTATAGAAACATGGCTTAAGGAGGTACAGGAATGGCAGCTCAACGTTCCTGGTTACAGGGTTTTCAGACGCAATAGAGAAGGGGATAAGAAAGAATGGGGAGTGGCAATTTTGGTCAAAGAAACTGCTGTGAGGAGGGATGATATGTTGGAAGGTTCATCAAATGAGGCCATATGGATCGAGCTAAGGAACACAACAGGGGATATTACACTGCTGGGAGTATACTGTAGACCCCCAAACAATCAGAGGGAGATAGAAGAGCAGATATGTAGGCATATCTCTGAGATGTGCAAAAACAAAAGGACAGTAATAGTAGGGGATTTTAACTACCCCAATATTAACTGGGATAGTTTTAATGTAAAAGGAATTGAGGGAGCAGAATTCTTGAGGTGCATCCAGGAGAATTTTTTTGGCCAGGAAGTAGCAAGTCCAACAAGAGAGGGTGCAGTTTTAGACTTAGTTTTAGGAAATGAAGATGGGCAGGTGGAAGGAGTGGCAGTGTGAGAGCATTTTGGTGGTAGTGATCATAATTCAGTCAGTTTTAACATAATTATGGAAAAGGACAAGGATAGAACAGGAGTTAAGAGTTCTCAATTGGGAAAAGGCCAATTTTACTAAGCTGAGGAATGATTTCGCAAAAGTGGACTGGAAACAGCTGTTTGAAGGTAAATCAGTGTCAGAGCATTGGGAGGCATTCAAAGGGGAGATTCAAGAGGTTCAGAGTAAACATGTTCCCACAAAGAAAAAGGGTGGGATCTACAGCCCCCTGGATATCAAGGAGCTTACAGGGTAAGATAAGGCAGAAAAGGAAAGATTATGCCCGACACCGAGAACTCAATACTACAGAAAACCAAGAGGAGTATAGAAAGTGGAGGGGTGAAATCAAAAATGAAATTAGGAAAACTTAGAGAGGCTTGAAAGAATATCGGTAAGCAAAACCAAGGTGAACCCAAAGATATTTTATCAATACATTAAGAGTAAGAGGATAACTAAGGCAAGAGTAGGGCCCATAAAAGACCAAAGAGGTAACCTATGTGTAGGGACGGAAGATGTTGATATTGTTCTTAATTAATACTTTGCATCTGCCTTCACCAAAGAGGGGGATGATGCAGATATTGCAGTTCAGGAAGATGAGTGTGAAGTATTGGATGTGATAAAAAATATGGAGAGAGAAAGTATTAATGGGATTAGCATTATTGAAAATTGATAAATCACCAGGGCCGGATGAAATGTACTCCAGGCTGTTAAAAAAAGCAAGAGAGGAAATAGCAGAGGGTCTGACCATCATTTTCCAGTCCTCACTGGATACAGGTGTGGTGTTGCAGGATTGGAAGACTGCTAACATTGGACTTTTGTTTAAAAAGGGAGCGAGGGATGGATTGAATAATTACAGGGCAGTCAGTCTAACCTCAGTAGTGGACAAATTATTGGAATCAATTCTGAGAGACAGGATAAACTGTCACTTAGAAGGGCACAGATTAATCAAGGACAGTCAGCATGGGTTTGTTAAGGGACGATCTTGTCTGACCACCTTGACTGAATTTTGTTGAAGTAGTAATAAGGAAGATAGATGAGGGTAGTGCAGTTGATGTGGTCTACATGGATTTTATCAAGGCTTTTGACAAGGTCCCACATGGCAGACTGGTTAAAAAAATAAAAGCCCATGGGATCTAGGGAAATGTAGCAAGGTGGATGCAAAATTGGCTCAGTGGTAGGAAACAAAAGGCAATTGTTGATGTGTTTTTGCGACTGCAGGGCTGTTTCCAGTGGCGTTCCACAGGGCTCAGTACTGGGTCCCCTGCTTTTTGTGTATAAATTAACGATTTGGACATAAAAGGAGGGGGCATGATCAAGAAGTTTGCAGATGACACAAAGATTGGCCATGTGGTAGTTAGCGAGGAGAATAGCTGTAGACAGCAGGAAGATATCGATGGACTGATCGGGTGGGCAGAAAAGTGGCAAATGGAATTCAGCTTGGAGAAGTGTGAGGTGATGCATCTGGGGAGGTCAAATAATGCAAAGGAATACACAATTAATGGGAGAATACTGAGATGTGTAGAGAAAGTGAGGGACCTTGGAGCAAATGTCCACAGATCCCTAAAGATAGAAGGACAGGATGATAAGGTGGTTAAGAAGGCATAAGGAATCCTTTCCTTTATTAGCTGAGGTACAGAATATAAGAGCAGGGAGGTTATGCTGGAACTGTATAAATAATTGGTTAGGCCACAACTTGAGTACTGTGTGCAGTCTTGGTTACCTCATTACTGAAAGAATGTAATTGCACTAGAGGAGATTTATGAGGATGTTGTCAGGACTGGAAAAATGCGGTTATGAGGAAAGATTGGATAGGCTGGGGTTGTTCTCCTTGGAACAGGGAAGGCTGAGGGGAGATCTGATTGAAATGTACAAAACTGTGAGGGGCCTGGATAGAGTGGATATGAAGGGCCTATTTACCTTAGCAGAGAAGTCAGTGACTAGGGGGCATAGATTTAAAGTGATTAGTAGAAGGATTAGCGGGGAGATTCAGAAAAATATTTTCACCCAGAGGGGGTCTGGAACTCACTGCCTGAAAGGGTAGTAGAGGCAGAAACCCTCAACTCATTTAAAAGGTGTCTGGATGTGCACCTCAAGTGCCGTAACCTGCAGGGCTATGGACCAAATGCTGGAAGGTGGGCTTAGACTGTGTGACTCGATTTTCATCCATCACAGAAACAATGGACCAAGTGGCCTCTTTCTGTGCTGTAAATTTTCTACGATTCTTTCTATGATTAGTTTAGCAGATTCATCGATTAATTGGACTCATCCAACAAAACTGAAATATTCACTCTGATCTTAAAGAACAAGGCATGCAGTGGGGTACAATTGGAGCTTTGTCTTACTCCTGCTACTGCTGGCCTATGAGGAAACACACTTGTTTTTTAAACGTACTTGACTGAGCCTCTTCTGGCCCTGATTCCTGTTCCCAGTACACTAATTCTGGTGGGGAAGCCATCACTCCTCCCCTGTTTGGGTCTCAGGTTAAATAACAGATCAGGCTGAATATGTTATTGGAGCCTGATCTGCAAATAGGACTATAGCAACTTGTGTCAAGGGTCCTTTTGGCATGTAATTTAAAATTTCAGTCAACGTGGTAGGGAAAGAAAGGAGTGGGGAAGTCTCCATCACCCTTTTAACTGCACCTCCCACCTAGTTTCCACCAGGCCAGTAGAGTTAACATTGACTCCAATGTGTCTCAGTGCTGCATAATTCAATGCATTTATTCCTCAGGTTTCAGAGAACAAGCTTTGAGTGAGATACTTTTTTCTAGAATACCCTACACAGCTACTAATACAAACCCAACAATGCAACATGGTGACAGCAGTGAAAGTGACCAGGTGAATTTGAAGATCTCCTTACCTTTGGAAGAAACACCAGAGGAACAACAGAGAAATTTCAAGGTACATGCTGGCCCCATACAGTAAGAAAAATACCTAACGGCAGAAGAGGCTATGAAAAGCTCTGCAGCCTCTCAGACCACACCACAGTAGCGTGAGGCTCTGCGTCCATACTTCCAGGACATCCAGCGGTCGTGTCCAAGTCTTCATGCCGGGCAACAATCCAGGATCGTTGAGACAGTGAAACTGGCCGTTTATTTAAGTGACGCTCTGGGAAAAAATAACCGGGTGCAGAATGCGATCTCAGTCGAATTGGTAATTCGGGAGGCGGGTGTAGTCGGCAGCCATTGCTCAGCCTTGCTGAGGAGAAAAAGTGTGGTAATCATCGGAAAGCTTGGGAAAGGTCAGGGAGCATGGGAAAGCCCTGAACAGAACATGAACACCTCAAGCCAAATCTGAAAATTTTAAAATGAAAGGGGAACACCCTAGCAAAGCCTAACAAACAAAAGGAAGCAATATGGATCCAAAATTGGGAATGCCAGAGAGTTTCCAGAATCAAGAAGGTCCCAATCAGGTCCAAAATTGGCTAGTTTGGAGAAAAAGATTCTTAGGATTCAGAATTGCTTCTCAATTCCATACCAAATCTGAAGTGGAGCAAGCGAACACCCTCGTGTAATCAATAGGAACGATAACTGACGACGTAATTTTCCAACAAAAGATCAATGAGACTCCCGATAAATTTGAAGAGGTGCACCAAGCCTTTGATAAATATTTTAATTTCTGTACCAATAAAATCTTGGAAAGAGGCAAATTTAATAAATGGGCGCAGATGATTGGCAAACCTGTAGACTCCTGTATTAATGACCTTTATAGATTGGCAGAGGTTGTGAGGACAGCAAATTAAAGGCAGAAATAATCAGAGACAGGATAGTCATCGGCATCTGTGGATGAAAAGAAGTCCAATGCCCATCCAACTGGTTAAGCCAAAGCTAGGGAAACACTTTGAGGAATAGAAAACACATACAGGTGAGAAGGTACATGAAATAGGAAAACCTTGCCAATGTTGTGGAGCCAAGAGGGCCCACAGACGAGAGCAGTGCCCACCAAATAAAGCTGATTGTTTTAAGTGTCGAAAAACTGAACACTGGGAAGATGTGCCACAGCAAAATATCTGCGCTTAAGCGGAAGACCTTCACGCAAAGAGCAGTGATTCAAGTACAGTAGTACCCTCAAGAGAAAGAGCCAGGAGAGTTCTTGGGAGAAATTTAAGTGATTTATGGCTTTAACCCCTTGTAGGGACTAAACCAAATCAGGAGCACATCCTCATGAATTTCCTTTTTATCAAGTTCAAATCAGACAAATTCTCAGACACTTATTTGGGTCCAAAGAATTGCTCTAGCTTTCCCTCAAAGAAAGAAAACCAACAGAGTTGGTTCTTTTGGATAGCCAACTTTTGATATTTTTATGGCTAAGTTATAAATATCCCAGATATTATAAGGGTCTGGGAAACTCTCTTCAATATGTATCTCTCCACTTCAAGAGACACAGAGAAGGGGTTCTTGTAGTTGTATACAGAACTACATGAGATGATTTATTAACTTCTATATATTTATTAAAGAATTTAATATGCAATAAACTTCTTTAGTGGATAAGTATATCACAATATCAATTATTACTGAGAAATTTAACACATATTCTTATTTCTAACATAGAATCTAAAAGTTTAACCTTGCTAATGTTACAGCAAAATTATCTTAGAATATCCAGAATATCCATCAAAGTTTAAAGTAAACTTGTACCTTAAATGTCCCTTAGTTGAGAAGCATTGTTGAGGATACAATACTCCCAAATGTTTGCTTCATAACCTTGTATTTTTATACTATTTCTAAGGTGTCATATGACTTTTGCATTAGATGTGACCTTTCTGTGTTCCCTTTCAAAATCTATATCTGTAATTTAATGTTTTACTAGAATTTGAAGTTTGTGAGCTTTTAACTGGTCAAAATGTTTATAATTGTGTTTACCTGACCTCTCTTGTTCCTGTGAGTACATTCCATTTATTGTTAATTACCCTTTCCATGGTACCCACAGCAACCTCCAGAGCCGACCTGTCTGAACAACAACCCCATAAACCAATTAAGTTTTATTGTTACCTCTTACTGAGGTCACACAGGATATTTCAATGTTTGTGTTTATCTTCCAAGCCTCTGGCAATAGCAATTCTATTCTAACAGAGACCCCTGGTAACAGAGATTCTATTCTAACCAAGGCTTTGAAATGTTTAACGCTACCATCTTAAAGGGGAAGTTCAGTGAGCTCTGAAAACTAACCATTTATTCAATCTTTAACTCTAAAGGCATAATACACTATTTCCAAATTCTACTTAATCAAGCTTATTATACCTCTTACTATTATACCATGATCAACAACTTTCAGACATGCATGATACAGAGGCAAGAACAGCACGAACCCCTGTTGACTGCCCAATTTTCAACTAAACCTTGGCAAAGACGAGGCATGGATATATTCATGTTTGGTGGGAAGTCATATATCATTATTATCGATGACTTTTCCAAGTGGAAAGAAGTCAGACGAATACGACCACCGAGCTAGTTATCAGAATCTTTCAGGATATTTTTGCAAAACAAGGGATTCCGGATGAAATATTATCAGCCAACGGACCACAGTTCGCGAACAAATGTTTTACCCACTTTGCCGTGGGTTTTCAACATCTTACAAGCTCACCAAGGTATCCACAGTCCAATGGCGAGACAGAACAAGGTGTGAGAACCATAAAATCTTTACTCAAGAAAAATGAAGATCTTCCTGTCTCACTCCTAGTTTATCATTCAACGCCATGGCTGTGTGGATTATCACCAGCAGAATTACTAATGGGAAGGAAGTTAAGAACACAGCTTCCAGTATTGTCTCAACAATTAATACCTAGATTGAAAACTCAAGACTATGAGAAAGTTTGAAAAGCGAAAACTTCTATAGAAGGAAACAAACCCAGAATTATAATAGAAGATTTCAAGTGACAAGCTTACCCAAATTAAACAATAGTCAAAAAGTTTGGATACGTGGCCTGGAACGAGAAAGTACAGTAATCCATAAAAATGAGGACAATCAGCGATAGTATGTTATACAAACGAATGAAGGGAATATATGAAGGAATCAGAGGAATATCATTCCTATTCTGCAAAAACAACAGCTAATAATCCATCTGCAAGATCCAGATGAAGATGAATAAACCCAAACAGAACAGAATACTACAACCGGTAAAAACGAAAAAACAAGTCAGCAACCCAGACTTCCTATGAAGACTACTGATCCCTCTAGACAGATTACAATCAGATCGGGAGTTGTCAAACCTCCGATGAGACTGAATCTGCAAAGTCATAGACTTGGGGAGAGAGAGAGCAGGAGAGAATTCATAAATGTATATATATTTGGAAAAAGTTTGGATAAAGACTTGGGGGGAGATGTGGTATAAGGATGGTAAGGGTTAATACCAAAGACTGTGAGAGAGACCCCTCCCACTGTATAAGTAATGATGTGACAGTCACATGAGATAAGCTTGAGAAGAAGAAGGTGCAGCAGCATGTAGGATTATAGCTTAGGTGGCTTGCTGAGAGCGTATATAACAACCGTAAATAATAGAGTTGTTAGTTTACCTTTACCTCTCGAACTCCCTACAATGCTACTAATACAAACCCAATAACACAGGAACTATAATTGGCCTTAACTTCTCCAGACACAGAATGGGGAATAGAAAGTCCACCCAGTGTTCTGAATAGTTTTTGCTGCTCATTAATGTCTACAGGAAGTGAATTTTAATCAAGTGAGGAGAGAGTTGCTATTGGTTGTGAAGGGGCATGTGTCCACATGATTAAATGGCTGACACATGAAGAAGAAACCAACCAGAAACAGATTAATGAGTCAATAATCTCATTAGCTATTTTCTGGCACAAGTTGTTGCTGGATTTTCCTACTTAACAACAGTGATTGCAATTCTTTGTTTTTTTGGGGTATCCTGATGATCTGAAAGGCACCAACTCTAAATGCAAGTTCCTTCATTTTTTTGGATGCCTTTTTGTGGTGAGCAAAGAGTTAAATGTTATATAATCAGTGTTGAGTTCCTGATCTGGGTCTCGATCTTTTTAATGCCAGGGTATCTCATGTGCCAGCACATATCAGATAATCACAAGTACAGTGTCTGCAATGTTCCTCTCATGGATATCAATGGCCCAGATTTTGAAGACAGCAGTGAAGGACAACATGTGCCTTTCATCACAATTACAGCTGCTCACAGACTTTCTGTGAGTTTGCCAGTGGCAAATTATGATAATTAAGGAACCTTTTCAGTGTTTCACCCTCTATAGGGGATCTTTGGCATGTGTGAGCAGGGCAAGTAACAGAGGGCTGTATTTTAAGCTTCAAAGATGGCGGCCCACACACATGGGCTTTACTCTGCGGAGTCGCCGTGATATTAAATGCAGCGGCTCATTTACATGGCTGAGGCAGACCGCCCCCCATGATGATGTGGCGGGACCAGGCAATCTGTCCCTGGCAATGGCATCTGGTGCCAATGCGCAGGCACCGACGACACTTTTAAGGGGTTTCCAGACCTTGCCTTTAATTTAAATTTTTTAAGATACAGGAATTTTAAGTATTAAATAAAGTTATCCCGATCGTCTCCCACCCTGCCCCCAATTACTATCAAATTTATTACTTGCGCTCTCCCTGCCAAAAAAACTTACCTTGTGCTCCCAATCTTCCCCATCCCCAAAGTTAATAAACTATGAACTTTACCCCTTCCCACCACCCCCAGACCAATCAAAAACGTTTAACCCTGCTCCCCCCACCTCCCACCCTGAAAACTTACCTGCTTGCCCCTCCCAACCAGTGTTCTGCCTTAGATCTCCAAACGGAGATCCAAAAGTGCAGGAGTCCCAACAACCGACCTCAATATCGCAGCAGGATGGCCAGCGGTAGCAGGTAAATCATTAATTCAATAATTTACATTCATTACCATATTTAAATCCAGCTCCCGTTGCCAAGTAGCAGGCGGCTGACCATGAGACCTCACCACCACTGGCAATGTGAGGTGAGGCCTTCCCGTCGTCGAGGCCCATGGTGGGCCTCTCTCGGAGTCATTTTCCAGGCCTCCCCGCCATGACCCCCGGCATCGGCGGGTCGGTAAAGTTCAGCCCAGAGTGTCTCTTCAATCAATTGCATTGAAGAATCTACACTGAGCCATGCAGGAAGTATAAATTAGAATATTTAATTCAATGTAAAATCATGTACAGAAAGAAAAGTAAAGAAACAGGAAGGCAAGGTAATATATATAATATATATAAATAAGTGGTGTGAAAATGAGTATATAAATGAGTGGTGTGAAACAGGGCTGTGTTCTCGCACCCACACTTTTTGGGATTTTCTTCTCCCTGCTGCTTTCACATGCGTTCAAATCCTCTGAAGAAGGAATTTTCCTCCACACAAGATCAGGGGGCAGGTTGTTCAACCTTGCCCGTCTAAGAGCGAAGTCCAAAGTACGGAAAGTCCTCATCAGAGAACTCCTCTTTGCTGACGATGCTGCTTTAACATCTCACACTGAAGAATGCCTGCAGAGTCTCATCGACAGGTTTGCGTCTGCCTGCAATGAATTTGGCCTAACCATCAGCCTCAAGAAAACGAACATCATGGGGCAGGATGTCAGAAATGCTCCATCCATCAATATTGGCGACCACGCTCTGGAAGTGGTTCAAGAGTTCACCTACCTAGGCTCAACTATCACCAGTAACCTGTCTCTAGATGCAGAAATCAACAAGCGCATGGGTAAGGCTTCCACTGCTATGTTCAGACTGGCCAAGAGAGTGTGGGAAAATGGCGCACTGACACGGAACACAAAAGTCCGAGTGTATCAGGCCTGTGTCCTCAGTACCTTGCTCTACGGCAGCGAGGCCTGGACAACGTATGCCAGCCAAGAGCGACGTCTCAATTCATTCCATCTTCGCTGCCTTCGGAGAATACTTGGCATCAGGTGGCAGGACTATATCTCCAACACAGAAGTCCTTGAAGCGGCCAACATCCCCAGCTTATACACACTACTGAGTCAGCGGCGCTTGAGATGGCTTGGCCATGTGAGCCGCATGGAAGATGGCAGGATCCCCAAAGACACATTGTACAGCGAGCTCGCCACTGGTATCAGACCCACCGGCCGTCCATGTCTCCGTTATAAAGACGTCTGCAAACGCGACATGAAATCGTGTGACATTGATCACAAGTCGTGGGAGTCAGTTGCCAGCATTCGCCAGAGCTGGCGGGCAGCCATAAAGACAGGGCTAAATTGTGGCGAGTCGAAGAGACTTAGTAGTTGGCAGGAAAAAAGACAGAGGCGCAAGGGGAGAGCCAACTGTGCAACAGCCCCAACAAACAAATTTCTCTGCAGCACCTGTGGAAGAGCCTGTCACTCCAGAATTGGCCTTTATAGCCACTCCAGGCGCTGCTTCACAAACCACTGACCACCTCCAGGCGCGTATCCATTGTCTCTCGAGATAAGGAGGCCCAAAAGGAAAGGAAGGATAAATAAATTATTTTTTAAATGTCCCATAGTTAAATTCTGAAGGAATGAAACCCACACATGTAAAATTGAAAGGGTCTATGAATTGGGGTGACGCAGTGGTTAACACTGCAGCCCCACAGCTCCAGTGATCCAGGTTCAGTTCTGGGTGCTGCCTGTGTGGAGTTTGCAAGTTCTCCCTGTAACTGCATGGGGTTCCACCAGGTGCTCTGGTTTCCTCCCACAGCCGAAGACTTGCAGGTTGATAAGTAAATTGGCTGTTGTAAATTGCCCCTAGTGTAGGTCGGTGGTAAGAGAATGGTAGGGGAGATGGGGATTAATGTAGGATTCGTATAGATGGGTGATTGTTGGTCGGCACAAACTTGGTGGGCCAAAGGGCCTGTTTTGGTGCTGTATCTCTCTATGAATTGGATTCTTTCTTCACCTTTCAGATCATATTATTTTGTGATACAAATTGCTTAAAACGGGAAGTTAGTGCGGCAATTGGGACCTCACGAACATTAGGTCCAATGGTCCATCTCCTTAACCAATGAAATTTAAGGATAAAGGAAGAAACAGATTGAACAATAGTTTAGGAAATAGAATGAATTAGATTCAAATTAAATACAGAAAGAGAAATACGGAAAGGGAAGGAAAGAGTTTGGAGTAAGAGAGAGGAAAGCCTCAAAGAGAAAAAAGAAAAAAACGTAAAAATTTCAGATTTCAAATTTTAAAAAAAAATCTAGGAACAATTTAATACCTGTGAGAGTGATACTCCACAGTTTCATTGTTCCCCTTCTCCATCTCCACAGTTGAGTGCCATCTCAGGTGATAATTCAGGTCATTAACAGCGTTATTGCAACATAAATTACCAGCCCTAAATTGTTGCAGCAAGATTAATTCCGATCCAGCAATTTGTAGATATCCAATGAGTGTCAATGGGGAGCTCTCGTTTTTGTGAAGCTACTGGTAGAGCGGCACAAATCATCTAGCAATTTGTGGCAATTCCCAACTCATGGCGTACCTATTCCTTGCCACAAGTTGCCAGATTTTTCACAGCAAGTGCTGTGAACTCACCATTATTTTTCCAGCAATTTCTGGGCCAAGGTGTTTTCCTTTCTGTGTGATCTGGGTTTTATCCCTCTGGATGCTTCCTACAATATTAATGTCTTCCTTATCAGACTTCAGTTTTGGATTTAAACCTCCAAGCCATGATTCTGAATATTTACTTTGACTCAGTATAATGCAGGGGAGCTGAAATTATGTTTGCCCAAAAGGTAGTTGTTTTCTGTTGCATTTTCATCTCAAGGTAGTGAAAACATTTTTCAGACTCTTCCCAGGCACAGAAACAAGGCCATTGTAATTGAAGCAAAAAATGGAAAGCTTCTCTTGATAATAAAATTGATCAACAAAATCCAGTAACTGTGCTGTACCTTTTACTGCTTAATTATGTTTTTACAACAGTCAGGTTCATTGTCTTGCCAATTTATTTTGCTGGAATAGCTTCTGTCTTTGACACCTTACTTCAACATTTTATATCCAATGTGGTTTGGCCTGATAACATTTCTAGATCAATAAAGCATCATACATTGTTACAGTGAGTAATGACATGTTATAAAGCTGTTCTTCTCCGACAATTAAAACATTTTTATTACAAAATAAAACCTTGTTTTTTTATTTGAGTTTCATTCACATCACATTAAATCCATTGCTATTTTGTGCATGTGTTATTGAAACAATAATAAAATGTTCATTCTCAATCTCCAAAAGACCAATGTATCTGCAAGTACAAAGATGCAGATAAAGAGTTTTTGTATCATTTATTGCACTAAATGTAGAATAAGTGGTAACTTTTGATAAAGTTCAGAATTATTCCATGGACTATGATAAAACAAAATGTAAAATAACATAAGCACACAGCATGGTAATACCTGAGGGATAAGCATTGAACCAGGTTTCAGACATAAAGAGCATAGCTTCCTGTCTTATTTAATTTTAAGAGTAATGATTAGTGAAATGTTGGACAGAAGTACCATGAGTGAATCTTCAGTTTAATGATGCTCTAAGCAATCCTACTAGCACAAAGAGGATTGTAGAAATAGAAAAGGAAAATTTGTTTTGTGAATAGTAATTAACGAGGAACATATCAAATCAGCTGTAAATACCTTCTCAGGTTCACTGGCTTCAGCCAATCCTGTAAGCTGTCTGTACGTCTTACTTTTGCAAATGACATCCTATGTGACCGTGACAAAGGTAAACTATTTATGCTTTTGTAAACTATCACATCTCATCCTTCTCAGCCTGTCTGCAGACTTTGTGACATGGTTGGTCACAACATCCTCCTCCAATGCCTATCCACCATCATCCAGCTGTGGGGGACTGCACTCATACGAACATACGAACAAACGAACATACAAATTAGGAGCAGGAGTAGGCCACTCAGCCCATCGAGCCTGCTCCGCCATTCGATAAGTTCATGGTTGAACTGATTACTCCACATTTCCGCCTACCCCCAATAACCTTACACCCCCTTGCTTATCAAGAATCTATCTACATCTGCCTTAAAAATATTCAAAGACTCTTGCTTCCACTGCCTTTTCAGGAAGAGAATTCCAAAGACTCACAACCCTCTGAGAGAAAAAATTCCTCCTCATCTCTGTCTTAAATGAGCGACCCCTTATTTTTAAACAGTGATCCCTCGTTCTAGATTCTCCCACAAGGGGAAAGATCCTTTCCACATCCACCTGTCAAGACCCCTCAGGATCTTATATGTTTCAATCAAGTCGCCTCTTACTCTTCTAAACTCCAGCGGATACAAGCCTAGCCTGTCCAAACTTTCCTCGTAAAACAGCTTGCCCATTCCAGGTATTAATCTAGTAAACCTTCTCTGTTATGCCTCCAACGCATTTACATCCTTCATTAAATAAGGAGACCAGTACTGGGAACAGTACTCCAGATGTGGTCTCACCAATGCCCTGTACAGCTGAAGCATAACCTCCCTACTTTTGTATTTAATTCCCCTCATAATAACAATAACATTCTATTAGCTTTCCTAATTACGTGCTGCACCGAAATACCAACCTTTTGTGACTCATGCACTAAGACACTCAGATCCCTCTGCATCTCGGAGCTCTGCAAATATGCTTTTTTTATTCTTCCTGCCAAAGTGGACAATTTCACAGTTTCCCACATTATACTCCATTTTCCAGGTCTTTGCCCACTCACTTAACCTATCTATAATTCCTTTGTAGCCTTTTCACAGGTTACTTTCCTACCTATCTTTGTGTTATCAGCAAATTTAGCAACCATACCTTCGGTCCGTTAATCTAAGTCATTTATACAAATTGTA
The DNA here is from genome assembly GCF_036365525.1 of Heterodontus francisci. Taxonomy (NCBI): domain Eukaryota; kingdom Metazoa; phylum Chordata; class Chondrichthyes; order Heterodontiformes; family Heterodontidae; genus Heterodontus; species Heterodontus francisci. The sequence continues at coordinate 76,114,827 of NC_090376.1, forward strand.
AAAAGTCGAGGCCCCAGCACAGATCCCTGTGGCACACCACTCATTACATCTTGCCAACCAGAAAATGACCCATTTATGCCTACTCTCTGTTTCGTGTTAGCTAACCAATCTTCTATCCATACCAATATGTTACCCCCTACACCATGAGCTTTGATTTTCTGCAATAACCTTTGATGTAGCACCTTATCAAATACCTTCTGGAAATCTAAGGACAATACATCCACCGGTTCCCCTTTATCCACAGCACATGTAACTCCCTCAAAGAACTCCAATAAATTGGTTAAACATGATTTCCCTTTCACAAAACCATGTTGACTCTGCCTGGTTACCTTGAATTTTTCTAAATGCCCTGCTATGACTTCTTTAATAATAGCTTCTAACATTTCCCCTAAGACAATTGTTATGCTAACTGGCCTATAATTTCCTGCTTTCTGTCTCCCTCCCTTTTTGAATAAAGCAGTTACATTCGCTATTTTCCAATCTAAAGGAATGTAGGGAATTTTGGAAAATTAAAACTAACGCATCAACTACTTCATTAGTCACTTCTATTAACACCCTAGGATGAAGTCTTTCAGAACCCGGGGACTTTTCAGCCCACAGCTCCAACAATTTGTTCAGTACCACTTCCCTGGTGATTGTAATTTTCTTGAGTTCCTCCCTCCCTTCCATTTCCTGACATACAGCTAATACTGGGATGTTACTTGTATCCTCAATAGTGAAAACAGATGCAAAATATCTGTTCAATTCATTTTCCATCTCTTTATTATCCATTATTAATTCCCAGACTCAATTTCTATAGGACCAATGCTCACTTTGTTAACTCTTCTTTTTAAAATATCTATGGAAATTCTTACTATCTGTCTTTATATTTCTCGCTATCTTTCTCTCCTACTCTAATTTTACCTTCCTTGTCAATCTTTTAGTCAATCTTTGCTGTTTTTTTATATTCTGTCCAATCTTCTAACCTGCCTCCCAACTTTGCGCAATTATAGGCTTTTTCTTTAAGTTTGGTACTATCTTTAACTGTTTTATTTAACCAGGGATGGCAGGTCCCACCCTTGGAATTTTTCTTTCTCGTTGAAATGTATCTATTCTGTGTATTCTGAAATATCTCCATTAATCTCTGTCACTGCATCTCTATTGACCTATCCCTTAACCTGATTTGCCAGTTCACTTCAGCTAGCTCTGCTTTCATGCTCTCATAATTGTCTTTATTTAAGCTTAAAATACTAGTCTTGGATGTACTCTTCGCTCTCTCAAACTGAATGTAAAATTCATTCATATTATGATCGCTGCTACCTCGGGGTGCCTTAACTAGGAGGTCATTAATTAATCCTATTTCGTTGCACAATACCAGGTCTAGTATAGCCTGCTCTCTGGCTCCAGAATGTATTGTTCCAAGTTATTATCTCAAAAACATTATCTGTACTCCTCATCTAGGCTACTTCTGTCCATCTGATTTTTCCAGTCTATATGTAGGTTCAAATCCCCCATAATTATCGCTGTACCTTTCTGAAAAGCTGCCATTATTTCTTCCTTTATACTCCATCCTACAGTGTGGTTAATGTTAGGTGGCCTGTACACCACTCTTTCAAGTGACTTCTTGCCTTTATGATTTCTCATCTCTACCCAAACTGCTTCTACATCCTGGTCTCCTGAACTTAGGTCATCCCTTTCTATTACGCTAATACCATCATTAATTAACAGAGCTACCCCTGTACCTTTTCCTAGCTTCCCGTCCTTCCTAAGTGCCATGTACGCTTCAATATTCACGTCCCAATCTACGTCGTCCTGCAGCTATGTCTCTGTAATGGCTATCAGATTGTACTTATTTATTTCTATTTGTGCCCTCAGCACTCGCCTGCTTTGATTCTTCTCTATCTAGTCGTAGCCAGAGAATCACCTGCAATGGCTTCACTTCCTGCTCCTGCATCTTTGCCTCTTGTGTCCCCAAAAGGATCAATCGTTGGCCCCCTGCTATTTCTTATCTTCATGCTGTCCCTCCATGCCATCATTAGAAAAAATGACATCAGTTTCCACAGATACATTTACCACACCCAGCTCTACCTCCTCACCTCCTCTCTTGAGCCCTTCAATGTCTCTAAATTATCAGACTGCCTGTCCATTATCCAGTACTGTATGACCAGAAATTTCCTCCAATTAAATATTGGGAAGACCAAAGCCATTATATTTGCTCCCCACCATAAACTCCAATTAAATATTGGGAAAACCAAAGCCATTATATTTGCTCCCCACCATAAACTCCACTCCTTAGCCCCATCTCCATCCCTCTCCCTGTTAACTGTTGAACCAGACTGTTCACAACCTTGCTATCACCTTTGACCCGAAGATGAGCTACCGACCACATATCAAAACCATCAGTGAGACTCCCTCTTTCCACCTCCATGACATCGCCCACTCCTGCCCTGTCTGAGCTTATCTCCATCCAGTTGAAACCCTCATCAATGTCTTTGCGACCTCAAGTCACAACTATTAGAGTCATAGAGTGATACAGCACTGAAACAGGCCCTTCAGCCCACCGAGTCTGTGCTGACCATCAACCACCCATTTATACTAATCCTACATTAATCTCATATTCAGTACCACATCCCCACCTTCCCTCAATTCTCCTACCACCTACATACACTAGTGGCAATTTACAATGACCAATTTGGCTACCAACCTGCAGGTCTTTGGCTGTGGGAGGAAACCACAGCCTTGGTGAAGTTATGACAAAATGTCCTGTCGGAGAACTTTGGGGACAATCACTTGTTTTCCCTTGAAGCTTATGTCTCTCAAGATAAAGAGTTCATCTCTATAAGGCCAAAAGCATCAAAGGGTTTCTAGCTCATTTACAATGTCAGGCCATCCTTCTATGATGACTCTCCACAGTGCCTTCAGTTGTGGGTGTTTCTGATTGTCGTTGGTCACCTTTGTGCTGCCCAAAATGCAATAAATCGATTTTGAGCACATCTTCCACCTCAATGTCTATGCTGTCTACTTGTTGATCCAGTGGGAATTCTTCATTGTTGTTCGGATTTGGCAATCTGCTCAGCATATCCGATGTGACCATTTTGGTACCCGGTTTGTAGCAGATGGCGAAGTCGTACCCCTGTACTTTCACTAAGAGTCGCTGTTGTCGAGGTGGTGACCTGTCAATGGTTTGGGCCAGATCATCGCCAATGGTTTGTAGTCAGTTTCCACCGTGAACTGCTTATCAAACAGGTAGGTGTGGAACCTTATGATCCTAAACACCAGAGTAAGTTTTTCACGCTGTATGCTTGAGTAATTTGATTGTGCTGAGGATAAACATTTGGATCTAAATGTAATTGATTTGCCATCCTGAAGGATGCATGCTCCTAGCCATTTCTGTGAGGCGTCGACTTCCAGGATTGTCTTCTTCTTTGGATCATAGTACTGCAGGGGACAGGTTTCTGCTGACAATGCTTGTTTGAGAGTCAAACATATACTATACAAATGGTACGTCTTTCTTTAAGAGATCTCTCAGTGATGATGCTTTGTCAGAAACATTTGGAATGTATGGTGCCAAAAAGTTGAAAAATCCAAGACATCTCAGTAGATCTTCTTTGTCTTGTACGGCAGGCATATGCATTACATCCTCAACTTTGCCTGGGTCAGGACGGATTCCACAAGCTGAATAGATGGAGCTAAAGAAATTGATCTGACTTACATTCACCTGGCACTTCTTGCTGTTAAAAATGAGCCCTTCATGACATATCCTTTACATATCCTTTAGGATTCAGACTGGTAGGATATTTGTACTAGGACCGGTATCAGTCTTAGTCCTGAGTCTGTGTTTGCCAGCTTTCTTTGGGCACATGGGTTTTACCAGCCGCCCCCACATCAGGGGTCATGGCGGGACGGCCCAGAAAATACTTCCAGGTGAGGCCCTCCACACTCCCTGAAGCCGGGAAGACTCTGCCCCATTTTACCAGAGGCAGCGGGTCCTCGGAGCAGCCACTCCGTCGCTTGGCAGCGTCCCCCCAATTTAAAAATTAAAATCCCTACTTACCTTGCCTCATTATGCACCCTGCTGCCTTTCAGTCCACAGTTCCACATTTTTCTGTGAACAGGCGTCTCACACCTGCCGTCCCATTCACAAATATGAAAAGCCAGCAGGGCAGCAGAAGTTGGAGTTTTCGGAGACAGTGCAGGTAAGTCCTGGGGGACAGGGGCACAACTCTGCATGCATGAAGGAAGGTGGAAGGGGGAATGGTGTTACCAGGGGCACAACTCTGCAGGCATGAAGGGAAGTGGGAGGGGGATGGCATTACCGAGGGCACAACTCTGCAGGCATGAAAGGGGGTACTGCATACCCTCCCTCCGTAAACGGTGGCCGCTCTGCGCCATTGTTGTATCTGTGAGTGAAGAAGCAATGGCACTCTGGGAACCCTGTGTGTGGGGAGGGTGCCAGAAACAATAGGCATGTAAAGGTTATCTGGCTGGTGGGGCAATTGATACAGCGGTTACAATCTGAATGTGGTCATGCTGTGCCACTTTTAGTGGAAGCTAAGATGGGCAATGCCATGCCACGCCACATAGTTGATGCATGAAAGCACCTGATGTACAGTCAATATCAATGCCTGCCTTGTTAGGAACCTTGGAAGAAGTGAAGGAATTGAGCTTAATTGCAACTTGGAGATGGGATGGTTCACTGTGTATTAATTGATTCACTTCTTGTGAGGTTCCATATGCACTGCAGGCAAAACCAGCAGACATGTGCAGTCCACATAGTGGCCCCCGGTTGTGAGCAGCAGCTGCCTCCAAGGAGAGCTCGCCACTATCGAACGCCGCACATCTACAGGTCCCGCATGACATACCTGCAGATGTCCGAGCGGCAGTGTCAGAGGTGACTGCAGATATCGAGAGAAGTGGTGACACATCTCTGTGCCCTGCTGAATGATGAACTGCAGCCCATGGGCTTTGGTGGACATCCTATGCCTGTGGCCCTCAAAGTGACAATGGCTCTTAACTTTTACGCCTCTGCAGCATTTCAGGAGTCCACCGGAGACCTTTGTGGGGTCACTCAGTCAGCAGTACACTGCTGCATCAGGGAGGTCACCGATGCCATGTACCGAGGGCTGGTGACTATGTCTGTCTCACGATGGACCCTGGAAGCCAGGCCGAGGACCATCAGTTTTGGCTCCATCATGGGATTCTCACAGGTGCAAGGGGTCATAGACTGCACCCACGTGACCATCAAGGCTCCCACCAGGCGACTGGATGCATAAGTCAACCGGAAGGGTTTCTACTCGCTCAACGTGCAGCTAGTATGTGATCACCATAACCACTTTATGCAAATCTGTGCCTGCTTTCCAGGCAGCTGACATGACGCCTTCATCCTGCGCCACTCCCAGCTGGAGCTACACTGAACTGGCTCAGATGGAGGGGTAGCTTCTTGGAGACAAGGGCTACCCCTTGCAGACATGGCTCCTGACACCAGTGAGACACCCCACCACTGCTGCAGTGGAGAGATACAATGCCAGCCACAGAGCTACAAGAGCCACCATTAAGCAAACAATTGGCATGCTGAAAATGTGCTTCCGCTGCCTGGATAGATCGGGTGGTGCACTACAGTACAAGTCGGAAAGGGTGCTCGTATTGTTGCAGTTTGCTGTGCTCTGCACAACTATGCACACAATAGGGGGAGGCCTTGCAGGATGAGGACAGATGTCAGCAGGAATCCTCCTCGGATGATGAGGACGCTGAGGACTTATAGCAGGAAAGGTGCATGGAAGGGCAGAGAGCATCCAGGCGCCGCATGAAGGGCGAATAGTGAGCAAGGGATGCATGGCAATGCCTTATTGATCAAAGGTTCTCCACACCATAAAGACCACCATGTGCTCTGCAAATCACACAGCACCCTCGTTTGCCTATTGTGCAGCAGTCAGTATCTGCAACATCTTTGTCGCCACCGTTACTGGCAACAGTAGATTGAGCCATTGTCAATGTTACTGCATATGTGGAGACGAACATGAGTAATACTGGAATGTCAGTGATGTTATTATATAAATGGGCAGTTCTGAAAGGCCAATGATGTAATGGGAGGAGACACGATCAGTACATGTTGGCACATTTCATTCACATAGCAAAAGCAATGCACATGTTAGTGAAGAAGATTTAGAGTTTAAACTTTTTACAGTGTTGTATCACCCATGCAGACTCATTTGCATCGCGGTGTTTTTTTGAAACATTTGTGAGTGCTCCTCTGCGGTGCCACCTCTACGCTAGCAGCCTGACTGGAGGAAGGCTGCTGATCAGATTGTTCTTTGACTGTGGATGACTTTGGCAGTTGTCCTCTGTGCGTATGAAGCCTGGAAGGCCCCGGCTGGCTGGGGGAATCCTGCGTCAGTGTCGAACGCTCCTCAGACGTCGTGGCTGCTAGAGCTTGACTCACCGGCGGATGGGCGGAGGGGCCGGTGGCCACAATGGATGCACCTTGTGGGGGGGCCCCAGATATGGCATGCAGGTGCACCTCCTCCAGCTCAAGGCTCATTTGAACCTCTCTGATCTCTCGGAAAGGACCGGGACAGAGATTAAGGATGGCAAGGCAACAACCTGACACATGCCACAAGAGGGCTGTTGGTCCCAAAGGTGGGGAAGGCTCCGTGTGCACTGCTGAGTGAGCCACTCATGTAGGTGTCATGCTCTGAGCTGCAGACAAGGGTGAGCTCTTTCATGATTTAATCCATTCATGTCACATCATTCATCCCTGCCTAACCTCCCTGTCTTTGGCATGGCAGTGGCACACATGTACCACTTTGCGTGGGGACACTCAGGTTCAGTGGGACCATGATACAAAGTGCCACTTACGTTTGCGATGTGAAGCAGATCGTTCATCCTCTTCCGCCATTGGAGTCTTTGACGCTGGACGGCTCCACGACTAGTTACCTCCTCTACCACCTCCAGCCAGACTGCATGAGTCAGGTGGGAGGGCCTCTTCTGACCATCACTGGGGAAAAGGACCTCCCACCTTGCCCATACAGCTTGGAGGAGAGTGAGCAGAGAGGCATTGCTGAAGCATTGGCCACTCCGGTGCGCCCCTCTGCCATCTTCGTTTTTTGGTCTGGTCCTTTAAAAGCAAAGGTTTTGCACAGTGTAACTGCTCTAACTTCTGGCTGCAAGATGTTTTTTGTACAAGTTTTAAAACTATGCAGGACTAGTGAGGAAATCTGTGCTGTTGTCCTGGTTTTTCATCTATGACAGATCGACACAGATACAGATGTTCATGTGCACTTTGCTTCTGCACCAGTTGATCATACTTATCAATTTAATATTTCAGGTTTGCAATGCAGCTAGAAAAGATACATATTTTCCTGCTTCTTTAAGAAATAGTTTCAATTCCAGTTACCTGTCTTTTCACATAACAGTTAGCTACGAAATGAATACAGATTCCAAATGCATATTAGTCTGCGGCTTTCCACATTCAGGAAATTAAAAAGCCCATAGTATGTAGATATTATTAAATGATGCTTTCATTTCTGTGAGGTTATTTGCCTTTTATGATACAATTCAGTCTCACTTTCTGGTATGTGCAAAATTAAGATTATTCACCCAGGTGCAGCAAGCCTACAAGAACAGATGTTACACTTGAGTGGAAGAAGAGGATCTCAACTGCACAGGACACTGGAACAAAGCAGAGTAAGTATGTGGCAGGAAAGCAGAAAGTGTTGGAGAAACTTAGCAGATCTGGCAGCATCTGTGGAGGGAGAAGCAGAGTTAACTTTCAGGTCTGTGACCTTGGACACAGACCTGAAAGTTAACTCTGCTTTTCTCTCACAGTTGCTGCCAGACCTGCTGACTATGTTCAGCACTTTATGCTTTTCTGCCACATGGCCAGCATCCACAGTATTCTGTATTGAGGTATTTGGCAGCCGTCAGGAAGCAGGTGCTGCAAGCTTTAAATAGGGCCCCAGCACCTGCTCCTCAGCTGAACAAATGCCAATCACGGCGCTGGATGTCCCGCCTCCCCCACGTTATTTCAGGGGGGGAGGGGGGGTGGGCGGTGGCGTCGCGACGCATCAATGCTGATGTGCCACCGCGCTGAATATCGTGGCGACTCTGCGATGGGTGTTCCACACAGGCGGACTGCCATCTTCAAAGTGCGCCTCTGAGATTGGCTGCATGCTAGTAAAATTCAGCTCATGATATTAATAGTTGAAGAAGCTTCCAGTTTTTTGACTTCATCAACATAATGGGCCGAATTTTATATGTCTGCCCCCGAGATTGACAGCGGACATAAACGATGGCGATCCGCTCATCGTGGAGCTGCCGCATTATTAAACCAATGACATGGAGGGGGCAGGCAGTCCATCCCTGGCAACGATGACCGGCGTCATTGCCCAGGCGCCAATTCCATTTTTTAAGGGCTTCCAGTCCTTCCATTTTGTTCAAATATTTAAATAAATAGTAATTTTACATTTAATTAAAAAAATTAAAGAAATGTTTCTCGCCCCTCTCCCCCTGCACCCCCCAAATATCTATTCAGTTCATTCCTTGCCCTCTCCCCCCCTTAAAATACTTACCTTGTGACCTTCCCCAGCCAAAGTTTATAAACGTTTACCTTCAGCCCCTTCCCACTATCCCATACACCAATCAGATTAGTTATACACCACTCCCCCACCCCCCACAACACTGAAATACCTATCTTCTCCCTCCTCCCCACCAGTGTCCTGCATCGGATCTCCTGTGATGGAAAATAGGTATAATAGGGATTTGGAAATAGTTAGTGTATTATGCCTTTTGGAACTAAAGATTGAATAAATGGTCAGTTTCTAGAACTCACTAACACTCCCCTTTAAGAAGGTAGAGTTAAAGAATTTCAAGGTCCCTGTTATGAACCAGAAACAAGTTGGGAAATCCATTTGTCAGGGTCTTGGAAGATAAGCACACACACTGAAATATCCTTCCAGTAAGAAGTAGTATTAAGCTTAATTGGTTTGTGCAGACAGGTCGGCTCTGGAGGTTGCTTTGGGGTGCCATGGAAAGGGCAATTATTGATAATGAAACAATAAATGGAATGGACTAACAGAAACAAGAGTTAAATAAACACAATTATAAACATTTTGACCAGATAAATGCTCATAACTTCACCAGCAAAGGAATTTCAGTAAAACAGTAAGTTGAAATGGAAATTAAAGATATGGATTTTAAAAGGAAGCAAAACACACACAGGAAAGTCATATTTAAATGCTAAAAGTCAGATGACACTTCAGAAACAGTATAAACATGAGAGGTTTTTGAAGCAAAGATTAGAAACGTTGAATCCTCAAACAATGCTTCTTAACTAAGGGGAACTTAAGGTAAAAAAAGTTTACTTTAAATTTTGATGGATATTCTGGATACTCTAAGATATTTTTGCTGTAACATTGGCAAAGTTAAACTTTTGGATTCTATATTAGAAATAAGATTATGTGTTACAGCTTTTAGTAATATTTGATATTGTGATATATTTATCCACTTAGAAGTGTATTGCATGTTAAATTCTTTAATAAATCTATAAAAGTTCATAAATTGCCTCATGTAGCATTCTGTATACAACTACAAAGACACCGCACCCCCCACCCGTGTCTTTTAAGTGGAGAGATACATATTGAAGAGAGTTCCCAGATCCTTATAATATCTGGGATATTTATGATTTAGCCATAATTATTAAAGAAGGCTATCCAAAAGATGGTAATATTCTCTAAAATAAAAGCAAAATACTGCGGATGCTGGAAATCTGAAATAAAAACAAGAAATGCTGGAAATAATCAGCAGGTCTGGCAGCATTGTGGAGAGAGAAGCAAAGTTAACGTTTCAGGTCAGTGACCCTTCTTCAGCACTAGCAAATATTAGAAATGTTAAAGGTTATGAGCAAGTAAAGCGGGGGTGGGGCAAGAGATAACAAAGGAGGTGTAAATAGGACAAGGTCACAGAATAGTTGACCAGAAGGTCGTGGAGCAAAGGCAAACAATATGTTAATGGTGTGTTGAAAGACAAAGCATTAGTACAGATAGGGTGTTAACAGACTGAAAATTGAACAGCCGCAAGTACAAATATGAAAAAAAAACAGTGGGTAAGCAAACTGAACAAACTAAGACAAAGTAAAATAAAATAAACACAAAAAAAATCAAAAAAAGGAAAAAGAAAACAATAACTGAAAATAAAAGTAAAATGGAGCACGTCATGCTCTGAAATTGCTGAACTCAATGTTCAGTCCAGTAGGCTGCAGTGTGCCTAATCGGTAAATGAGATGCTGTTCCTTGAGCTTGCGTTGATGTTCACTGGAACACTGCAGCAATCCCAGGACAGAGATGTGAGCATGAGAGCAGGGGGGAGTGTTGAAATGGCAAGCAACCGGAAGCTCGGGGTCCTGCTTGCTGACTGAGTGGAGGTGTTCCGCAAAGCGGACACCTAGTCTGCATTTGGTCTTCCCAATGTAGAGGAGACCGCATTGTGAGCAGCGAATACATTATACTAATTCGAAAGAAGTACAAGTAAATCGCTGCTTCACCTGAAAGGAGTGTTTGGGGCCTGGGATAGTGAGGAGAGAGGAGGTAAATGAGCAGGTATTACACCTCCTGCGATTGCAGGGGAAGGTGCCATGGGAAGGGGACGAGGTGTTGGGGTAATGGAGGAGTGGACCAGGGTGTCATGGAGGGAATGATCCCTTCGGAATGCTGACAGGGGAAGGGAGGGGAAGATGCGTTTGGTAGTGGCATCATGCTGGAGATCGTGGAAATGGCGGAGGATGATCCTTTGGATATGGAGGCTGATGGGGTGGAAAGTGAGGACAAGGGGAACCCTGTTGCGGTTCTGGGAGGGAGGGGAAGGGGTGATCCAGCAATATCAGGTTGGGCCTTCCTGGCATCGAGGCCCATGGTGGACCTCTACCGGAGGTATTTTCCGCGCCCCCAACACGACCCCCGATGTCAGGGGGCTGTAAAATCCAGCCCAATGTGTCAGGTTCACAATGGGAAACACCTGCTCTTCTGGTTGAGAATCTCTCCACTCTGAGTCTTGTCTCAGTTTTATTTCACTGTGGACTTTGTGTATCAGCTTGCATTTATGCAGGTCTCTGGCACTCTCCTTGCTGCTGTTGCTGCGCCTGTCTTCTGTTTGTTTGTATCCTTTTGTGACTTCTGTCTGCATCTTTGGAGCCAGATTTCTTGCATAGGTGAGCCTCGTGCACCATATGCCTTGCACATATCTAGAAATGCAGGACAACTTCACGCGGAGTGGGACAAACCACCTACCACACAGCTTCCTTGCTTTTTGTAACCTGTTTACCATGTCGAGACTGTCAGTTGCACCTCGTGCTTGTAGATGCTGTTGAATATCTACAATGGCTTTATATTTCCTGCCATCTTCTAGCAGTGCATCAATGCTGTGACCTTTCTTTTTCTGAAGAAGTCTTTTTGAAATGTTTCAATCGGTGTTGAGGCAATCACCAGCTCCATTATTCACTCCGACAGCTCAGTTGTTGCCCTTACAACAGCATCTACTGATGAATTGATCTATTGATTTCTGTGGCGGTTGCCTGTAGGACATCAATTCCAGGCGAGGAATTTTAAAATTCACTCTTACCCAAAGCTGATCTTCCAGCACTTTCCATATCTTTGTGGGATCTTTCTGGTCCTCTTCAGAAAAGCCAGAGATACTGATCTGTGTTGAACCTCATTTGCAACTGCTATCAGTATTTTCACAGCCTGCTTCTCTGGTTCTGCAACCACTTGGTCTGTGAAGCACAACTGCAGTCTTTGTTTAAAAAGTTTGAACTCGGAAAGAATACCAATGGTTTTACAGTTCATGCTGGGAAATTTGATATCCATCCTTCCATTGCTCTTTTGTTTTCTGCTCTATATTTAACTTTGTTCAGCACTGTGTGTGCCTTCAGCACTGTACTTATTATGACTTTTCTATTTGTGGATAAAACCTGTTTTATTAATTCTGTGCTTTTCCCCCTTTAAGAAATTATTTTCTTCAGGCTAGCTACTTTGATGGAGCGTAACAGGTGCTTGACAGTGTTCTCTGTTTTTTTTCCCTTTCAGCTCTTTGCTTGCATGTTTACACACCTGTTCGATAGCAGTTAAAGAGTTTTCCCCTTTGCTTTTTTTTGCTAGAGCTTATTTATCTTCTTCACACTTGACTGGTTTAATTATTTTTTTTAGCTTGACTGCTTTAATGGAGACTCTGTTGTGTACGGTGGGTTTCCGCACTTTTTTTTTCACTATCGGACTTTGGTTTTTTTTTGGTTTGCATCGGTGCAGACTCGGTGGGCCGAAGGGCCTCTTCTGCACTGTATTATTCTGTGATTCTGTGATTCTGTGGTTAGTGCCCTGTTTTTCTTGCTCACATGGAGCCTTTCAAAAATTAATTTTTTTAAACTCTTCAAAGGCTTTTTTGATTTCTCAATTGTCGGCTCAATGACTCACCCGATTGTTTGCTTTTCAGCCACGCTTCCGTTCTATGGAGCTCTTCTCAGCCTACTAAGGTCTGTAGCTTTCTTTCACTCTTTTCGGGCACTTGTCTTAAAGTTTCTTCACTTGGTAGCAGTTTTACCCGTGGTCTTCAAGCTTGGGATCCTTTACCCTGTAACAAAGATTCAGCCCACTATCACTCAATCTCACACCCTCAAGCACCAGCTCAGATACTGATACTGCAAGTAATTCAGAGTACAATATATAAGCGCAATGTGCAGATGGTGAGACACCAGGGTAGAGGACAAAGGCACAGGTGTGAGTTTGCCAGATGGCAAGATTGTACATGAGTCCTCCTGCAGAGGACTCAGATGAGAGCTTTTATGTGACAGACAATAGAAGGAGATTAATGGATGTGCACAATTAAATTTGTGACAGGCCTGCCATAAAGTCTGCATGCAATCTAAACATACGAAGACATAAACATACAAAACTGGGAGAAGGAGTAGGCTCTTCGGCTCCTCGAACCTGCTCCGCCATTCTATAAGATCATGGCTGATCTGTCCCAGTCCTCAACTCCTCTTTCGGGCCTGCTCCGTATAACCCTCAGCTCACCAAGATTTCAAAAATCTATCTACCTCCTCCTTAAATACATTTAGTGACCTAGCCTCCACAACTCTCTGAGGTAGAGAATTCCAGAGATTCACCACCCTCTGAGAGAAGAAATTCCTTCCTTTCTCAGTTTTGAATGTGTGACCCCTTATTCTGTAACTATGTCCCCGAGTTCGAGATTCCTCCACCAGTGGAAACATATTCTCAACATCTACCCTGTCAAGCCTCCTTAGAATCTTATTTGTTTCAATAGAATCACCTCTTATTCTTCTAAACTCCAAGAATAAAGGCCGAACCTGTTCAACTGTTCTTGATAAGACAACCCCTTCATCCCAGGAATCAGCCGAGTGAACCTTTTCTGAACTGCCTTCAATGCCAGTATATCCTTCCTTAAATACGGAGACCAAAACTGTACGCAGTACTCCAGGTGGGGCCTCAACAACACCCTGTGCAGTTGTAACAAGACTTCCCTATTTTTAAACTCTAACCCCCTAGCAATAAAGGCTAAAATTCCATTTGTCTTGCTAATTACTTGCTGCACTTTCATGCTAACTTTTTGTGTTTCATGTACAAGAACATCCAAATCCCTCTGTACTGTAATATTTTGCAGTCTTTCTCCATCTAAATAATAATCTGCATTTTTATTCTTCCTACTAAAGTGGATGACCTCACACTTTCCCACACTGAACACCATCTGCCAAGTTTTTGCCCACTCACTTAACCTATCTATATCCCTTTGCAGATTCTTTGTGTCCTCATCACAACATGCCTTCCCACCTATTTTTGTATCGTCAGCAAATTTGGATACACTGCACTCTGTCCCTTCCTCCAAGTCATTAATATAGATAGTAAATAGTTGAGGCCCTAGGAAAAAGACACATTAATCCCAACTCTCTGCCTTCTGTGTGTTAGCCAGTCCTCAGTCCATGCCAACACATTACCCCCAATACCCTGAGCTCTTATTTTGTGCAATAACCTTTTATGTGGTACCTCATCGGGCACCTTCTGAAAATCCAAATACACTACATCTACTGGTTCCCCTTTATCCACTCTGCTTGTTATATCCTTAAAGAACTCTAACAAATTGGTCAAACATAATTTCCTGTTCATAAAACCATGTTGACTCTGATTTCATTATGTTTTTCTAAATGTCCTGCTCTTTCTTCCTTAATAATGGACTCTAGCATTTTCCCAATGACTGATGTTAAGCTAACTGGTCTGTAGTTTCCTGCTTTCTGTCTCTCTCCTTTCTTGAACAGCGTCACATTAGCGGTTTTCCAATCTGCTGGTACCCGACCGGAATCCAGTGAGTTTTGGTATATTATGACCAATGGCTCCACTATCTCTGCAGCCACTTCTTTTAAAACCCTTGGATGCAGGCCATCAGGTCCTGTCAACTTGTCTGCCTTTAGTCCCATCAGTTTGTCCAGCACTTTTCCCTCATGATAGAGATTGTTGCAAGTTCCTCCCTCCCATTTACACCTTGCTCATTTATTATTTTTGGGATGTTTATAGTGTCCTCCACCGTGAAGACTGATGTAAAATATTGGTATAAATTATCTGCCATTTCCCTGCAACTCCACTATCCTGCCTACCCCCGATAACCTTTGACTCCCTGATTTGTCAAGAAACTGTCTACCTCTGCCTTAAAAACATTCAATGGCCCTGCTTCCACTGCTCTCTGGGGAAGAGAGTTCCACAGACTTACGATCCTCTGAGAAAACAATTCTCCTCATCTCTGTCTTAAATGGGAGACTCCTTATTTTTAACGTGTGCCCCCTAGTTTTATTCTCTCCCTCAAGGGGAAACATCCTTTTAACATCCACCCTTTCAAGTCCCTTCAGGATAGAAACATAGAAACTAGGAGCAGGAGTAGGCCATTTGGCCTGTCGAGCCTGCTCCACATTCATTATGATTATGGCTGATCATCCAACTCAGTAACCAGTTCCCGCTTTCCCCCCATATCCTTTGACTCCTTTCACCCCAAGAGCAATATCTAACTCCTTCTTGAAAACATACAATGTTTTGGCCTCAACTGCTTTCTGTGGTAGTGAATTCCACAGGTTCACCACTCTCCGGGTGAAGTAATTTCTCCTCATCTCAGTCCTGAAAGGTTTACCCCGTACCTTTAGACTATGACCCCTGGTTCTGGACTCCTCCACCATCGGGAACATCCTTCCTGCATCTACCCTGTCAAGTCATGTTAAAATTTTATAGGTTTCTATGAGATTCCCCCCCTCACTCTTCTGAACTCCAGCGAATATAATCTTAACTGACTCAATCTCTCCTCATACGTCAGTCCCACCATCCCAGAAATCAGTCTGGTAAGCCTATCCTGCACTCCCTCTATAGCAAGAACATCCTTCCTCAGATAAGGAGACCAAAACTGCACACAATATTCCAGGA
The DNA here is from genome assembly GCF_036365525.1 of Heterodontus francisci. Taxonomy (NCBI): domain Eukaryota; kingdom Metazoa; phylum Chordata; class Chondrichthyes; order Heterodontiformes; family Heterodontidae; genus Heterodontus; species Heterodontus francisci. Next base: position 76,130,267 of record NC_090376.1, read on the forward strand.
GTGGCCTCACCATGGCCTTGTATAATTGCAGCAAGACATCCCTGCTCCTGTACTCGAATCCTCTCGCTATGAAGGCCAACGTACCATTTGCCTTTTTTACCCCCTGTTGCACCTGCATGCTTACCTTCAGCGACTTGTGTACGAGAACACCCAGGTCTCATTGCATATTCCACTCTCTCAGTTTATAGCCATTCAGATCTGCCTTCCTGTTTTTGCTACCAAAGTGGATAACCTCACATTTATGCACATTATACTGCACCTGCCATGCATTAGCCCACTCACTCAACTTGTCCAAATCAGCCTGAAGCCTCTCTGCACCGTCTTCACAACTCACCCTCCCACCCAGTTTTGTGTCATCTGCAAATTTGGAGATATTACATTTAGTTCCCTCATCTAAATCATTAATGTATATTGTGAATAATTGGGGTCCTAGCACCAATCCCTGCGGTACCCCACTAGTCACTGCCTGCCATTCGGAAAAAGACCCGTTTATTCCTACTCTTTGTTTCCTGTCTGCCAACCAATTTTCTATCCATCGCAATACTACACCCCCAATCCCATGTGCTTTAATTTTACACGCTAATCTCTTATGTGGAACTTTGTCGAAAGCCTTCTGAAAGTCCAAATAAACCACATCCACTGGCTCCCCTTCATCAACTCTACTAGTTATATCCTCGAAGAATTCTAGTAGATTTGTCAAGCATGATTTCCCTTTCGTAAATTCATGCTGACTCTGCCCGATTCTACCACTGTTCTCTAAGTGTTCTGCAATAAAATCTTTGATAATGGACTCTAGAATTTTCCCCACTACCGACGTCAGGCTGACTGGTCTATAATTCCCTGCTTTCTCTCTATCTCCCTTTTTAAATAGTGGGGTTACATTAGCTACCCTCCAATCTGTAGGAACTGTTCCAGAGTCTATAAAATCTTGGAAGATGACCACCAATGCATTCACTATTTCTAGGGCCACTTCCTTAAGTAGTCCGGGATGTAGATTATCAGGCCCTGGGGATTTATCGGCTTTCAATCCCATCAATATCCCCAACACCATTTCTCTACTAATACTGATTTCCTTCAGTTCCTCCCTCTCACTAAACCCTGTGGTCCCCAACATTTCTGGTACGATATTTGTGTCCTCCTTTGTGAAGGCAGAATCAAAGTATGCATTTAGTTGGTCAGCCATTTCTTTGTTCCCCATAATAAGTTCCCCTGTTTCTGACTGTAAGGGACCTACATTTGTCTTCACTAATCTTTTTCTCTTCACATACCAATAGAAACTTTTGCAGTCAGTTTTTACGTTCCCTGCAAGCTTGCTCTCGTACTCTATTTTCCCCTTCTTAATCAATCCCTTGGTCCTCCTTTGCTGAATTCTAAACTGCTCCCAATCCTCAGGTTTGCTGTTTTTTCTGGCAAATTTGTATGCCTCTTTCTTGGATCTAATGCTATCTTTAATTTCCCTTTTAAGCCATGGTTTGGCTACCTTTCCCTTTTTACTTTTGCGCCAGACAGGAATAAACAATTGTTGCAGTTCATCCATGCACTCTTTGAATGTTGGCCATTGCCTATTCACCATCATCTCTTTAAATAACGTTTCCCAATCCATCATAGCCGACTCGCACCTCATACCTTCATAGTTTCCTTTATTAAGATTCAGGACTTAGTCTCAGAATCAATTACGTCACTCTCCATCTTGATGAAGAATTCTATCATATTATGGTTGCTCATCCCCAAGGGGTCTTACGCAACTAGATTGTCAATTATTGCTCTCTCATTACACAATACCCAGTCTAGGATGGCCTGTTCTCTAGTTGGTTCTTCAACGTATTAGTCCAGAAATCCACCCCGTATACACTCCATGAATTCCTCCTCTACGGTATTGTGACTAATTTGATTTGCCCAATCTATATGCAGATGAAAGTCACCCATAATTACAGATGTTCCTTTATTGCATGCGTCTCTAATTTCCTGTTTAATGCCATTCCCAACATCACGACTACAGTTTGGGGGTCTATATACAACCTCCACTCACGTTTTTTGCCCCTTAGTGTTTCTCAGCTCTACCCATACAGATTCCACATTGTCAGAGCTAATATATTTCCTCATTATTGCGTTAATTTCCTCTTTAACTAGCAATGCAACTCCACCGCCTTTTACTTTTTGTCTGTCCTTCCTAAATACTGAATACCCATGGATGGTCATTTCCCATCCCCGGTCACCCTGCAGCCATGTCTCCGTAATCACATATGTCATACCCGTTTACATCTATTTGCGTGACTAATTTATCCACTTTATTGCGAATGCTCTGCGCATTGAGGCACAAAGCCTTAAGGCTTGTCCTTTTAACATTACTAGGCCCCTTCCCACTATTTTTCACTGTGGCCCTGTTTGATTCTGGCCCTTGATTTCTCTGCCTATCACTTTTCTTATTCCCCTTACTGTCTTTTGTTCTTTTCTTTGATCCTCCCTCCTCTGACTCCTTGTAAAGATTCCCATCCCCCTGCTATTTTATTTTAAACCCTCCCCAACCATTCTAGCAAATACCCCCTAGGACATAACTCCCGGTCCTGCCCAGGTGTAACCCATCCAGTTTGTACTGGTTCCACCTCCCCAGAACTAGTCCTAATGTCCCAGGAATCTAAAACCCTCCTCCTCACGCCATCTCTTCAGCCATGTATTCATCCAATATATCCTGCTATTTCTACTCTGACTAGCATGTGGCACTGGTAGTAATCCTGAGATCACTACCTTTGAGGTCCTACTTTTCAACTTACTTCCTAACTCTCTATATTCTGCTTTTAGGACCTCATCCTTTTTTTTACCTACGTTGTTTGAACCAATGTGTACCACGACCACTGGCTGCTCACCCTTCCCCTTCAGAATGTCCTGTAACCGCTCTAATACATCCTTGACCCTAGCACCAGGAAGGCAACATACCATCCTGGAGTCTCGTATGTGGTCACAGAAATGCCTATCTATCCCCCTTACAATTGAATCCCCTGTAACTATTGCATTCCCACACTTTCTACTTCTCCCCTGTGCAGCAGAGCCAACCGTGGTGCAATAGATTGGGCTGTTGCTGCTTTCCCCTGAGAGGCCATTCCCCCCAACAGTATCCAAAGCAGTATATCTGTTTTGCAGGGGAATAGCCACAGGAGATTCCTGCACTGCCTGCCTAGTCCTCTTGCTCTGCCTGGTGGTCACCCATTCCCTTCCTGCCTGTAGAGTCTGAGCCTGCGGCGTGACCACCTCTCTATACGTGCTATCCACGATACTCTCTGCCTCGCGGATGCTCCACAGTGTCCCCAGTCGCCGCTCCAGCTCTAAAACCCGGGCTTCCAGGAGCTGCAGTTGGAGACACTCCCTCCCCACATACTGGTCCCGGACATTGGAATTGTTCCCAGCTTCCCACATAGAACACGAGGAGCACATCATGGCTTTGAGCTCTCCTGCCATGACTTAACCCTTTAAATTAAACTTCTTGGAAGATGCTTAATATCAAATAATATCAATTACTCTAGGGCCCTTCTTCCCTGGTCCTCAATACTACAGAACTCCCTAAAAAAACACTACTTACTCTATATGAAAATAAACTGTAGACCTTTCTTACCTTAGTTACTAAGCCAGCTATTTAGAGCGATTCCCTAACAGCAGTTACTCACCAACCAATCACCTTGCAGCTTTCCTGTGATGTCACTGTTGACTTTATTTCCAAAACTCCGCGCGCCTGGACTGCTCTCACACAGGTCCGACTGCTCTCCACTCCTCGTGCTGGTTCCACTCAGTCTCGCTCCATCCCGCTGCTGCTGCACTTTTAAACTGTGCCGGTCCCACATAGTTTCGCTCCTTCCCGCTGCTGCTGCACTTTTAAACTCTACTAGCCCCACTCAGTCTTATATGTTCATATTTTTCAATAAGATCACCATTCATCCTTCTAAATTCCAATGAATACAGACCCAACATGTCCAGCCTTTCCTCATAAGATAACCCTCTCATCCCAGGAATCAGTCGAGTGAACCTTCTCTGAACTGCTTCCCTTGCACATATTCTTTCTTAAGTAAGGAGACCAAAACTGTACACAATATTCTAGATATGGTCTCACCAATGCCCTGTGCAACAGTAGAAAAACATCCCTACTTTTATATTCCATTCCCCTTGTAATAAATGACAACATTGCATTTGTCTTCTTAAACACTTGCTGTATCTACATCCTAACTTTTTGTGTTTCGTATACTAGGACACCCAGATCCCTCTGCATCTCAGAGTTCTGTAATCTCTCTCCATTTAAATAATATGTTGCTTTTTTATTCTTCCGGCCAAAGTGGACAAGTTAACGCTTTCCCACATTATACTCGATCTGCCAAATCTTTGTCCACTCACTTAACCTATTGATATCCCTTTGCAGACTCCTTATGTCCTCTTCACAGCTTACTCTCCTACCTATCTTTATGTCATCAGCAAATTTAGCAACCATACATTCTGTCGCTTCAAACAAGTCATTGATATCGAGGAGTTCGGCACCAACTTTAGACAAAGCTTTGCACAGAGCTTTGAGCCCATCCTTTCCAGTGTAGAAGTGGTAGCCAACTCCAGCAGCAAACTTGTGGACCCAGCCATGATACAGCGACTGATGGCTGATGTCTCGGTTGTTGCAGTGGAGGCTCAGATGTTTGTAATGCAAGCTCAGACTGTTGCCATAATGGTTGTGGATACCAGTGCTCAAAATGGTTTACACAATGTCACAGTAGTCCAGCAATCTGTCCTCCAACACATTGCTAGGATTGCTGAAGTGTCACCCTGGGGGGAGTGGCAGTACCTTCGTGAAGGATGAACCTGCCACCCTCTCTCAGGATGACAGTATTTATCTTCCCACCCTTGCCACTCCACTAATGGCTTGCTGTTGCCTTTCAGCCAACCAAGACTGCCACAGCTGGGCCTTCTAGGCCCAAAGCTGCTCAAGGTCATCTTCCAAGGCCATCTGCTGTCTCCTCCACTGAAAGTCATCAGCTTTCTGCCAGATGTGCTGCAGCTACTGGGGTAGTACTGTGAAGGAGCATGAGGACAGGAAAATGTACATTGAAGACAGACACTAAGAGAAAGCACAAGGCTTGCCGATTGTATACAGTATGACATGGTTTGATTTATAAATTTGGTTTGGAATGTTTATTTTGTGTTAGTTTTTACCTTTGCATTGTGGTTACGTGGACACTGCGATTATCAGTTAAAGAGGGAAGTTAAAGCATGGGACTGTCGGTGAACGGGGTTGCATTCACTGGTGCTGTAGTCAAAGGAGTTGTTCGTGGACAGCAGGTCCAGAAAGGGGCGGTCTAGGTATTTTTCAGGGATTTAACTCCCCAACTGCACCCAAACCCACCAACCCCCAACCACCCACCACCACCCCCCCCCCCACCCACCCCACAAGCCCCACCACCACTTGGCAGTTAAAATTCTGCCTATTGTTCCTTTCTGTGGTTCATATAGGAGACTTGCTCTCCGAACACACTGGGCAGATATGCTCTCCTCCAGAGGGTCCTTCCCCCCCTCCTCCACCTCCTTCTTCTAGCAGCTTACCCTGCTTTGTGTTACCTCTGCTCATTCTCCCGGTTATGTTGTATGCCATGGAAAATGCCTACAACTGCACCCTTGTCTGAGAGCAACTGGCTTGTGCAGAATCCTTGAAGTCAGGACCAAATCCTTCAGCATATGCCACACCACTCTCTGTAGATTTTAGTAACTTTAAATTACTCTAGAAAGCATCAAACACTTCTATAATTGTAGCAACAGTGAGTCCCTGGGAAGCCCCTGGGAAGGACGGCATTACCCCTGAAATAATTAAGAGTGCTAAGCCTGCTATACGCTCAGCACTCTACGAACTGCTTTGCCTGTGCTGGGATGAGGAAGCAGTACCACAGGACATGCGCGATGCCAATATCATCACCCTCTATAAAAACAAAGATGACCGCGGTGACTGCAACAACTACCGTGGAATCTCCCTGCTCAGCATAGTGGGGAAAGTCTTCGCTCGAGTCGCTTTAAACAGGCTCCAGAAGCTGGCCGAGCGTATCTACCCTGAGGCGCAGTGTGGCTTTCGTACAGAGAGATCGACCATTGACATGCTGTTCTCCCTTCGTCAGCGACAGGAGAAATGCCACGAACAACTGATGCCCCTCAACGTTGCTTTCATTGATCTCTCCAAAGCCTTTGACCTCATCAGCAGACGTAGTCTCTTCAGACTACTAGAAAAGATCGGATATCCACCAAAGCTACAAAGTATCATCACTTCATTCCATGACAATATGAAAGGCACAATTCAGCATAGCGGCGCCTCATCAGACCCCTTTCCTATCCTGAGTGGCGTAAAACAGGGCTGTGTTCTCGCACCTACACTGTTTGGGATTTTCTTCTCTCTGCTGCTCTCACATGCGTTCAAGTCTTCAGAAGAAGGAATTTTCCTCCACGCAAGATCAGGTGGCAGGTTGTTCAACCTTGCCCGTCTAAGAGCGAAGACCAAAGTACGGAAAGTCCTCATCAGGGAACTTCTCTTTGCTGACGATGCTGCATTAACATCTCACACTGAAGAGTGTCAGCAGAATCTCATCAACAGGTTTGTGGCTGCAACGAATTTGGCCTAACCATCAGCCTCAAGAAAACGAACATCATGGGACAGGATGTCAGAAATGCTCCATCCATCAATATCGGCGACAACGCTCTGGAAGTGGTTCAAGAGTTCACCTACCTAGGCTCAACTATCACCAGTAACCTGTCTCTGGATGCAGAAATCAACAAGCGCATGGGAAAGGCTCCCACTGCGATGTCCAGACTGGCCATGAGAGTGTGGGAAAATGGCGCACTGATGCGGAACACAAAGGTCCGCGTGTATCAAGCCTGTGTCCTCAGTGCCTTGCTCTACGGCAGCGAAGCCTGGACAATGTATATCAGCCAAGAGCGATGTCTCAATTCATTCCATCTTCGCTGCCTCCGGAGAATCCTTGGCATCAGGTGGCAGGACCGTATCTCCAACACAGAAGTCCTCGAGGCGGCCAACATCTCCAGCTTATACACCCTACTGAGTCAGCGGCGCTTGAGATGGCTTGGCCATGTGAGCTGCATGGAAGATGGCAGGATCCCCAAGGACACATTGTACAGTGAGCTCGCCACTGGTATCAGACCCACCGGCCGTCCATGTCTCTGCTTTAAAGACGTCTGCAAACGCGACATGAAGTCCTGTGACATTGATGACAAGTTGTGGGAGTCAGTTGCCAGCGATCGCCAGAGCTGGCGGGCAGCCATAAAGACAGGACTAAAGTGTGGCGAGTCGAAGAGACTTAGCAGTTAGCAGGAAAAAAGACAGAAGCGCAAGGGGAGAGCCAACTGCGAAACAGCCCTGACAACCAATTTTATCTGCAGCACCTGTGGAAGAGTCTGTCGCTCTAATATTGGCCTTTATAGCCACTCCAGGCGCTGCTCCACAAACCTCTGACCACCTCCAGGCGCTTACCCATTGTCTCTCGAGACAAGGAGGCCAAAGAAGAAGAAGAAGAAAAAAAAAGAAGAATCGAGATCAATCAGCAACTAACCTGAATGTGGTTGATGACCCCTTTAAATTGTTTGGTGAAAGTCCTTCCTGCTGCTTGAATGCCTGTTCAGCTGCGCATAATTGAGAAAGTGTTAGCTGGAGCATTGAGCTCCAAAATGGCAGAACATTACACACTGCTTACACACTGATGGATATTATGATCTGCTTACTCTGCTTAGTTCTGGTGGATGCTTATTGAGTACGTGCTGATGGCCTCACCAATATGACGTCTGGCGCAACTCGGACCAGAAGTGAGCATGCACAGCAAAGGCACCATTTTGGACCTCCAAGAGCACCTGTAGTGCCCAAAAACAGACACTACACATCCAGATTTTGCGGCATATATATCTTCCCTGACTGCTTCAGCAAAATTTTTGTTACCTGGATAAGTCAGCAAGTTGGGTCAGTCAACCACGGTTGAACAGAGGAAGATAAATAGTTTAAAAAATGAAATTCGTCTTTGGGTTGATTACACATGATTTGCAGAAGCAGAAAGCTGAATGTTCAATTGACCTTACCCTGCACAGTTTTATAAATTCTGCAGGTATACACGACCAGTTTTCATTGCTGACCCTGTAAACAAAGACAAATTCAAAAAAAACTTTAGGATCAGTTCATAATACTTTTTAATGATTAAAACTATTATGTGAGTAAATGGAAAATATGAAAATGAATTTATTAAAAGTTTGCATTTATAGGATCTGGCCAGTACCTTTAGAGGCCTGGAACCTGTCACGCTCCACATGTTCTACAAACAAACGTCAGCAAAGTGAAATACATCAAATTCAGAGAGCTTTACAAAAATTAAAGTGAAAAAAAAACACTGCCACCCATCATAGAGAACAACATGTAATTTTCTAACATTAACGTGTCTGTAATGTTATTGCTAAGATGAAAAGCATGTGGAGAAAGGCTAAATTACTCAAAGTTTCTCACTGTGCTTATATGCTGGTGCTTTTCTAAAACTAATGGATCATCTAAATTGAGACAATATTTCATATTTGTTTCAAAACATATACATATCAATTCAGTTGTAACTTTGGAGCTCCTCCTTATCATTATGCATTGTGTAAGTATTTATGCAAAACTGATGGATGTACTTTTAATTAGATTTGTTTCCTCTTAATCCCCATTTAATTTCCTTACTTCAACCTTATAATTGTTCATTGAATGACAAAGATAAGATAATCAAGGTTGCAGACTTAATTGCTGCTCAGTGACTGGTGGTCAGGATGGTGTTGTTATTTGCTGATCTAATATTTCTCTGCATTCTATAGAATAAGTGCCTTGTTGGGCAACAGTGCTCCATTAATACTAACAACTCACTCAAAGAAGATGGTGCTATTTAAATGAAGATAGAGGTGCCTTGAAATTCACAACCTTCCTCTGAGTAGAAAGTAGAAATATTTTATCATTATTCCTTTTTGAAAACTAAAGAATATAAAAATAATACAAATGCTGTAAGAAAGATGATAGAAACTTCATTCAGTCTATTTCAAGTCGTTTTCTGAAAGGACAATGCTTGACAGGTGAAAATGAAATAAAGAATTTATGTGGTGTTAATCAGGTGAATTATCCAGGGCGTGATAAGACAAATTTATTTGGTGCACATCAGGTTCCCGCACTATGGCCGGAGGCCAGTGGAGTGATGAATGCATAAAACAGCACCTCACAGCTTAGTGCCAGCGTAACAGTTGTGCACTCGGCTTATTTAAGTCCTACTAATGAGGCAGTTCCACGATTTAAGTCAGTTAATTGAATAATACATCATAGTTTTAGCATCAATATAAAAAGTGAAAAAAAACAGAAAATGCTGGAATTATTCAGCAGGTCAGGCAGCATCAGTGAAGGGGGAAGCAGCATTAATGTGCTGAATTGTAAAAGCTTGCCACCGAGATTGGCGGTGAGCTTCAAAAGACGTGTGGTGCGTGCACGAGATATGCACCGTGGAGTTGCCGCAATATTTTGCGTGGTGGTTCATTTGCATGGAGGTGACGGAACGCCCGCCCCCGATGACGGAGAGTGGGCGGCCGCTCCAGCCCCGGCAATGACGTCCGGCACCACCATGCAGGCACCAGTGCCATTTTTAAAGGGCTACATGCCCTTCGGGGCCATTTACATGTTTAAAGCGACAGGTTTGTCAAAAAGTTAAAATAAGATTTTATTCACACTTCCAATCCACTCTCCCACCCCCCACAATGAATAATCAGTTTATAATTTGTCCTCTCCCCCAAAAAAATGGATTTTCGATCACGGCCTTCCTCCCTGAATTTTTGATACTTTAACCTTCAACCCCTTCCCACCATCCCCTCAAGCAATCGCATTCGTTTTTGCCGCTCCCCCCGACCTTGAAAAATTCACTCCTTCCCCCCTCCCCACCAGTGTTTGGCCTCAGATCTCTGAACGGAGATCCGAAGGCACGGGATTTCCAGGCACGGCCGGAATTTCAGCGTGGGACATCAGGACAAGGTGTTTATGAATTCATGAACATTTATTTAAATATTTAAATTAAGGCTCCGCCGCCGAGTGTTGGGGGGCTGCCCCGTGGCCTCACCGCCGCCAGTAAAATGCGGTGGGGGCTTCGCACATCGAGGCCCGTGGCAGACCTCTCTCAGAAGTATTTTCTGGGCCCCCCTGTCACAACCCCCACGTTGGAGGGCTGGTAAAATTCAGCCCAATGTTTCAGATTGTAACCTTTCATCAGATGAAAAGTCATTGACCTGAAACATTGGCCGGAATTGTGCGCCACCCCAGCGAGCAGGATGGTGGTGGGGGCTCGCGTAAAATTGAGCGGGATGCTCCGGGAGGCCTTCCCAGCCCGCTCCCGCCTCTGGCCAACTTTACATGGGCCGCAGGGTGGCAAGAAACGGGCCGCCCGCCCCAGGCCAATCAAGGCCCTTAAGTGGCCACTTAACGGCCTCTTAAGGGCCTTCAGCCGCCTCCATGGGTATTTTACCCCTGGCAAAGCAGGTGTCTGGTAGACGTGAAAGGCCGCCCAGTGATACCTGACGGCCTCTCAATTCGGCTGGGGTTGGGTGCCCTGACAGGCGGGCACAGGGTGCCCGATTGAGGGCTGGCCCCACTTCCCCAACTATCCACAGGACCCGAGACGCCCCCCTCCTCCTGCCAAAAAACCACCCTTGCCTTGCTGGGTCACGACTGATGCCCACGACGAGGCAAATCCCAACTTACTTTCAGTCCTGGCTCCATGTCCTCGTCTGGGCTGCAGTCCTAGCATTGGTCACCGCTCCCAGAGCTGCCAGCCCGATGATTGGCCGGCAGCTCAATGAGGTGGGACTTCCTCTCTCAAGTGGGTGGAAGTCCCGCCTCAGAACAATTAAAGCCCGGGAACCCATAAAATGTGGGACGAAACCCCGGGCTGGGAGGAAGCGGCTTCACCACTGACTTTTATGTTGATGACCAGCTCCCGTCCACCCGGCGTAAAATACAACCCGTTAACTCTGTTTCTCGCTCCACAAATGCCACCTGACCTGTTGGGTATTTCCAGCATTTTCAGTTTTTTTTAGATTTCCAGCATTCGTAGTATTTTGCTTTTGTATTCATATAAAAACCATCCTTGTTCGACATTGTTACATTGATGTTTTGGTCTATTTGTTTGCTGATTACTATTTTTTGCTATTTTACTGCAATTGTTGGATAAAAGTAAAGAAACAGCTTTCAAAAGCTATTCTTGATATGCGATCTGTGCTGATCACTCACTGAAAATGTCTACTAATTTGTGAAGAACAGTACTGAAGAGAAGCTCACATGATAACAAGGATAGAATTGAACAAGCCATTAGGATTTTCAAAGGAAGATTCTGGTTAGGTTGATGAGAGTCTTTGCAAATTATGGGAGCCCATTCTGTTGTTCACAACTTTGTAATCAGGAAAGGACAGATAGTAGATGTTCCAGAATATACCATAGCACCTTTGTAAGGCTTGCATGGAACTATATAATTAGTGTTTTACCTGTCTTACAAACCGCCATTTTTGTACTTGGACCCCATTTATGAACTCTCCAGCAATGATACATTTTTGTTTGGCAACTTTGTACTGATATTTTAATTCTTACCAAAGCTGAAATAATCACCTTACCTTTATATTAGAATACTCTGATCTTTAAAAGCTACCAGTGGAGCCCTTATGTTATGTTTTTAATTTTCCTCTGACATACTTTATGTTGATTCTATCAAATCTGTTCATAAATTTAAACATTTGTACCACTTTTATCATAATTTTTCCAGTAAAAACAAGTTGAACTTTAGTTCCTCTTATTACTGAGTCTGACCAGAACCACTGTCTTTGTCTTCTTTCCATAAAATCAATGTCTTTATTAAATTCAGTACCAAAATGGGATATAGTGCTAAGTAAAATCTCACCAGTAATATACAGAGTGTCATCATTCCCTTGCACTGATATCTATTGGGCTTATTTTTATTTTATAATTCTTTTCCTTAGTAAGTGCTATTCTTTAATAATGATGTGATACTTTGAATATACCAGTGCAAAATTTCCTGAAAACCTGGGCCATGGTAATGCAGCATCTATGGCATACACCATTATTATGGCACAGAAATTCCAGGAAATTGTGCTGTGAGTGACTTAAGCCCTTACTTACATCACAACATAATTGCATGGGACTTCTGCACCACTTTGCGGAGATCCTCACTGAAACAGTTATCATTGGTTTGGCCCCATCAAATTCAATGGCAAATATGAATTTGCTGAATTAATGCTACTCTGATCATCACTGCCACTTAGAACATTGTAGAATGGGACTGGCAGGTTACAGAATGGTGCTGGAGGGTTCAGAATCAGTAAAATATTCTATCACTCAGCAGGTTGCCTATATGAAAGATAACTATTTAACATGTAGGTGTCATGATCATAATCTTAACCAGGTGCAGATGTGCAGGCTGCAGGTCTCACATACCAGCTCTATCACTATATCCTGAGGAAGGCCTTTGTTTTACAATAAACTTAAGACTAATGTTGTCTTAACCTTAAAGGAATCCTTGAGGGTAACATTTTGACTTGTTCTAAGAACTTCAATTAAACTTCAGTTAAGTAATACAATAAACATTTTGACAGACAGCCATTTCTCTTCCACCAATTGATATTATCTTTACATTAATATTTATTGTGTTTTGCACTATACATGGATTGCAACCTGTAAGGAAATAAAGCTAGGTCTCATACGCAGTTTGGGAGACCAACCTATGCACACGGGCCCTGATTTATATATATATTTATAAAATGTAGCTTAGTTTTTGTATTTTTTGTTAATGGATAAGCAATTTAACCTGAAAGTAGAGTTCCAAAGTAATATTTTAAAGTACCACTATGTTGGAGTGAAAGTACAAACACAAAAGGTATAAAATCAGAGGTCTAACATAAGACAAAGCACACAACAAAAAATTATAAAATTCCAATCTAAATCAGCCAAACATGTATCTCCTGGACCTCCTTCCCCATGCTCGCTAGGATTTCCACAGGAATATCAACCAGCAGATCAAAGCTATAATGAATTAATAGACACAACATAGAGGACTGTAGAAATGGCAAGAAACCCTTTCATGGTAATTTTGAACCTTTGAAAAAGTGACAGTGTGTGAATGACACGCTATTATTAATGTGCAAATTGGACAACAACTTCTGATGATGAAGAAATACCCCATGAATTGCCATTGCTTTTGCGAAAATGGCACCTTACATTGCCTCTCAGTGATTTTCATGAGGTTGCTGCATTTGCAGATTAAATGGCCATTAAACTTGCCATAGAAAGTTAATGAGTATTTAACAGGGTTATGAATGTTGGACTTTGTAGTATGGTTATACTTTTTAAAAAGTGATCTTTAATGCAGTGTAACATTCAGAAGAAACATATGACCTCATACAAAATCTGCCCAGAGACAAGCCTGGAGTCTTGTTTACGATGAGAACCAAGAACCCAGATCAAAGACCCTTTTGAAAGCAGGGTGCAAGGTTGTAACACCTAAAGGACAATGGTGTTTGCTCTTCCAGACTCATAGATTATAAACAGGCAGCCAGGGGCTCTAAACTGCAAAGTGTGTTGCAACACCTGAAAAGAAAGGAAGGCCCAAGTGGTTTTGCTATGGCTTCTGAGAATTGTCAAAGGCAAACAACTATTGACTTTTGATCTGGATAAATTCAAGAAGGGTTCCTAGGTCTGGAGGCTGAAAGGAAGAAACAAACACCAACCTAAAGGGAGAGAGAGAGGCCAGTGGGCTGTTTGCTGTGAAAACACCTGCTCTCAGATCACTGATACAGCAAAAGGCTGCTAAGATTTGAACCTGGTTCAAAGGCTCAAGGTTTTCAGAGGAGAAAAGACCAACAGGGTCACCAAGTGATTGCCTTATTGATGGAAGTTCAGTTGAATGTGCTCGGAAGAAGTCAGTGAAAAAGACATTGGCTTTAAGAAGAACACTGGGAGATCCAACCCACTGCAGCTGGGAGGAGTTTGGGACTTTTAACTCTAAGGATATCTTTTTCACTGAGAACACTGTGTAATGTATAAATGTAAGGTTGAATTTCCCCGTTCCCGCCCACTCCCACCCTGATAATTTTAGTCATCTCCCCTCCCCACTAGTTTCTCAGCTCGGAACTCCCGAAGGCACGTAAGTTGCAATAGGTAGCTGTAAAATCGGCATGGGACGGCCAGCGGCGACAGTTAAGTTAATTTGTATTTTAATGTTTCTAATTTCCATATTTTGGCCACACCGAGGCCTCACCGCCGCTGGAAAAATGCGGCGGGGCCTTCTCGACATTGGGGGTCATGGCGGGCCTCGCCTGGCAGATTTTTATGGGCCCACCCCACCATGACCCCCGGTGTTGAGGGACTGGTAAAATTCAGCCAGTCGTGTGGGGTTTTCAAGTGTATTAATAATTTATTGGGAAATACCTTCCTTTGTAATTTAGTGTATTAGCTACCTACTGAGTACTGCTTAGTTAATGTTGATTTTTAGTTTAGTTGTTATAGTAAAAGTCTTAAAACGTGAAATCTTGTCTTGTGATTCTTTAATCAAACACTGAGAAGTTCATATCTATGGTTTTAAAGTTAACGGTTTCCACTGAGGTCATGGGAGGCGTTGGCGTAGTGGTATTGTCACTGGACTAGTAGCCCAGAGACCCAGGGTATTTCTCTGGGGACAGGTTCGAATCCTACCACAGCAGAATTTGAATTCCATTAATAAATCTGGAATTAAAAAAGCTAGTCTAATGATGGTCATGAAACCATTGTTGTAAAAACCCATCTGGTTCACTAATGTCCTTTAGGAAAGGAAATCTGCTGTCCTTACCTGGTCTGGCCTACATGTGACTCCAGACCCACAGCAATGTGGTTGACTCGTAAATGCCCTCTGAAATGGCATAGTAAGCCACTCAGTTGTATCTAACCACTACGAAGTCAATAAAATAGAATGAAACTGGACGGACCACCCAGCATCTATCTAGGCACCGGAAACAACAATGACAAACCTAGCCCTGTTGACCCTGCAAAGTCCTCCTTACTAATATCAGGGGGCTTGTGCCCAAGTTGGGAGAGCTGTCTCACAGACTAGTCAAGCAACAGCCTGACATAGTCATACTCACGGAATCATACCTTACAGGCAATGTTCGAGACACCGACATCACCATCCCCGGGTATGTCCTGCCCACTGGCAGGACAGACCCAGCAGAGGTGGCGGCACAGTGGTATACAGTCGGGAGAGAGTTGCTCTGGGAGTCCTCAACATCGACTCTGGACCCCATGAAGTCTCATGGCATCAGGTCAAACATGGGCAAGGAAACTTCCTGCTGATTACCACCTACTGCCCTCCCTCAGCAGATGAACCAGTACTCCTCCATGTTGAACACCACTTGGAAGAAGCACTGAAGGTGGCAAGGGTGCAGAATGCACTCTGGGTGGGGAACTTCAATGACCAAGAGTGGCTCGATAGAACCACTACTGGCCGTGTCCTAAAGGACATAGCTGCTAGACTGGCCTGTGGCAGGTGGTGAGGGAACCAACAAGAGGGAAAAACATAGGCCCTCACCAATCTGCCTGCCGCAGATGCATCTGTCCATGACAGTATTGATAGAAGTGACCACCGCACAGTCCTTGTGGAGACGAAGTCCTGCCTTCACGTTGAGGATAATGTCCATTGTGTTGTGTGACACTACCACCATGCTAAATGGGATAGATTTTGAACAGATTTGGCAATGCAAAAGTGGGCATCCATGAGGTGCTGTGGACCATCAGCAGCAGTAGAATTGCACTTCACCACAATCTGAAACCTCATGGCCCAGCATATTCCCCACTCTACCATTACCATCAAACCAGGAGACCAACACTGGTTCAATGACGAGTGCAGGAGGGCATGCCAGGAGCAGCACCGTGCATACCTCACAATGAGGTATCAACTTGGTGAAGCTACGACTCAGGATGACTTGCGTGCCAAACTGCATACGCAGCATGTGACAGACAGAGCTAAGTTCCACTCTGTGTCCAGCCTCACACCCCAGATGTGTATTGAACTTTAGCTGTGTCACTTCTGATTCATTGCTATGCTGGCTGTGGCATATTCTGAACAGTTCACCCACAAATATTGCCATTAAATTAGCCACTGGAGGATCGGGGAGCACAACTGTCATTTGGGGCCAAATACATTATTCCAAAAAATTCAGGAGCAATGTTATGAAGGATTGGGGATTTTCCAATAGAGCAAATAAAGGTGAGACCTGACAGAGGTGTTCAAATTCATGAGAAATGTTGATAAAGTAACTCAGGAAAAGTAATTTCACAGATTGATGATTGAGAACCTACAGGACATTAATGTAAAATCAGCACCAAAAGAATGAAGAGAGACGTTCGGAGCTGGGCTACTCAGACATGGAATGTCCTGCCAAAATCAATGGGGGAAAACAGGCTCTTTATAGGAACAATCCTCTATGCCTAACCCTTTTTCCATAACATTTTAATTCTTATCTGCTACTCATTTAAAAGCTATTATGGGTTCTGCTTCCACCACTATTTCTTTTGGGGGCATTCTGTGCCCTAACATATTATTTTCTGATTTTTTGAGCTGTGGAGTATCTACCTCTTCACCTGTTAACAATTGTTTTTTTAAAATATTGAGACATATTTCATTTGGACCCAGCACACACTTTACCAAAAGACAATTTCATTGCATGTCATTTTTTTTTGCATGAACTTGAACAAATTCCCCCATCAGTTAGTTTCTGGATTAGGAATGCTGCTCATATTCTCTTTAGTGAGACTTGTCATGAAAAAATAACACTTACAAGCTCTTCCTTACTGTCAGCCTCTATTTGATCTGTAATGCTCTTAATGGACTCTGTGGGGCAGATTTTCAACTTGCTGCCTGGGCATTAAACTGGTATAAATAACTGAAAATGCTGGAAAACACTCAGCAGGGCAGACAGCATCTGCAGAGATAGAAACAGAGCTAATATTTCAGATCAATAACCTTTCATCAGAACCTGGCATTGCAGATCAACTGTCCATTATGTAAACTGCCCAAATTTCATTGACTTCAAGACACCAGTTTTTCACTTGGGTGGCTAGTTGAGAATCTCTCCCAACTTTATTCATATAACTTTCATTACTATGACTCTTCCCAAAGAATCTTTCTTCATTTCCATACTGATCAATGGTTTTCCAAATTACCTCCTTTTCATCCTATAAGCAGCTGTTACTTTACTTTTCTATATTATCCAAGTTTTAACTTTCCCTCCGTCCTTAGATCTTGAACTTTTTTATTCTTTAAGCTTATCTTAACATGTGTATTTAAATATTTAAGACTGGGTTTTAGAATTAATCTCTTATTGGATATAGATTTTATTTGTGGCCTAATTTTCTGAGTAAACCAGCTTTGTGAAAATTGGGTCAAATATTGTTATCCCAATGAAGTGGATATTCTTGTAAAAGACTAAAGCAAAACAAGGCAATTTTTTTTCCTCGACTGACAGTCTTTTATTAATATAAATTAACGGACAAGGAGGATATTGCCAATGGCTATTACTTAAGATGTAGGAAAGAGTTTGACAACATGCATGCAACATATTTAATTAAGCCCTTAGTTCCTTGGCTCCTGGGAGAACCGCATGATGTGAGTCAAAATAATATGCAACAACCTTTTGACATCAATTACAAAAATAGAGTTATTTTACTACTGAGTTGCAGAGAAGCATAAGGGATAGTAGCACATTGTTATTAGTTGTAATCATTAAAACATTATCTGAACTATTGATATACAAACTAAAGCTCCAAAGAATAGGTTGTTGGAGACACAGCACATAGAATGAGTACCTTTATCCCTCTACTTTTCTCTCCATCTCTTCTAAATGTGCCAACTCATAGTGGGGAACAGTTGCATAGTCACTAATAACACCCAGATATCATATTCAATTGGCCATTCTTCATGTATGAGCCAAACAGTGAATGTTGGCAGACTATTTGACTGTAGGAGTCATCACAACAAAACCCTATTCAGTTGTCGCCCAACGTTGAAACCTTCAGACTTTTTACTTTATATTTTTTTAATTAGAGATACAGCACTGAAACAGGCCCTTCGGCCCACCGAGTCTGTGCCAACCAACAACCACCCATTTATACTAACCCTACAGTAATCCCATATTCCCTACCACTTACCCACACTAGGGGCAATTTACAATGGCCAATTTACCTATCACCTGCAAGTCTTTGACAGTGGGAGGAAACCGGAGCACCCGGCGAAAACCCACACGGTCACAGGGAGAACTTGCAAACTCCGCACAGGCAGTACCCAGAATCGAACCCGGGTCCCTGGAGCTGTGAGGCTGCGGTGCTAACCACTGCGCCACTGTGCTGCCCACTTTCTAGCAGGTGTAACTAGATAGTTATTAGAAGAGGGAAGCATGGTTAATGTGTTTCTTCCTCTCTAACCTAAAGGCACTGTGACTTGTTTTAATGTCCCCACACAGCCTAGTGAAGATCACCTATTTCAATATAGATGAGGAACTGAACTTGATATATCTCTAACTTATCTGGATCAGTATCACAACAGGTGGTGGAATTACCCAAAGAATTACCAGAGGAGTTCTATGGGCAGATTTTTAAAAAATTAATAACTGACAATGAGCTATTTCACTGGGAAAATTCCAGGCTGTCTATGTCATTCAAGTATAACTAATGCATCAATGCTATACTTCTTTGAAGGAACTGCAAGTCATATTTACTTTGAATGCAATATTCATATAACTGTCATTCTTCACAGTACTGTTTTAAGATTAAATGTTTTATCTATTACATTATATTTTTAAAAATTTACAGTATCAATACTCCTGTCCCAGCTGTGTCCCACTTCAGTGGCCTATATCTGCTCCTGTATGATGACAGTCACATTAAAGATCCTTTAATATTCATCACTATACTATAGAGATTTGAAAAAAGTGATTTTTTTCCCCTACACAATCGTAGATATGCAGAACGAGCTGCCAGAGGAGTTAGTTAATTATCGTTAATTTGAACATTTGAAAATGAACTAGATTGATATCTGTTGAGAAGCAGGATTGAGAATCATAGAGATATTTAACAACACTGCTTGGTGTTGCGTGAAGTCTTTCATTAAGCAAACCTGCATAGACTGTGGATGAATTGGGGTTGATGGGCTCAATGGCCTTTCTTTGCTCTGAATCTTATGAGGTTTATTTAAGTGTGATCGTTAACAAATATATAATAATAAGGTTTTATAAACTTCTTCATTTATTACCAGATTCTTTTCCATCATGTTTATGGGTTGAATATTTGGCTTTCTTTTATAAAACCTGCTTTATTGGCCAACGCATTAATGGGGCTAATGGGAGAATCATATGTCATTTTTTCCCTAATTCTAGAAACCTGGAAGTACTACTATTTTTCAATAGAACTCAAAATATTATTTGGAATAAAATGATCTGTGAAGTAATAGTGCAAAAATAGCACAGCAATTGCGTAAAAATGTTTTTTTTTAATCCATTGCTATCTTTTGCCATTAATGATATATCAACTAAATTTACTGAAATCATGGCATTTACACACAAAAATGTCATCAGTCATGATCATGTAAGCTTCTGGTTCATACGTGGTCAGTATTACAGGGGTTGCACACAACTGCTGATCAGAGAGCTAACCGCTGCAATGCTCTTGGCATACAGTGCATCTTTTGTTGGGCAGGTGCCAAGGTAAAGGGCCGGTCATTTAGTGCCAGCTCTTAAAGGACTATTAATTCCCCTTAAAGGGGCTGAAAGGGCTGGTTGAAAGGTATCAGCCAGAATGCTCTGGTCAGTGAAGCAACTTTGGCAATTCTATTACGAGAGATTGTGCAAAGAAGGGTGTTAAAGCCAAGGACACTTCTTCCTGATAAGAGCAGTACCAGATGGCTGGAAAAGTGAATGTTGTCTCGCCCGTGCCATGAACCTAAGGTGAGGAAGAAATTTGCTGGTCTTGGTGTGGTTGCCAAGGTATGTTTGTTCACATGTTACTAATTGTGTAATATTGCCTTGCAATGCATCTTAACAGCAATTCACTGCCAGCTTAGTGTAGCCTTGCGGAAGGTGAATTTACAGCAGTCCGCATGTACTTTCCAATTGTGCAGGCATAGCCATATTTCACCAGAACAGTCTGTGTAGCTGCCAACAAGCAACAAACAAGCCAACACATGTGTAGAATCACTTAATTTGGTTGCTGGCTTGAGTACTTAGGTAACATTCATCACTGCTTGTATTCCTTATTCAACATATGTCCCTATTCTTTTTCTTTCCAGAAAAGGTAACTTATAACAGGAAGAAGCACCACATATACACTGGAGTAGGGGAGGTGACTTCACCTAAGAACTATTCACCTTAAGAGAAGATAGCCTTGAAAAATTCTAGGCCTGGATACAATAGAATGAGTGAATAACGTTGAGATCAGTTACTTTTCCCCAAGCTCATGGCCAGTAATATCCCTTGATTTTCAATCTTTATCTCCTTATTCACTACTCATTTATTCTCTCACACATACGTATAGCAAACTAGAACGCCTTGCCATTTAAGCTCTATTTCAAGGTGTGCTGCCAGCATTTTAAACTCAGGTGTTCAAGAGCAGTAGGTGGCAAAGTCTACAATCTAGCCTGAACGGAGCACCTCACAACACGTAGCATCACCTCCTCCACAGTGACCAACCAACAGCACTTAATCTGTGAGGATGAATTTGTGTCAGCCTTGAGTCATTGGTAGCACCCTTGCCTTTAAGACAGTTGGTTGTGGGTTCAAGCCCTTCTCCAAGAGTTAAGCACATAATGTAGACTGATACTTCAGTGCTGTGCTTTTAGAGGTGCTGGCCGGGATTTAATGTTGGGCAGACGGGAGCCGGTCACCAACTGAAAAGTTGGTGGCGAACCCGCTTCCGCCTTGCCTGGGGATCCGACCCACATTTTACGGGTCCCTAGACTTTAATTGTTCCAAGGCAGGACTTCCACCTGCTTGAGCGAGGAAGTCCCACCTCATTGACCTGCTGTCCAATCAGCGAGCTGGCAGCTTTTAGTCCCAGAAGTACTACTGGGAGCGATGGCCACTGCTGGGACTGCAGCCCAGCTGAAGACAGAAGAAGACATGGAGCCGGGAAGGAAGGTAAGTTTTGGTTGCCTCGCCGAGGATAATCGGTCGGGCCCCGGCGAGGCAAGGATGGTGGGTTGGGGGGAAGGGGAGCGTGTTGGTTGTTGGGGGTAGTTGGGGTAGCGGGGGCGGCCCTCGATCGGGCACCCTGTGCCAGATCATGAGGGGCCCCACCCCCCCCCCCCCCACAACGGGACCCTCGGCAGCTGCCTGGTTTTGCCAGGTGGCTTCTATCGGTCCTCGGCTGCCCGCTTGCCACGTGTAAAATCCATGTGGCTTTCTCCCGCTGTTCTCTTCCGTGCCTGCCCACTCAGCACTCCATCTGCTGTTCGCTTCCTGTCTCGCCTCACACACCCCAGTTGCTCCCCCCACCCCCGCTGCTTCTCCATTGGCGAGGTGGGAAGCGAGCGGTGAGATAGATCGGCGAGCAGGTGGGTGCGTGAGAGAATGGCGGGATGGAGCTGCGAGCAGTCAGGAGCAGCGGATTGGAGCGGCAAGAAAGCGGGCACAGGAGGGAGCAAGGAAGAGAAACAGCGATCGTGAGAGGGAGCAAGAAACTGAATGTGGCAATTGAGATGGCGATCACAGCAGGGAACGGGGAAGAGAAGCAACAATCGCGAGAGGGAACGGGTTACTGTTGGGGTGGGTGGTGTAAAGGCAGCGATCTCAGCCATTGAAAGGGTTTGGGTTCAATTTGTTTCTTTGTGTTAAATTGTGCAGTGTCATTTTTATTACTGGCAGCCGCCTGAGACATTGCAGACAGTGACGTTTCTGTCAATGAGGCTGCATGGGTCTGTACTGCACCACCTAGTGGTTGCATTGCCAGCAAACGCAGCCATATTAAACACCTTTTTAGATTGGCAAAAGGTTGCCACTATGGCAAATTAAAGGCAGAACTAATCAGAGACAGGATAGTCGTCAGTATGGTGGATGAATCCTTGTCAGACCTGTTGCAATCCAAGGAAGACCTTACACTGGAAAAAGCCATTCAAATTGTAAGACAGGCTAAAGTTCGCAAACAGAATAGGGACATCCTTCGAGCTGAAGACAAGCCATGGATGAGAAGGAGTCCAGTGCCCATACAACTGGCTAAGCCAAAGCCAGGGAAACATTTTGAGGAACAGAAAAATCAAACAGGTGAGAAGGCGTATGACCTTGCCAATGTTGTGGACCCACAGATGGGAGCAATATCCAGCAAGTAAAGCTGAGTGTTTTAAATGTCGAAAAACTGGACGCTATGGGAAGATGCGCCACAGCAAAACTTCTTGAAGACCACAGCACATAAGGCCTTCACGGAAACAGCAATGAATAAAGTACAGCAATACCCCCAAGATAAAGAACCAGGAGAGTTCTTGGGAGAAATCAATAATCCAGACCAACATGTCTGTACAGCAGACATCAACATGAATGGACACCTCATGAATTTTAAGTTTGACACAGGGTCTAGCATCACAGTATTGTCTGACCAAAAGCCTTGTGTGAAGAGACATTACCTGCAACCGACAAATATACAGTTGCATGGTCCAGGCAGGACACAACTGCAAGTAAAAGACAAACTCCAAGAAACTCTTCAGCATAAAGGAAGAGAACTGGTAGAGACTTTATACGTCTTACGCAATCAAGAATTTTCTTTACTGAGCAGGAATGCATGCTTACAACTGCAGTTGATTGAGAAGGTATCCGAAGTCAAGCAAACAAAGGTAAACAAATCCTTACAATTGTCAGCTGATGTGTTATTGAGGGCAAGTATTGATCATCCATCACAGGAAGATGTGAATTTCGTATGTGACAGAGTCATACTCGCAATACACAGCACAAAATTGGCTAGCAAGCACACAGAAGTTGTGAGAAATACGACAAGCACAGAAAAAAGATGAAGAGTGCATTCACATTAGACAATATTGTACATATGGGTGGCCACAAAAAAGCCCAGGACGGAGAACAATGAAGACGTTCCATGAGTATAGGGAATACTTTACCATAACTGACGGCTTATTACTTTACAACGACGGAATTATTATTCCTACTTCAATGAGATCAGATATCTTAAATTGATTACACCAAGACCATTTGGGTATAACCAGGTGCAGAGCAAGGGCACAATCTTCGGTATGGTGGCCTGGGATATCGAAGGATATCAAGACCATGATCAGCAACTGTCAGACATGCATGATACAGAGGCAAGAACAGCGCGAATCGCTTGGCAAAGGTTAGGCATTGATTTATTCATGTTTGGTGGGAAGTCATATATCATCATTATCAGCTGTTTTTTCAGGTGAATAGAAGTCGGACGATTACATTCTACGACCACTGAGCTAATTATCAGAATCCTAACCGACATTTTCACGACACATGGGATTCCAGATGAAATTTTATCAGATAATGGACCACAGTTCGCAAATGAATGTTTTACCCAGTTTACTGTGAAGATGGGCTTTCAACATCTTACAAGCTCACCGAGGTATCCACAGTCCAATGGTGAGGCAGAGCAATGTGTGAGAACCATAAAATCTTTACTCAAGAAAAATGAAGATCTTCCTACCTCACTCTTAGTTTATTGTTCAATGTCACGGCTGTGCAGATTATCACCAGCAGAATTACTAAGGGGAAGGAAGTTAAGAACACAGCTTCCAGTATTGCCTCAACAATTAATACCTGAATTGAAGACTTAACACTTTGAGAAAGTTCAAGAAAGAGAAAACTCCCACAGACGGAAACAAACCCAGAATTACAAAAGGAATTTTGAGCGAGAAGCTTACCCAAATTAAACAATGGTCAAAAAGTTTGGATACGTGACCTAGAACAAGAAGGTACTGTAATCCATACACATGAGGACTATCAGCGATCATATGTTATGCGAACAAATGAAGGAAACATATGAGGGAATCGGAGGAATATCATTCCTATTCCATAAAAGCATCAGCCAGTAATCCATCTGCAAGATCCCGATGAAGAGGAACAAGTCCAAACCACATGGAATACTACAATTGGTAGAAACGAAAAACCAAATCAGCAACCCAGACTTCCTACGAGGACTACTGATCATCCCAGAAAAATAGCAACTGGATTGGGGAGAGTTGTCAAACCTTTGATGAGAATGAATCTGTAAAATCAAAGACTTTGGGGGAGGGAGAGTAGCAGAGAAATCATAAATGTATATATGTTTGGAAAAATTTTGGATAAAGACTTGGAGGGAGATGTATAAGGATGTAAAAGGTTAATACCAAGGACAGTGAGAGAGACCCCTCCCACTGTATGAGCAATGATGTGACATTCACATGAGATAAGCTTGAGAAGAAGAAGGTGTAGCAGCACGAAGGATGGTAGCTTAGGTGGCTTGCTGAGAGTGTATATAGTAACCATAAATAATAGAGTTACAAGCAATGATGTAACAGTCATGTAAGATAGGCTTGAGAAGAAGAGGGTATAGTATCATAAAGGATGCCAGCTTAGGTGGCTTGTGGAGAGCGTATATAGTAACTGTAGATAATAAGGAGTTGTTAGTTAACCTTTACTGGAGTCTAAGACTTTCTCTAGAATGCCCTACAATGCTACTAATATTAATAAAACTAAACCCAACAAACCCAACAGTTACTGTGAAGGACTGGGGTGTAGAAATGCTAATTGGGTAAGAGTTAACCTTTCAGAAGAGCAAGCACTTAGGACTTTGTACTGCATGAAGGGTGCTATATAAATGCTAGCTGTTTGTAAGGTAGAATCTCTGCCTCAAAAAGCATAGAAATACTTTCATTTTATTTTACAATTGTTAATGTGCACATAAAAATGCTGTAATGTTCAGTGTATTCTTTTAATCACAACTGACATCAGTTTTACCATATAAAAACAAAGATTGCAATTCAGGGAAATTCAATACATGAAGGGCTAAATCACTTTCACCATTGAGCTTGCTAGATCTGAAGTGAGTGATTGGCAACAGTCAGATTAAAATGATGCTGATCCAGAGACTCTGCCAAATTATGTATCATATTTCTTTCTAAATATACTTATATTTATTTGAAATGTTTAAGTTACAGTAAATGTAGATAATCTCCCCAAAGCTATAATAAATTGTTTTAATGCAACATGTTGAATTGTAATAATCTTCATACTCTCCAGCAAAACAAGAGCCTGATTATACCAATGAATAAAAATTCTTTGCATTAGTACAAAGTAAACCACTTCGCGATGACAGCAATACCAAAACCTGTCACTTACGATTTAATACCTTTTTACCAGCAACTTTCCTTTGACACATATGTGACGGAAATACATTGTGTTCACTGAATATGATTTATTGCTGCAATCTGGTTGCAGTGTCAAGCTTCTTCCTAAATGTTTAATGTCAGTTAAATTTATTTAGTAAATAATCTTTTCTCCCCACTCACTGGCCTTTACCCTCCCCTATAGCAAGGGCATAAAATAAATTCATTTTGTTACTAGAAGGCTTGGGGAAAGGATTTTAATGACAGCTATATGTTTTGTATGTAGCTAGGGTCATGTATCGTCTGATGTGTCCTTTTCCAGTCCATTGGGGAACGAGTTCTTAATAGAAATGCAGTGCTAACCTTGCACGTTTGTGAGATTTTGGTACTTGTACATTATTCATTGCAACAGACCTTAAGTTGGAAATAATTTAAGGTCTCTGTAGTGAATAACTAAAATGAGTAAAATTTAATAAAATGAAGATTCTCTATCCTATTTTATTTTTGATAATTACAATAAGAACTAGCTGGGCTCCAGTAGCACTTCATTGCACAGCCACACCAATAAGTCATTTTATCTTTTTCAGTGTGCTACTGAATTGTTCCATTTCAGGATTAAAATGAATGCATAATATGAATCAGTATGCAAAAATGTCTAACACCACCAGTTTTTGTTAATCTTTCAGGAAATAGATACAATTCTCCCATGCACTGCAGGTCTCTTATTTCATCGGGTAGCAGAGTGCTTTGTTGCACTTTTCTCGAATGAAAAATAATAAACAGAACCGCAATGACCCCACTAAAATGTAAGACTATAAAATAGCGTTACAGATCCTTATTCTGGCTATCTACAAATGGGCTACCACTCAACCTTGACATGGAAATAGGGGCATTAGAATTTTTAGTATTCCACCATAGCTCTGCATTGAATGATGATATTCTTATCCATAGATCACATATGGAGCGTAGAAGACTAGTTATTTGCATATGCCAAGCAACTCAGTTAAGATTGCATTTAGTAATTATTAAAAGTGCAAAATGATTGACTATGTTAATATTTTGATTTTTGTGGGCAATGTAGCAGCAAATACCAACCAGAGCTTTTCCTTAAAACAGTAGAAAATTTATCAAAATGTTCTGTCCAAGGCCTGGTACCTTTAACTGTTCATATTGGATGGTTTCTTTTTTTTTCTTTCATTAGGTAAACGATCTACTTACTAGCTTTTCCAGTGTTGGAGACTTCTACATGCTGTTAATGAGGCATGGGGGGAGGCAGTGGTGTCGTGGTAATATCACTGGACTAGTAATCTAAAGCCCAAGCAAATGCTCTGGGGGGAATGGGTTCAAGTCCCACCGTAGCAGATGGCAAAATTTAAATTCAGTTAATAAAATCTGGAGTTAAAAGCTAGTCTAATGGTGACCATGAAACCACTGTCAATTGTTGTAAATAACCTATCTGGTTCGCTAATGTGCTTTAGGGAAAGAAATCTGCCATCCTTACCTGGTTTGGCCTACATGTAACTCTGAAATGGCCCAGCAAACCACTCAGGTGATGGGCAATAAATGCTGGCTGAGTCAGTAATGCCCACATCCCACAAAAAATTAGCTTTAAAAAAAAAGCAGGGTCACAGTTCTGCTTGAACGTTTCCCTGTGTCAGGAAATCAGCCTTGTTATTGGTACACTGCTCATTGTTGTGTTTCTGTGTTTGCATTTGTTCGAGTGACTATGGCTATAGTAATCAGAGTCAAACACATTGGGGTATGAATTCATCTTGGTCAGTAACACAAAATGAGTAATAGTGACGTGCTTATCCTTTTTGCACTCTTTTCCATTGAATGCAATAGGAGAGAAATTCGGCAGAACGTAGAAGAGCATGCTGATTCACTATTGCCTGTTTTGGGCTACTGCCCAAGATGATTTTATACCTCACTGTTTCTAATCTGGTGTTGTTTAAGGTCACCTATGCACTGAAACAAAAACAATTACATTTGACTTTGTATACCCTATATAACATGGAAGAAAACTGCCACAGTAACTGATAGGCTGTATATTATTCAAGCAATTTTGCCCCTTTTTGTATTTTATGTGCCTTTTGTTTTTGCACTGTCAGCCTAGTTGTGGATATTACCCTTTTGGTCATTTTTAATAGCAGTAGAATGGGGAGATTTTATTTTATGCAGCTTTCTGATTCTCATTTTTCACTGCTAGTATTGCATGCTGCCAAACAAAGCCCTGGTGGCAATGGTTCATTATATGGCTGCTAGCAGTACCAGCTAGCAGATCTAGTCTTACATAAGTGGAACATGTTGGTCTGAGACAGATTTCATTCTCTCCTAAGATCCTCCTCTCCCTTTTAAAAACAAAAATTGCCATCATATATTCTTATGTGGACACCATTTTATCTATCCCTGTCATAGATGCAATCAGAAAAGAGTGGCTGCTCGTGGGAACTATACCTCAGCTTTCAGTTCCATATAAATATTCATGTTCAATGATTTCCCTTCCTGGTTCTCATATATACAAACATACGAAGTAAGAGCAGGAGTAGGCCACTCGGCCCCTCGAGCCAGCTCTGCCATTCAACAAGATCATGGCTGATCTGATTGTAACCTCAACTCCACATTCCCGCCTACCCTCGATAACCTTTCATCCCTTGCTTATCAAGAATGTATCTACCTCTGCCTTAAAAATATTCAAAGACTCTACTTCCACCGCTTTTTGAGGAACAGCGTTCCACAGACTCATGACCTTCCGAGAGAAAAGATTTCTCCTCATATTTGTCTTAAATGAGCGACCCTTTATTTTTAGTAACCTCGAGTTCTAGATTATCCCACTAGAGGAAACATCCTTTCCACATCCACCCTGTCAAGACCCCTCAGAATCTTATATGTTTCAATCAAGTCACCTCTCACTTTTCTAAGCTCCAGCAGATACAAGCCTAGCCTGTCCAACCTCTCCTCATAAGACAACAAAGAACAAAGAACAAAGAAAATTACAGCACAGGAACAGGCCCTTCGGCCCTCCAAGCCTGCGCCGATCCAGATCCTCTATCTAAACATGTCGCCTATTTTCTAAGGGTCTGTATCTCTTTGCTTCCTGCCCATTCATGTATCTGTCTAGATACATCTTAAAAGACGCCATCGTGCCCGCATCTACCACCTCCGCTGGCAACGCGTTCCAGGCACACACCACCCTCTGCGTAAAGAACTTTCCACGCATATCCCCCCTAAACTTTTCCCCTTTCACTTTGAACTCGTGTCCTCTAGTAATTGAATCCCCCACTCTGGGAAAAAGCCTCTTGCTATCCACCCTGTCTATACCTCTCATGATTTTGTACACCTCAATCAGGTCCCCCCTCAACCTCCGTCTTTCTAATGAAAATAATCCTAATCTACTCAACCTCTCTTCATAGCTAGCGCCCATTCCAGTTATTAGTCCAGTAAACCTTCTCTGAACTGCTTCCAATGCATTTACATCCTACCTTAAATAAGGAGACCAGTTACTGTACACAGTACTCCAGATGTGGTCTCACCAATGCCCTGTATAACTAACCTCCCTACTTTTGTATTCAATCCCCCTCACAATAAACAATTAAATTCTATTAGCTTTCCTAATTACTTGCTCTACCAGTACTTGCATGTCCTCCAGTACTTCACCCAAATAACCATTATTCATGTGAGTCTTGACAGTGGGTAGATTTTCCTACCTGGCAGATTTTAAGCAATAAGTAGGCAGTGATCACACTAGCTGTTTTATTATGTGGACAGAATATTATGGAGCACTGATTTTACGTACAAGCACTGACTCACATGCATATATTTGAGATGATGGATGAGTGGGAGGGCTTCCCTAGCCACATCTGCAACTCACTGTAGGAGGTTTGTCAGGTCATGCAGTGTCCCGAGGAGATTGAATAAGTTCACGAGACTTCTAGAGCAATACAGCACGATAAAAACAGATGCCAATTGCAATATCAGTATCCTTTTTCATCCTGCTGAGCTATCGATTCCCATCACAGAATTTGTCAATTCCCATCTCTGTAATGTCACCTAGCTCTGCCGCTGCCTCTGTTCACCTGCTGCTGAAACACTCATCTATGCCTCTGACATCTTGAATATTCCAATGGTCTCCTGTATGGCCTCCCATACTCCATTTTCTGGAAACTTCAGCTTATCCAAAAATCCACAGCCTGCATCCTAACTGCTCACTCATCAACTGTGTTCTTACTGGCCTACAATAGCTCCTGGTCCCATGGTGCCTTAAATTTAAATTTCTCATCCCTTCACGGCCTCACCAACCCTTATCCCTGCAATTTCCTCTGGCCGTACAACTCCCTGTGCCCCCTCACCTCAACTCTCCATTTTTACCATCTAACCATTTGGATAACCATGCTCTCTTCCTCCAATCATGAATGGCTGTGCTTTCAGCCACCTGGGCACCAACTCTAGAATTCCTTCTCCAAATACTGCTGACTCTGCTTATCATCTCTTCTTTTAAGGCCATCATTAAAATCATCTCGTTTGCCCTGCTTTTGGTTACCCATCCTTTTATGTCCTTCTTTGACTCTGCAACTATTTTTTGATTGCACTTCTGTGATGTGCTTTGGGGCAGTTTTTCCACATTATACAAATGTAGTTTCCTACTTCTGTTACTGTTGTTTTACTGCCCTGAACTCTTAGAGAGTATGCCAGCTGGAAATAATTATTTGTCCTCCTCCATTGGTGTTTCCTTGCCAATAGGAAACTCATGAAGATATTTTCATTGGCAAATGTGGCATCAATCACTTGTAGATCAACTTATCTGGCAGATGCCCATGTGTCAATGAGTAAAAATTCTGTTGCATTGAAGCTTGAGTGACCACCACAGCTATGCGACAAGCCATTACCGTCCTCGAAATTTAACATAAGAAAACTTGCGGCCGCTGGCATTTATTATTCACTGTGTCTGATGAAGCTGTGGCAGAGAAAACAGATGTCCTCTGGCATACCGAGATAGGAATAACATTGCCTATAAAGATGGATGCTTGGGTATTGAAAGGGGTGAACATAACCCCTGAGCAGTTAATTAAAAGCAAAATACTGCGGATGCTGGAAATCTGAAATAAAAACAAGAAATGCTGGAACCATTCAGCAGGTCTGGCAGCATCTGTCGAAAGAGAAGCAGAGTTAACGTTTCGGGTCAGTGACCCTTCTTCGGAACTAGCAAATATTAGAAATGTATTTGCTAGTTCCGAAGAAGGGTCACTGACCCGAAACGTTAACTCTGCTTCTCTTTCCACAGATGCTGCCAGACCTGCTGAGTGATTCCAGCATTTCTTGTTTTTGTTGCAAACAATATGTTCATTTCTCTGAAAACGAGAGGTGCAAATTGGCTGCACTAACCTCTGCACCAAGTTCTCCAATCATACTTCTTTCTGAGACTTCACCCTCTAATGCTATAAATAAAGGATTCCTGTTGCTAAGATAGACAGTTCCATGGCCTAATAAAGGTGACATCTTAGTCAGTTATTGGAGGGAGAAGAGCCACAAAAGCTGCATTTCATTCTTATTTCATTGATGTTGTATGCATATGACGGGATGAATTTCAATATCATTTTTGCCATTGTATCTCTAAACAAATAGAAAATAAAGGTTTATCAAGTGGTTCCATGTAAAAAGTGCTGTTTTAAGTAAAAATATGCACAAAACATGGCAACCTTATATTTGGTATGCATGGAGCTGCAAGCCAGGGTGGTCTTCAACTATACAGGAAATAGGTGTCGTCGACTCAGCCAGATCATTTAAAATATCCACCTAATATATGCCCTTGAATTCCACAACAGCTTTTGCAACAGTGGACTAAGCTATTGCAAAATTAATGGTGTTGCCAAATTCTTTTCCCACCTGCTTTCTAATTTCATATTGCTCTTCGGTCTGTGAACAGTGAATGATAAGTGTTAATGTGATATTTTGCCTGCCCTGAAAATCTGAATTTTCAAATTTGAGCTCAAGATTTTATTGCGTTCATCTAACAGGTCATTGAATTTTGTCAATGTAGGTGAGTTGTGGCTGTTATCTGTCTCAATTAAAGGCGTGCTTGCACACACCCTCAGCCACACACCCACTCAAACATAGGCAGATGGACTGGGTGTTACAGTATTATATTCTTTCTAGTCTATGAAAATAAATCAGACAACATTCTGTGGCATGTCATATTGTAGTAATACATTTTAATAGAACACTTAAAGACTGTGAAAGTCATTTATTTGCATAGTGCAACAAATACTTTCAGACCTAGCTTACTTTACAGCCATTCAACTTGCATGCTAATTTTTCAATGAAATTTGGAAGCATCATTCTGAATCGTTTAATTGCCAACAAGAATTGAAATGAAACGAGCACTGAACCATTCACTTCTATTGGTGGGAGACACATTTTCCCAACTAGCTATGTAAGTGTATAAACAGAATGGCTACTGAAATATTGGAAATATTAGTAGATTATCTTTGAAACCTACCTGCCCCATTGGCAGGACAGACCACCAGAGGTGGTGGCACAGCGATATACAGTCAGGAGGGAGGGGCCCTGGGAGTCCTCAAAATTGACTCTGGACCCCATGAAGTCTCATGGCATATGGTCCAACATGACCTCCTGCAGATTATCACCTGCTGTCCTCCCTCAGCTGATGAATCTGTGCTCCTCCATGTTGAACACTACTTGGAAGAAGCACTGAGAGTCACAAAGGTACAGAATGTACTCTGGGTAGGGGACTTCAATGTCCATCACAAAGAGTGGCTCGCTAGTAACACTATTGACCAAGCTGGCTGAGTCAACCATGGAGCAAATGATCTACCCCATGAACACTGCATTGGACCAATAATGATGGAGACACTGGTGGCAGCTCTGACAGCTTTGATGGAAGCTCGAGCTGCTACTATCTTGGCTCTATAGGCTTCAGCATGTCCTCTGGTATTCAAAGCATGAAGGATAGCATTGATTGGTGATTTTAGAGCACCTTACTAATCTTTCAACATGTTCTCGTGCAGACCAATGGGAGTGCTGGGACTCAACCCCACAAGAGTGGTTCCATGGGAGTGACATCTTATTTCAGGATGGCAACATGCCTACTCTTCCACTAGCCTCTCACCTTGTTGGTGTCAGACAGACAGCTGGTCCTGACTGCTCTGGCTGCTGCCAAGATACAACAGCCGACAGTTGGGTCTGGTCCAACCATGGCTACTCAAGGTCAGCCACCATGGCCATTGCTGATTGGAAGTTCAGCAACCTCCTGCCGCTCTTGCTGTAGCCATTAGGGATGCACCTTGTACAATATAAAAACACGTGAGTGAGTACACAAAACAGGATTTCGGACTTTGGACAAGGGGTGTTTATAGTTCTCTATCTTCACAATAAGCAGTTATCAAATGAAGAGCATTAAAGAATCTTGGTATGGTAAAAAAAACTCTTGGATTGCTGTTGCCTTGATATTCTTTGTCGTGGAACAGCAACACCCAGATGAGAGCAGAAAGTGCTGGAAATACTCAGCTGGTCTGGCAGCATCTGTGGAGAGATAAACAGAGTTAATGTTTCAGGTGTGGCCTTGCATTAGAACTGAAAGATCACAGATCTGAAACGTTAACTGTTTCTCTCTCCAGAGATGCCATGAGATCTGTTGTGTATTTTCAGCACTTTCTGCTTTTATTTCAGATTTCCAGCATCCGCTGTATTTTGCTTTCACCCAAATGAAAGCATTCAGAGCGTAGGATTAGGTGGATGGTGGATCTGTTGGTGCATTGGGGAAGAGAGGGAGCATTCATGAGGATCTCTAATCAATGGGTTGCTATCTGAGAACGCTAGCAACACTATTGTGTCTAGCTCTTCCTCTGCAGCCTCAGCTTCCCAATGCGCTACTTCCTGTTCCTTATCCTCCTTCTGTTCTTGCAGCTCCAATGCTTTGACCCCATTTACAGGGGTGAACCTTTTCAGCAAGTAGTGCACAATCACAAATTTTGACTATAATACAGATCTGTATAGACATCGTGGCCAGGATTTTACGTCCACCCCCCAGAGTGGGCAGTGGGGCAGGGGATGGAGCTGGCATAAAATTGGGTGGGATGGTGGGGGGAGTTATGCCCATCGCCTGCCTGCCCCTGGTATTTTTCCAGCAGCGGGGGAGGTAGCCCACCCGCCTTTAGGCCAATTGAGACCCTTAAGTGGCAAATTACTGGCCACTTAAGGGCCTCTTCCTGCAGCCGCTGGACATTTCACCACCTGGCGAGGTCGCCCAGTTAAACCTGGCAGTCTCCTTGTGGGATGGGTGGTGGTGGGAGGCCTCCTGATGAGGCACCAAGCCCCGCCAGTGGGACAGGCCCCCCCTGCTGGGACACCACTCCCTCCCCACCCCCTCACCAGGGCCTGGCTGATTGGCCCCAGTGAGCCACGACCCCATTTACCTTTTTTCTCTGGCCTCCATCACTGGCTGGGTCCAGGCACTGCTGCAGTAGCAGCAGTGGCCACCGCTCCCAGTGGTACTGCCGGGACTGAAGAGCTGTCAACCCTCTGATTGGCTGTCAGCTCTTGGAGGCAGGACATTCTGCCTCAGAGTGGTGGAAGCTACGGCTGCAGGCAGTTAAGTGCCTGAGGACTATTAAATACAGTTGTGGCTTTCAGGGCCGGTGGAGGCCACCACCTCCTCATGAAATCCTGGCCCACAACCTTTGCTTGAGGGGCTCGATGGGCTGCTTTATGAGATCCCTGCTTTTTGCATGCCTCTCATTGTAGACATACTATGCATCTCTGCCTGGGTTCCTGACAGAAGTCATAAGCCACTGGGTCAGAGGTTAATCCTTGGCCCCAAGCAGCCAGCCTGATACTTGACGATCTGTGTGAAAGAGGGGACTGATGCAAGATGAAGGCAGCATGACTACTGCCAGGATACCAAGCACAGGCCTCCATAATTTATTACCTAAGGTCGCAGACAAGTTGCACATTTAAGCAATAGAAATCCTTTCTATTGTAATAGGCGGCTTGGGCTTGCATGGGAGTACAAAGTGCCACATGGATGCAATCTTCCTGCACCTAAATAAATCCAACAACTCTTGCAAAGCCTGTGAACATTTTTCTATGTTAAAGGTGCTTTTAAAATGCAAGTTGTTGGGGTGAAGCTGTGTAGCAAGTTGTTGTAAAATTACTTTTGATTATTATCCAGAAACCTTTCCTTCTGTGAGATATTTGAGCATTAAATCAAATACCAGTTCTATTAATTTCATCTTGGCTAAACATAATTAAACCTGTTATAATAGACTTAACTGAGGCTTTGCAGACACCTGATCATACTGATGATGTCATTACATAAATAAAATAATATTTACATTTATATAAAGCCTTATCATATCAATGCATCTCAAAACATTTCAGCACAATGAATTACCCTGGAAGTGCATTAACTCTTGCTGTGCAGGCTGTGTCACTAGTGTGGAGCAGCTGTCAAGATTAAATCATTGTGTTAGGAAATCTTTATTTATGCACTCCAAAAAGCAGAAATCTAATTACTCTGATTATTTGTGAGGACAATTTGAAAGGCGATACTGGAAGATAGAGTTGATGGGCTATATTAAATATCATCACCATTAGTTTCTGTGGCGTTTGTCTGGAATTTCTGCAACCAAGGCTACAGCAGATGAACAGGAGGAACCCATCAAAATTCATTCCCTAGGTACCTGCTGTTCTTCAGGTTTGTGCTTCAAGCAAGCAGGTGCACATTATCTTAGTTAAAAGGTTTTCCTCTTAATTTTGAGTGTGGAGTTTCTAGCAATTACAATCATTCAACCTTACAAATACAAGCAGTTAAAATCCTGTTGGTTTTGAAAACACATGTTAAGCTTTAATCAAAATATCTGCAAACTATAACTTATTTCAAACCCTTGAACCTCAAATAATTCATTCTACAATTCAATCTAAACAAAAAAAACAGACTACTTGGCAGAATTATATTTTGCCCAAGATTGGCCTGGAGGTGAAATTTGATGGTGGATTAGTTTGTTAAGTACTAAAGTCAGGAATGATAGGGGACACTGCTTGCTCAAATAAGCATTTGCATTTAAATGTCATGCACTGATCAGAAATTCTGTACAAGAGGATTCAATGGAATAAGATTTGATTCAACAGAATTCTATTATTGGATTGGAACTATGAACGCAACATGTATATTGATCTGTATTCAGCTGTATAAAAAATATGTTTATGAATGACTAATATATTTATTGTTTGCACTGAGGTATAGCTCTGATGATCAATATGATGTCCATGCTGATGATATTATGGAACTCGTGATTCATGGTATCACAGCAACCAATATTACATTATTGCATATTAAAGCAATTTTGAGGGTGTAATGCAGGTGGTCCTTGAAATATTAATTTCTGTCATGATAGATAAATTAATAGCCTCAGCATAACAATTTTTGCTTTCAAAGCTAAATTTAGTATACCAGAGACAATTCTGCATGTATACTTCAGAGAATCGTAGAATGGTTACAGCGTAGAAGGAGGCCATTCGGCCTGTCGTATCTGTGCCAGCTCTCTGCAAGAGAATTCACCTTGTTGCACTCCCCCCTATTTTCCCTGTAGCCCTGCAAATATTTTCTCTTCGAATAATTATCCAGTTCTCTTTTGAAGGCCTCTATTGAATCTGCCTCCACCACAGTCTCAGGTGGTGCATTCCTGATCCTAACCACTCGCTGTGTAAAAATGTTTTTCCTGTGCTTCTGCATCCTTCCATCAATGGGAACAGTTTCTCCCTATCTACTCTGTCCAGACCCTTCATGATTTTGAATACCTCTATCAAATCTCCTCTTAATCTTCTCTTCTCCAAGGAAAACAGACCCAGCTTCTCCAACCTAACCAGGTAACTAAAGTTCCTCATCCCCTGGAACAATTCTTGTGAATCTTTTCTGCACCCTCTCTAATGCCTTAAAATTCTTCTGAAATTATGGTACCCAGAGCTGGACATAATACTCCAGTTGAGGCCGAAACAGTGTTTTATACAGGTTTATTATAACTTCATTGTTTTTGTACTCTACGCCCCTATTTATAAAGCTCAGGATCCCATACGCTTTAGTAACTGCTTTCTCAAACTGCCCTGCAACTTGCAATGATTTGGGTTGAGAATTGGTTGACAGACAGGAAACAGAGAGTAGGAATAAACGGGTCTTTTTCCAGGTGGCAGGCAGTGACTAGTGGGGTACCGCATGGATCAGTGCTTGGGCCCCAGCTATTCACAAGATATATTAATGACTTGGGTGAGGGAACTAAATGTAACATTTCCAAGTTTGCAGATGACACAAAGCTGGGGGGAAAGTGAGCTGTGAGGAGGATACAAAGAGGCTCCAATGTGATTTAGACAAGTTGGGTGAGTGGGCAAATGTATGGCAGATGCAGTATAACGTGGATCAATGTGAGGTTATCCACTTTGGTTGTAAAAACAGAAAGGCAGATTATTATCTGAATGGTGATAGATTGGGAAAGGGGGCGGTGCAACGAGACCTGGGTGTCCTTGTACACCAGGCGCTGAAAGCAAGCATTCAGGTGCAGCAAGCAGTTAGAAAGGCAAATGGTATGCTGGCCTTCATTGCAAGAGGATTTGAGTACAGGAGCAAGGATGTCTTAGAGCAGTTATACAGGGCCTTGGTGAGATCACACCTGGAGTATTGTGTGCAGTTTTGGTCTCCTTATCTGAGGAAGGATGTTCTTGCCATAGAGGGAGTGCAAAGAAGATTTACTAGGCTGACTCCTGTGATGGCAGGATTGATGTATGAGGAGAGATTAGGTCGCCTAGGCACATATTCACTAGAGTTTAGAAGAATGAGAGGGTATCTCATAGAAACCTATAACATTCTAACAGGACTAGACAGGCTAGATGCAGGGTAGATGTTCCTGATGGCTGGGGAGTCCAGAGCCAGGGGTCACAGTCTCAGGATATGGGGTATGCTATTTAGAACTGAGATTAGGAGACATTTCTTCACTCAGAGGGTGGTGAACCTGTGGAATTCTCTACTGCAGAAGGCAGTGGAGGCCAAGTCATTAAGTATCTTCAAGAAGGAGATAGATATATTTCTTAATGCCAAAGGGATCAAGGAATATGGGGAGATAGCGGGAACAGGGTACTAAATTAGACGATTAGCTATGATCATTTTTGAATGGCGGAGCTAGCCCAAAGGGCCGAATGGCCTACTCCTGCTCCTATTTATTTTGTTTCTATGTTTCTATGATTCGTGCACATATACCTCCAGGTCCTTCATTATATACTGTTATACTATCTGTAAAGTTCTTGGAAAGGCAAGAAGGTGGTAGACGAGTCACCAGAACCAGAGTAACAGGGCGAATGAGTAGTGAAGGAATCCAAAACTTCCCTACCCTGGAAGATGACGATTGGTTTGAGAACATGATAGACATAGGAACCATACAATTGCACGAAATATCTGGATGTGACAGTTCCCAGAGAAAAGAAATTCACACAACCATTCAAATCAGGAAGACAAGCCCACAACGATAAATTGGAATGTGAAGATTGATACCGGAGCACAGCGGAACATCATCCCACTCAGACTATATCAGAAGATCTTTCATGAAAATTTGGAGGAAAATGGTTATCCGAGGAAAGGTGCTCTGAAACCAAACAACGTAATGCTAAAAGCATACGGGGGAACAAAGATTCGACAGGTAGGAACAATCGAGATCAAAGGGACACACAAGGAAAAGATGTTAAGTGTATGTTCTACATCTCTGAAACAGATGGTCCTGACATCCTGGGGTTGTGAAGAGCTGCAGATTATCTCAGCAAACCATGAGGTGAAGGAGGTGACACTGAGGGTTGAAGACAGTACACCAATTGAAAAGCGCCCTCTGATCAGAAGCAAAGAAGATCTGGTACAACTAGACCCAGAGTGTTTTGATGAGACGGTTGGATGCTTTGAAGATTTTGAGTATCACCTCACTATTGATCCAGTGATGAAACGAATGATTCATTCCCCACATAAGGTACCATTAGAACATACGAGCATACAAATTAGGAGCAGGAGTTGGTCACTTGGCCCTTCGAGCCTGCTCCGCCATTCAATAAGTTCATGGCTGAACTGGTTACTCCACATTTCTGCCTACCTCTGATAATCTTTCACCCCTTGCTTGTCAAGAACCTATCTACCCCTGCCTTAAAAATATTCAAAGACTCTGCTTCCACCACCTTTTGAGGAAGAGAATTCTAAAGACTCATGACCCTCTGAGAGAAAAAAATTCTCCTCATCTCTGTCTTTTTAAACAGTGACCCCTAGTTCTAGATTCTCCCACAAGGGGAAACATCCTTTCCACATCTACCCTGTCAAGACCCCTCAGGATCTTATATGTTTCAATCAAATCGCCTCTTACTCTTCTAAATTCCAGTGGATACAAGCCTAGACTGTCCAATCTTTCCTCATAAGACTGCCCGCCCATTCCAGGTATTAGTCTAGTAAATCTTCTCTGTACTGCCTCCAAAGCATTTACGTCCTTCCCTAAATAAGGAGACCAGTACTGTACACAGTACTCCAGATGTGGTCTCACCAATGCCCTGTATAGCTTAAGCATAACCTCCCTACTTTTGTATTCAATTTCTCTCGCAACAAACAAAAACATTCTATTAGCTTTCCTAATTTTGTGCTGTAGCTGCATACTAACCTTTTGCAAATCATGCACTTGGACACTCAGATCCCTCTGCATGTCAGAGCTCTGCAATCTGTCACCTCTTAGATAATATGCTTCTTTTTTATTCTTCCTGCCAAAGTGGACAATTTCACACTTTCCCACATTATACTCCATTTGCCAGGTCTTTGCCCACTCACTTAACCTATCTTTATCCCTTTGTAGCCCCCTTATGTCCTCCTCACAAGTTACTTTCCTACCTATTTTTGTGTCATCAGCAAATTTAGCAACCATACCTTCAGCCCCTTCATCTAAGTCATTTATATAAATTGTGAAAGGTTGAGGCCCCAGCAAAGATCCCTGTGGCACACCACTCATTACATCTTGCCAACCAGAAAATGACCCATTTATGCCTTCTCTCTGTTTCCTGTTAGCGAGCCAATCTTCTATCCGTGCCAATATGTTACCCCCTATACCATGAGATTTTATTTTCTGCAATAACCTTTGATATAGCACCTTCTGAAAATCTAAGTACAATACATCCACCGCTTCCCCTTTATCCACAGCACATGTAACTCCCTCAAAGAACTCCAATAAATTGGTTAAACATGATTTTCCTTTCTCAAAACCATGTTGACTCTGCCTGATTACTTTGAATTTTTCTAAATGCCCTGCTGTAGCGTCTTTAATAATAGCTACTGACATTTTCCCGAGGACAGATGTTAAACTAACTGGCTTGTAGTTTCCTGTTTTCTGTCTCCCTCCCTGTCTGAATAAAGGAGTTACATTCACTGCTTTCCAATCTAATGGAACCTTCCCTGAATCTAGGGAATTTTGGAAAATTAAAACTAACGCATCAACTATCTCACTAGCCACTTCTTTTAACACCCGAGAATGAAGTCCATCAGGACCTGGGGACTTGTCAGCCCTCAGCTCCAACAGTTTGTTCAGCACCACTTCCCTGGCGATGCTAATTTTCTTGGGTTCTTCCCTCCCTTCCTTTTCCTGACTTATAGCTAATACTGGGATGTTACTTGTATCCTCCATAGTGAAGACCGATGCAAAATATCTGTTCAATTCATCTGCCACCTCCTTATTATCCATTATTAATTCCCCAGATTCACTTTTTATGGGACCAACACTCACTTTGTTAACTCTTCTTCTTTAAATATCTATAGAAACTCTTACTATCTGTCTTTAGATTTCTAGCTTTCTCTCGTACTCTAATTTTACCTTCCTAATCAATCTTTTAGTCATTCTTTGCTATTTTTTATATTTTATCCAATCTTCTGACCTGCCTCCCAACTTTGCACAATTATAGGCTTTTTCTTTAAGTTTGATACTATCTTTAACTGTTTTAGTTAACCATGGATGGTTAACTAATTTTTGTTTCTCGTTGAAATGTATCTATTCTGTGTATTCTGAAATATTCCCTTAAATGTCTGCCACTGCATCTCTATTGACCTATCCCTTAACCTGATTTGCCAGTTCACTTCAGTTAGCTCTGCTTTCATGACCTCATAATTGCCCTTATTTAAGTTTAAAATACTAGTCTTGGACCCACTCTTCTCTCCCTCAAACTGAATGTAAATTTCAATCATATTATGATCACTACTATCTACAAAGAACAAAGAACAGTACAGCACAGGAACAGGCCATTCGGCCCTCCAAGCCTGCGCCGATCTTGATGCCTGCCTAAACTAAAACCGTCTGCGCAATAGAATCCCTCTATTCCCATCCTATTCATGTTTTTGTCAAGCTGCCTCTTAAACGTTGCTATCTTACCTGCTTCCACCATCTCCCCCGGCAGCAAGTTCCAGGCACTCACCACCCTTTGTGTAAAGAACTTGTCTCGCACATCCCCTCTAAACTTTGCCCCTCTCAACTTAAACCTATGTCCCCTAGTAACTGACTCTTCCACCCTGGGAAAAAGCTTCCGACTATCCACTCTGTCCATGCTGCTCATAACTTTGTAAACCTCTATCACGTCACTCCTCCACCTCCGTCGTTCTAGTGAAAACAATCCAAGTTTATCCAACTTCTCCTCATAGCTAATGCCCTCCAGACCAGGCAACATCCTGGTAAACCTCTTCTGTACCCTCTCCAAAGCCTCCACGTCCTTCTGGTAGTGTGGCGACCAGAATTGCATGCAATATTCTAATTGTGGCCTAACTAAAGTTCTCTACAGCTGCAGCATGACTTGCCAATTTTTATACTCTATGCTCTTTATATATGTATAAAAAGCCTTGGGATTATCCTTAATCCTGTTTGCCAATGACTTTTCATGACCCCTTTTAGCCCTCCTGACTCCTTGCTTAAGTTCCTTTCTACTGTCTTTATATTCCTCAAGGGCTTCGTCTGTTCCTACCCTTCCAGCCCTTATGAATGCTTCCTTTTTCTTTTTGACTAGGCTTACAATATCCCACGTTATCCAAGGTTCCCGAAACTTACCAAACTTATCCTTCTTCCTCACAGGAACATGCTGGTCCTGGATTCTAATCAACTGACATTTGAAAGACTCCCACATGTCAGATGTTGATTTACCCTCAAACAGCTGCCCCCAATCTAAATTCTCCAGTTCCTGCCTAATATTGTTATAATTAGCCTTCCCCCAATTTAGCACCTTCACCCGAGGACTACTCTTATCCTTATCCACAAGTACCTTAAAACTTATGGAATTATGGTGACTGTTCCCGAAATGCTCCCCTACTGAAACTTCGACCACCTGGCCGGGCTCATTCCCCAATACCAGGTCCAGTATGGCCCCATCCCTAGTTGGACTCTCTACATATTGTTTCAAGAAGCCCTCCTGGATGCTCCTTACAAATTCTGCCCCATCTAAGCCCCTAGCACTAAGTGAGTCCCAGTCAATAATAGGGAAGTTAAAATCACCCACCACTACAATCCTATTACCTTTACATCTTTCCAAAATCTGTCTACATATCTGCTCCTCTCCCTCCCGCTGGCTGTTGGGAGGCCTGTAGAAAACCCCCAACATCGTGACTGCAACCTTCCTATTCCTGAGCTCCACCCATATTGCCTCGCTGCATGACCCCTCCGAGGTGTCCTCCCGCAGTACAGCTGTGATATTCTCCTTAACCAGTAATGCAACTCCCCCACCCCTTTTACATCCCCCTCTATCCTGCCTGAAGCTTCTAAATCCTGGAACATTTAGCTGCCAATCCTGTCCTTCCCTCAACCAAGTCTCTGTAATAGCAACAACATCATAGTTCCAAGTACAGAGAGTAGCAGTAGAAGGGAGTTTCTCAAAATGGAGACGTGTGACCAGTGGTGTTCCACAGGGATCCGTGCTGGGACCACTGTTGTTTGTGATATACATTAATGATTTGGAGGAAAGTATAGGTGGACTGATTAGCAAGTTTGCAGACGACACTAAGATTGGTGGAGTAGCAGATAGTGAAGGGGACTGTCAGAGAATACAGCAGAATATAGATAGACTGGAGAGTTGGGCAGAGAAATGGCAGATGGAGTTCAATCAGGGCAAATGCGAGGTGATGCATTTTGGAAGATCTAATTCAAG
Organism: Heterodontus francisci; assembly: GCF_036365525.1. Classification (NCBI taxonomy): domain Eukaryota; kingdom Metazoa; phylum Chordata; class Chondrichthyes; order Heterodontiformes; family Heterodontidae; genus Heterodontus; species Heterodontus francisci. The sequence continues at coordinate 76,172,872 of NC_090376.1, forward strand.
AGTGAACTATACAGTAAATGGAAAAGTCCTGGGGAAAATTGATGTCCAGAGAGATTTGGGTGTTCAGGTCCACTGTTCCCTGAAGGTGGCAACGCAGGTAAATAGAGTGGTCAAGAAGGCATACGGCATGCTTTCCTTCATCGGACGGGGTATTGAGTACAAGAGTTGGCAGGTCATGTTACAGTTGTATAGGACTTTGGTTCGGCCACATTTCGAATACTGCGTGCAGTTCTGGTCGCCACATTACCAAAAGGATGTGGATGCTTTGGAGAGGGTGCAGAGGAGGTTCACCAGGATGTTGCCTGGTATGGAGGGCGCTAGCTATGAAGAGAGGTTGAGTAGATTAGGATTATTTTCATTAGAAAGACGGAGGTTGAGGGGGGACCTGATTGAGGTGTACAAAATCATGAGAGGTATAGACAGGGTGGATAGCAAGAGGCTTTTTCCCAGAGTGGGGGATTCAATTACTAGAGGACACGAGTTCAAAGTGAAAGGGGAAAAGTTTAGGGGGGATATGCGTGGAACGTTCTTTACGCAGAGGGTGGTGGGTGCCTGGAACACGTTGCCAGCGGAGGTGGTAGATGCGGGCACGATGGCGTCTTTTAAGATGTATCTAGACAGATACATGAATGGGCAGGAAGCAAAGAGATACAGACCCTTAGAAAATA